>NC_140820.1:2950000-3270000 GCF_050613455.1 Vespa mandarinia
TAGAAAATAGACGGTACTGTTTTGAAGGGAATCAATATATCTACGGATAAGCTTAACATTTTTGTTTGACATTTTTTTTTTTTTTTTTTTTTTTTTTAAAGATAGATAAGAAAGGTAACAAGATTTAGCATCCACTTTCAAGATAAGCAAGATCACAAAAATTAACATCGCGCTATCAATGTGACAGCACACTAAAATGCCTGGGATAGGAATAGGAAAAGGAAAAAAAGGAAAAAAGAAAGAAAAAAAAAAGAAAAAAAAAAAAAAGGAAAACGAAGTTTTATCGAAGGGTTTGCGTGCGAAACGTAACTAACGCGACACGCCGCGTGCAACGCGCGCGCGTAGGGATGTGCGCGCACACACACGACGAAGAATCGAGGCGGCAGATGTTCAAACGCAGAGTGGAAAACCGGTCGTGTTGATGTAGCTGCCGTAGCGAATCGCTATAAAAATATCCGCCATTGTGTGCAAGACGCCTAAGCCAGTAACGGTCCCGAAGAAAGCCGCCGAATTCATGTTTTTTTTTTTCCTATTTCTTTTTCTATTTTATACTCATTCGACTTGTCGCAGGGACTTGTGATTGAAGCCCTTTTTGATTCGAAGCTTCCCTTTTTCGTTAAATCTATTTGTTGGAGGAAAATCTCGGTATCGATGTGAATTGCGTCCGAATGTTAAACAGAAGAATGAAGAAAACTGTCTTAAATATGCCATGCGCGGATATCTAACTACTCATTAGAAAAAAAAAAAAAAAAAGAAAAAGAAAAGAAAAGAAAAGAAAATTCACATGACTGGAGAATACTTTTGACATTTTTTGGAGCAACGAAAGTAACAGGATGCATCTAATGCGTTTAACATGACAAAGAAAGCAGGGTCGATGTGCGTCATCGATTCTCGGACGAAGTAGTCTTGGTATAAGAGCGACAAAAAATAATTCAGGTATATACCGGGTGACCGGTATGAGAAGAGGAAAAAGTTATGGTGGGAGAAGAAGTAAATAGAGAGCATGTATAAAGAAAAGAGAAAAAAGAGAGAGAGAGAGAGAGAGAGAGAGAGAGCCAGGTCAGAAGTATAATAATTGTAGACAGCTGCCCGTCGAAAAAAGATCGGCGCTTGCACTCTGACACCCGTTTTAAATCGAAAGACGAACCCCGCTTATGGATTCGGATAATTAATTTTGTTCCTTGGCCAATAATCCTAAAGGTCGACGCCTAAACAAAAAGAAATAATAATAAATTTAATATCTTTTTCTAATCTTCTTTTTTTTTTTTCGTGTCCTAAATCCATACCTGGAAAAGGTAACCACATGAAAAATGTTCACTATTATTTATATTTTATCTCCTAATCTCAACGATATATATGATTTGGATAACATTCTGAAGATAAAGAAAAAACATTTTTCTTGATTTAAATGTATAATCTAGTTTTTAAGTTCCCGAAGAAAATCATACGATAGGTTTATAGCAGACGGACTAAGTATGTATATATAAGAAAAATCTCCGGCGTACGGAGAAATAAACATCCGGATGCATCTGTCCCGTTGGCCCGGTAATTTCTGACTGTTTTTCACGGGCCAACCGTAAAAGGAAATGTATTTCCTCCACACGTGCTACTCGTTTTAGTCGCAGTATCCAAAAGCGTCCGAACATCTGTCCAAGTTTGGGAACAGTTGCAGTTGGAGGCAGATTTTCTATTCGATGAGAACAAACGAATCGATCTTCGATCGCGATACTGACTTTTCACGGTAGACGAAAGCTGGTCCAAGAGGGGTAATATTGAAAATTTGTCTGTCTTTCTCATACGCTTACACGAACTCATAGAAACATATATAAACGCATGTAAATAGAATTTTCTTCCTTTCCTTCTACCTTTTTTTTTTTTTTTTTTTTTGTAATCCGCTTATGGCTTCTGATAATAATTTATATATTCGCAGTTAGAACGTTAACGTTCTTCTGAGATTTTATATGAGAAATATGTGCGCGTACGTAGACAGATGTGCGACGTTGTTTCTCGGAATGGCGCTAAATGAAATCCGACGGCTACGAGAGTCGTGGATATCCGTCGTCTTTCTTTCTAATCTGTCGTGCGTGTTACCAAGAAATTACGAGACGATGACGTCCTCCGTCGGACGGGAAATTCACATATTAGCGAAACTTATATTTTTTAATAAGGGGGATAAAAAAAAAGGAGATAAAGAAAGCAAAGTAACCCTTACACTTCGTTTTTCTTTTTTCCATATAGTACCTAATATAAAAAATCAGATAGGAATGAAAATGGACGTGAGCAAAATTTAAATAAGAATCGTCTCCAATGAAATTGGATTCAAGACCCTTCACTGAGCAATTACATTCCTTTTCTCTCCCCACCTCTTCGCTTGGAAAATAACCCTCACGAGTCTCGCGAACTACCTCGAATTTCTTCTTGCCATTAGAACGGCCTTGAAGAGATAAGCCGATTAATCGCAATAAAGAATCGCCATCTGCCGCCTTTCCCCGTACGGGAAAAAGGGATGCAAGAGTGTTAAAGTACGAAGCAACCCTGATGGTGGGGAAAGATTTTAAGGGGGTAGGAACTGAGTTATCGATAGCCATAAATTCCAGAAATCTAAAACCAACTTTGAGCGAGTAGAATCGGCCAGAAATTTCATACAATATAACGCATTAGTCATGGGGAAACCCCTATTGAGCTTTTGCTAAACGTATATATACGTAAAAATGAGAATGAGAAAGAGAAAGAGAGAGAGAGAGAGAGAGAGAGAGAGAGACAGGGTGTACGACATGCATCCTTATAGAAAGGATCTCCCATGGTAGTCATGGTAACTGTGCAAACAAGATGGCCGCAGCTTCCGGTTTCGACATCGGCAGCTGCACGGATCTAGTTTCTAGGCTCCAGACAGGACCAAACGCAGACAAATTCAAAGAAGTACAAATACCAAGATGAATCTTGCTTTTATACTTTTCGAAGATTCTTAAAATGGAATCATGTTGAGTTTATGCGAACCGTCATCGTCATCATTCATCGATGAAATAAACTTCTATTGTATAGAATCTTTAAGAAATCAAATTTGACAAAGTATCACTCTTAAAAGGAATTAATATAATGCTATATTAAAATTAATGAAGGAAATATTAATCGTAATGTTGCCGATGAAATAAATGTCCCTCAAAATCTCTTCATTTTAATTATAAAACGAAACAAATTCGACTGAGCTGGTAAAAAATCGTTTTTTTTCCCCTCATTAAACATCATGGGAAAATAAATAATAAAAATAACGTAACCGTTTAACTCGTGAATTCCACGAAATTTTTTAAAAGGAATCGTTTCGACCACCGGCAGCGAAGCTCTCGCGCGCGCGTTAATCGCTCTCGCGGCTCTAATTGGAGCGCGCTTGATCTATCTTCATGTAAATGAGCGTAATTAGCGTGCAACATAAATCAAGGTAGCGGCAGGGACGATCGATCAGGAACCACTACGTCGAAGAGGGTAAGTAAGAGAGAGAGTGAGAGAACGTACTAAGCGAAACAAGCAAACGAAAAGAGAGAGAGAAAAAGAGAGAAAAAAGAGAAGAGAGAAAAGAGAGAGAAAGAAAGAGAGGTCGTGTCGTAAGGGTCGAGGGCCGATTTTCCTTCCGAAATAAAACTAATGGCCATTCGTAATTGGGATTAGCCGTGAGCTCCCGTACGTATAAAAGAGGGTTAGATTGTGTTAGACGTTAGAATCAGACTCGGATTCCTTGCAGCATTGTACCGTGGCACATGTGCTTCCTAGAGCTCTATCTCTATCTCTCTCTGTTTCTCTCTCTCTCTTTCTCTTTCTCTTTATTAATGCAAACGTGCGTGTTTCATTTCGAAAGATTAATGGCTGGATTATATTCGATTCGTTCAATTCGGTCAACACCTTGCTCGCTCGCCGTTCAAGAGATTTATTTTATGCTTCGAGATTAATCTTTCTTTCTCGTCTCGTTTCGTTTCATCTCGTCTCGCCTCTTTACATTTCTTTTTTTATCGAAGAACTTTTGAAAGAGACAAACTCATAGCGACGAAGAACAATCGTCGCGAACATAAATGTGACAGATGATAATACGTCGAATGGGGACAATTGTTACGTAGCATCTATGTACTTACGGATTGGAAATAACTACTACATCTTGCTTTCAATTACGGCTTCCTGCATTACCGTTCTAATGCGTAACAAATTTTCGTATTATACTGAATTCGGCGAATTACCATTGTAATAATATAGGACAAATTGAAAGTTCGTTCATTAGATTGCTTTGAATTCGTTTGAATATTTTCATATTTTCCTTGATAGATATTATTGCGAATGAAATAATATTGGAAATTAGAAAAATATAAGGAAAAACTGCATCGATCAATTAAAAGTAATCGTTCGACATAGGCGATTTAATTGAACAAATTAAGAAAACACGATAGCAAGATTGAACCCTTCGATATTTTTCGCGAGAGAGCAATTTCGCTGGGTCCGCTGGTGTGTGCGCGTGCGCACACACTACCCGCTTACTCGTCGTCGCCCCACACGCGCGTCTCGTTTTAATTCGGCCATATTGCTTCCCATCGATTTAACTTCAAAGTCCCTGCACGCCGTAGACGCGCCGAGGAGGAAAAAAAGAATATCCCGTGACACGGTGTCCCATGGTGCAAATAAATCATACGCACTGCGTACATACACACACAAACACACACACATACGCACACAAGCAAGCGGATAAACCATAGCTCGTTACACCTCAAAATTAGTTCCGTGCATCGAAAATGACGACAACGTTTCCGATTCATGTCTCGTTGGCCTTTGATTAGGCTAATTAAGAAAAATTTATCTCACGGGAAAAAAATAGTATAAAAATAACATTTTACTTTCTCTCCCTTTCTTCCTTTTTTCTTCTTCCATTTTTCTTTTTTTCTTTTTTTCTTTTTTTTTTTTTCTTTTTTTGTTTCTTTTTATAACTTTCATCAATTACCAATTTACCTCTGATTTTCATCGCATTTTCACGAGGGACAATAAATTTTCTATTTCGCCATACAGTTCGATCCTCGAACTTTGAAGAGGCCTGTATATGCCTCAAGAGCGATTATCCTTTATCGCGTACAGTAGGTACATAGCGCACCAACTAGATTCGCTTTTATGACGTCATAATGAACCGGCAATCAGCAGCATTGTCGACATAATTCCTGGTGCCGTTGTCTCACTCGATCCCAGCCGGCTCCATTGTTCACCTCGCTCCTTTCAGCGTTCCATCTTCCATCAACGGCAAGACTTTGTCATTTACCTTACGAAGGTGGAACAAACTGAGAGAAAAATACATAGAGAGGAGAGCAAAAGATCGAAACTCTTTTTAGTTAATCAGAATTAGTACAACAGTAGAGAAAGAAACAAATTTTTTTTTCCAATTTGTATAATTAATAAATAAATGTAGAAAGGAAACTTGATTAAATTTTATTCATGATAATAAAAAAAAAAAATGGAATTATAAAAGAGAAAGAGAGAGAGAGAGAGAGAGAGAGAGAGAGAGAGAGAGAAAGACAGAGAGACAGAGAGACAGAGAGAGAGAGAGAGAGAGAGAGAAAGACAGAGAGACAGAGAGAGAGAGAGAGAGAGAGAGAGAGAAAGGAAGAGAAAGAGAGACAGATAGACAGACAGACAGAACTGTCAAGCGTCGATGGATGGAGTGAGAGTAACGAGATTCGCAGTAGGGTAGGAACATGAAGGGGGTTGAATCGTAGAAAAGGGATGAAATGATGCTCCACTAATTCCGTTATGTCCGCCATCGTTGGTATTCACCCGGTTCCCTAGTATTGTGCACATTCTTTTTTCTCCAAGCACACACAAAGCCACATATATACATGAACAGACAAACACGATTTTAAGGTACACGTGCGCGAAGTAGAGATGCATTTTCGGTTCTATGATAGATAGCAATAAAGCTAACCGCTTTGCGTTTATGCGTTTTCGCGTACACACGTGTTCCTATGATGCATAAATATATATATATATATATATATATATATATATATATATATATGTCTGTATTTGAGTGGTTCATCACGTATGTATATAGGACAGAGGGAGCAGCTGTCTGACAGCTGTAAGGCCCTTTTTACCTGCTTCGTCCAGCATGCGTATGTGTATATGTATGAGTCTGTAAAAGAGCGTCCAGTAGCCAGAGTGCATCAAGAAGAAAGAATCTAAAGCGGTCGAGAATGGAACGGTAAGGAATCGTTCCTATAAATGTATATATATATACGACAATATACTATGGTATAATATTGGTTCAGAAAGCAGAGGAGTATATTACGTCATAGTATTAGTACGAATAAAAATTGTTTAATATTTCATTTTAACGTTGCATCAGATTTACTAATAATAAAATATATGACATATGAAAGACATATTAGACGTATTTGGGCTATGAAATATTTTCAGTTAATTCTTTTCCACATTTCGTTGCTTCGAATATTCGGATATAAAAAGAAGAAGGAAAATGGTACGTTCGGGAAACGTAAAGATAAAATTTCGGTGAAAGTAAAATCACACGACGTTTTCCTATGTAGGAAGAGACGGCGCGGAATTTCGCCGGGGTGCCTTGAATTTCCCTTTCACGGGATTCGTGCGCGTACTCCTCAAGGTCTCGCCTTGGCTTCAGGGTCGATGCCGTGTGCAAGGAGAGAGTCGCGAAGTTTCTGTCTATCGATCCGCTGTATCTTCGACGCACTCGCAAACGATGCGTCTATACGGATTCTCGAATCGCGCGATCTCACTTCTTTTATTTACACAAAGAATGAATAAAAAATGAGTATCTTGAAATATATACATGGGTACGTGCACATAGATAAAGTGTTTGAATTCAAAATTAAGTTTTTTCTTTTCTTTAAGAAGACATTTATCTTGAAGAAAATTCATTTTGATTATCACAGTTGTCAAATTATATATAGTTGTCAAAATATTAAATTGGCAAATTTGTCAGACGACGAAGACAAATTATGTCCTATTCGATTTCCATTCGATTAACCGATAAAATTTATTGAATTACCCGAATCAGAAAAATCGACAAGAACTGTCAATACCCTTAAGAACGTAGTTACGAAATCCTTCTGGTCCTCGTCGGAAGGGATAAAATGATCGGTGGAAAATCGGAAAATCGTGCCACGATTCCGGACATATTCAATGAAGCACGAACGGTGCCCTCGGCACCGTGGGAGCGTGCTCGGCACGCATATAATGCGCGTGCAAGGCCAAACGTTGCGTACGCACGATATATCTTCTAACATATATGTATCTTCGTAAACGTGTGTATATTTGTGATATATATATATATATATATATATATATATATACACACACACTATATACACATTTATATGGCGTGAGTCACGGAGACGTCGCACGCACGCACACACAAATATATATACTCATGTACGAGGGATACGTTGCACGAGGCTGCAGCTCAAAATCGATATGGCGAATCTAGCCGGATTATATCCTTTACGGGGCTTCGCGCAATGCTCGCAATCCTCCGTAAACCGCGACCACAGTTTATACCACGACGATATTTAGCACGGTCGTCGCTATATCGACAACATCGATTTTCGGATTAGTCGAACGGCAATTGACTCGTCGATATATATATATATATATATATATATATATATGTATATATATTGTGTTTTGGTTCCTTCTCACGATCGAGGTGATATCGAAGGGCAAACCGATCGAATTTTGTCATATGGTTTCAACATTTTGAGGGTCACTGAAGCTAACGTTCGAAGACTTTCCCTAACTAATATAAACGTGTAATATACTTAATCTGTTTATACAGTACTTTCTTAGTATCAATTGGATCGTTTAATGAAAATCATAAATTAGATATTTAACGACAGATGGTCGAATGAATCCGCAAATTAAAATTCTTCGAAAAGTACAATATACAAGATAATAAAATAAAAAGAAAAAAAGAAAAAAAAAGAAAAAGACAAGAAAAGAAAGAAGAATCTATCCAAAGCGTAAAGCTTTCAAATCATAAATGATATCGTTTCTCTTGCGATGGATCAACCCCACCGAGCGGACGCGAACAAGCAATCGCGCGGTCGCGCTCACGACCCACTGGCCGGTAGTAAATGCGCGCGAGCGTTGAGTATTTTGCATTTTTCAACGGTAATTGTAGAGGAGTACGTTATCATTAGATGCACGTGAAGCGTTGCACGTGTACGTCTGCGCTGCATTTGCAACGAAAGGCGAAGAAAGAATGAAAGGAGACGACTATATAAAGTGCGTGATAGACCAGCTAATGGCGCCATCGTCAACGACGACGACAGTTTCCAATGGTCGAGGTTAACACGAGGATATAGCGTACCGTTCGTATTTTTCCCTCATGAGTTCTTGGAAAATGCCATGGAACTCCACACAGGCACATTCACCCTGTTCTTCTCATCGTCCCTGTTCCACCACCCGATATCAACCCTCCCACATTCCCCTCCCACATTCCCCTCCCAATCGCTTTCCTTTTCACCGTAACGCTTTCATCCCCTTGTCGATGATCGTTCGCATTCGTTTGACCGTCGTATAAACAAAAATTTTCTTTTGAAAATTTCCCTTGAAAATTCCTTTTGAATATTGTAAAAACGGTGTCCTAGAGGACTAAGAAGGACTTTTATATTTTTTCGATGACACATAATCCGCACTTAATTAACGTCCGATATTATTTTTTTCTTTTTTCTTCGCATTTGATCAAATTTTAATTCTATTCACTTTAATTGGCTTTAAAGACCGAACTGTGCGATATTGATAAAAAATTAATAATAAACCGATATGGGTTAGTTGGAACGTAATATCGAAAATAATACGGACCACAAAGGGTCGAGTGATGTCGAGCATCGGTCACCTGTGACCTCTGTGAACGCGTTAAATTTACATTATGATCAAATCGTACGGTATCGTTGATCTCTTATCAAAAAAAGTATATAGCAAAATATCGATCTTTCAAACGATCAAAAGTAAGCAATAAATTGTCAAACCTTAAAGGTTTTGAAGGAAAAGGTTAAATGAAAATAGAGGAAGAAAAAGGAATAGAAAAATTGAGAAAGAGAGAAAGAGAGAGAGAGAGAGAGAGAGAGAAAGAGAGAAAGAGAAAGAGAAAGAGAGAGATCTTGAAAACGAGAAAAAGAGAAACGCGTGCAAGTGGCAGCTAGGTCGCGTCGTGCGTTCGACGGGTCGATCGAATGCGTGTACGCTTGTCTTCTTTCTTGCGTGTGCGTGCGAGGGTGAACGAGAGAGATAGAGAAAAAGAGAAACGAACGAATACGAGAGAAAGAGAGAAAGAGAGAAAGAGAGGGAGAGAGAGAGAGAGAGAGAGAGAGAAAGATATATAGAGAGAAAGAGAGAGAGAGAGAGAGAGAGAGATATCCGCATACGCGTGCGCGCGCGTGCAGCTATAGCGTATATTACGGGGAGGCTGTGACTCATCCTGTGGGAGAAAGAGAGAGCAAGATAGGAGAGGCGAAGGAAGGAGAGGAAAGAGAGAGAGAGAGCGTGTTTCCGTGGCAGGAAGCACCGAGTGGGGGCGGGGATCGATATATCGACTCGAGAAACGCTTCTGCCGTCGACTGAAACTGCGTAGCTTCAAGGTTCGTTCGCTCTCCTTCCTTTCCACCCCCACCCCAACCCCTCTTCATCCTTTTCGTTCTCTCTCTCTCTCTCTCTTTCTCTCTTTCTCTCTCTCTCTCTCTCTCTCTCTCTCTCTCTCTCTTGACGTTTCCTTCTTTATCCCTCTTTTTAACTGCGTGCCTTCTAGCACGTACCGAGCTTTCTCGTTTGGATTCTACGTAGAGTTCTTCTTCTTTTTCTTCTTATTCTTTTTTTTTATTTTACTTCTTCTTCTTCTTCTTCTTCTTCTTCTTGTTCTTCTTCTTCTTCTTTCTCTTTTTCTTCTTTTTCTTCTTCTTCTTCTTCTTTTTCTTCGACGATGCTAAAATCTCTTGAAGAAATTGAGAGATCCGCGAAATGAGCGCGGATCGAACGGGATTCTAGAATTTGATATAAGTAGAGCTATGACGGGGAGGATGTGTAAAGGGAGAAGGAGGAAGTCACGCGGAAAGATTTTCGATTATGGACCCGGAGATAGAGGGATAAATGAATTATTGTTATTATCGGGGGATTGGGCAGAGTTCCGGCCAAAAAAAGAAGCGGTATTGTGTTACGAAAATTTCGACCGACTCGTCCGAATGATCGTCTCGCATAACCAATGTAAAAACTGCATATTCAACGCACGTAGAATATGCGATTTTGACTTCGTTCGAAATTTTTCTTATTTCCATTCAGTTGAATTTTTTCCAAGAAACAATTTTTAATAAAGCCAACATTCGCTTACAAAGAAAATTAAAGGGAATTATTAAATATGAAAAACAAAAAAAAAAAAAAAAGAAAAAAATTTTAATTCAGGAAAAATTCTTTTTCGATAAAGGAAGCATGTAATAACGAAAAACTTATCCTGAAATTAACGCGGCGAGATAACGCGTGAAAGGGTTGCTTTTTATCCTATAACGAGTACATTTTTCACGACTTTGCGAGGGTCTGATGAAAAGTAACGTAATTACCTTGGCTACTCCAAATTGAATGAGAATATTTTAATAAACGAGACGCGAAAAGTTAACTCTTATACTATCTACTTATATATTCTACAAGTATATATTTTTATTTTCTTTCATACAATTTCATCGGAAGTAATACAGATTCTAATATAATTTATCGGGCTTTCGATCGTAACAAATAAAAATGACGAAAATAATTTTCAAAAAGAGAAACAAAGATAGTAAGTTATTTTATCAATATACGTAAACAAATTTATGATGATATAGAGAAGGAAAACAACAAAAAAAAGATCTTCCTCCAAATTCGATTTTGACGTGCCTCCAATAAAATTTATACGATAAACACGATATCTTGACGTTCTTTTTTTTTCTTTTTTTTTTTCTTTTTTTTCTTTTTTTTTCTTTTTTTTCTTTTTTTTTTTTTTTTTTTTTTTTTTTTGTCGAGCAACGAATAAATCGTCGCGTGCGGCGTGAGTTTTTTAAACTGGCAAGTTTCAAAGTCCACCGAATGAACGAGTAATCGGTTCACCGCTTGACGTCACGCCACTCGCCGTGAAACAATTTTTTTTCCTTCCCTTCTCTTTTTTTTTCTCTTTCGAGATGAAATCATCGACACGGACGCATAAAGCTCGACGACTAGAAGCCAACAGCTACGCGTAGTACGGAGCTCGCACGTAGCGTGTTTTATCAATGAAGGTAGTTACTATCTTTTCATTACGCGCGCTATGATATGAATGGCGACGCGACGATAGCGTAACTGACCCACACGCTTCGCATGCACAATGTCGTTTACTATAACTCGGACCACTGCTCTCTCTCTCTCTCTGTCTCTCTCTCTCACACTCTCTCACTCTTTCTCTCTGTCTCAACACAAGATAACCTGAAACTCCAAACTGGTTACGAACGTACTCGTATTTCTTGTTTAGAAGAGATTTCATAAAAATCGTTGGGAAAAAAATTAAATTAAACTATTAAAATCCTATTTGAACTCATTACAAAAAATATTTTCCAACTAACGGTATCCATCGTAATCTTTTCCATTAATTTTATTCCACGAATAAATTTACGATTTGTATTGGAAATGTCTCAAGTATGAGATAACAGAGATCCATATGACATTGCTAAAACGAAAAGAAGAAAGAAATACGAGCCCTTGGAGAGAATAAGATCGACGGGTGTCGGATTTCGAAAATCTGGATCGCTCGATCTCGTTTCTCTTTTTTCTTTCATCTATACATATGTTAATACCCCATCTGTCGCGTTGGTTATATACGATCGGAAGCATTCGACATATAAAGGTTTTTATTTGCAGAGTTTGATAATGTCGATAAATCCGGCTCGTTCTTTATTCAGAAGGTACATAACTACGAGCAAGTTTGAAGGGGGTTAAACTAATCCTGAAATATACATCGACGATATGCGTATTCACTAACGAATGTGTTCGATTTGTTCAGAAAGAGTTCAAAAGGATTTCTCGACTCGAGCTACGAAAGAGTTTCGATTGTCTCTGTCAAACAAATTTTACTTTTGTAGATAGGAAATGCGATTTTCTTGCTGATTAATAACAAAAAGAATTATATTGAAAAATTGTTGACGAAATATTGCCTTTAAATCTGTGCAATTTCATGGGAACAATAAGCAGAAAAGAAGAAACAAATAATGACGATTTTCAGGGAAGAAAAATATCATCTTCAAAATTCCATTGTCTTACCAACGAACTAAGAAGAAAAGATATCTTCAAAGACATCAACTCGAAATTGCACACGCGTACATACAATCTCCGGCTGAATTTCATTTCGATATTTCGATCGAATGCCTCACAAACTACGATGTGGCTAACGACGGCAAAGTAGATTTCACAGTCGGCTGATAAAGACTCTCCCAGTCGATCCACCATCACCCCTACACCCCCCAACAATTCTCTCTCTCTCTCTCTCTCTCTCTCTCTCTCTCTCTCTCTCTCACACACATACATCTTTATAAGAGCCTAACGTCGCATACTCGAAAAATAAAATTTCTTTCGTCGTTCCAACTCCTCTTAACCCCCTCTACCTTCTCGTCCCTCTTACTCACTCCTACCCATCTCGATCGTTACTCGCGTGAATTCTACGTCATTCTCGCGGCTTCCTTCTCTTCTCGTCCTCTTCTCGTCGTCTTCGCCCAAGAAAATCAAGTTTTCCACTTTCCCTCCGAGCGAAACCTTTTACCGTCGACGATGATGCTGGTGCCAGTGCTGGTACTGTTGCCGGTGATGGAGCTAGGGGAGTGTAGGTGATGGTGGGGATGAAGGGCGGAGGAAAATTCGAGGTCGCGGGGTATTTCGGCGAAAACGGGCTAGGAAGTGGAGCGAATCCTCCGACTTCCGCGCTGGCTCGATCGATCCCACGTGCCACTCGCGGATTTTCAATCTCCATTAGTATAACGATACAGAAAGCATGACCTCTGAATGACGCTTCGACGTCTTATGACGTAATTTTGAACGTAAGGACAAAAATCTGAATGGGAAATAATGTTCTAACAAAAACAATCTTTCGATGAGTATTTGCAAATTTTCTACGTATTTTTTTTTTTTTTCCTTTTTTTTTCCTTTTTTTTATGAAATCATTTATGCGTGCGTACGTGCATTCATGTGTATATGATGTGACACGTCAATTTTTGATGAACATTTATCGACAATTTTTTTAATGATGTTACTCAAATAAATGACATTTTACATCCTAGAAATAAGCTGAAAACTTATTAATTTATTTAATATCAACAATTATATTGAATTATTCAAACGACAACATTAATCTTCATATAGATATTATACAATCCATTTTCATTTTATCTAATTGAGAAACGAAAGTGGCACGTGACTTGAAATACTTAAATAAAAAAGATAAAAAAGAGGCACATTACCTTTTCGAAGGAGTACACGCGATCAAGATATATCGCATTTCGAGTTACGAGATAAAGTACTACGTACGTCGCGCGAGAACCCTCTCGTTCCGCCGACGTGAAACGAGTTAACGTAATCGAGTAGGGTTTTCGGTTCTAGTTTCTCGATAAATCGAAACTGCACGAAGCCCGTAAAAGTACAGGACGAAAGAAAGAGGATATGCCGAGCAGTGTTCGATTACGTTCAACGTACTCAACGTACTCCACATTGGCTGATATAGAGAAACATAGAAAAAAAAGAAAGAGAAAGAGAAAAAGAAAGAGAGAGAGAGAGAGAGAGAGAAGAAAGAGAAAAAAGTGGGAGTAACCTCGCTTCTTCTACATTTCGAATGCTTTTTGCGTTATTCGGACCGTGATAACCGCAACGATAACCGGATACAATTCTTGGCTCCTCAGGGTTATCTCACGACAGGCCAATCAACTCGGTCGGTCTTCTTCGTGCGAGGAAAATAAAGCGCCAACTCAGACTTCAAAGCTCATGGATATGCCTCTGGTTTCGCGAATTGTCACAAAGATATTGTAATTTTTCGATAGACCGTACAAATTTCTATAAAATATTTCTACCAAATGAATACGAATTAACAATATATATATATATATATATATATATATATATATATATATATGCTAATGAATATACAATAAAATAAACAAACACTAATATATAAAGATCCATTACGAATAATAAGTACAATGAACACAGATTCAAATCATCGATGATGAATACTTAAAAACATGATTAGTGGACTTGTAATCAAACAAAAATTAATAATAATTACTTGGAGATGTTCGTTTGCACTTATTCGCGTTCATTTTGATTTTTTCTTTGGTTACGTCTACATAATTAAAATTTATCATGCATGCTATAAGAGAAGGATGCTTCGGTCATTGCACCCTCTCCGAAAACAACGAAGAAACGGACCAAAACAAGGTAGAAAGACGATAAAAATCAGGCCATCACCGTAGGAGGGTGGCCTCTCGGCGGCAGGTGTACGATGAACTCGAGGGTAGAGTCCTCTCGCACGAAGAGAAAGACAGCAGGGGCGAGAGCTTTCCCTCGGGATAAAGAGGGTGTTAAGTCTTAGAAGGATGTGGGTTGTTGTGACGGCGATCCTATATACACTGGTCTTCGACTCGCGACCATCTATCATCTACGCGCATTTCTTCTTTTACCTTTACTTCCGTTTCAACCCTTTTCAACCCTTTCCTTCGATAATTCGACTATTATTTTTCTCAACTCGTCAATCGAGCAATTATAGACATTATGTACGTTGATAGAATCTCTATGAACGTTATCGATAGAATCTCAACAAATTAAGTCACTCTGTATTAATGTAAAGTTTACGTTGTTAATTTAATTTTAAACAATTATTGTTCATTTTTCTTATTAAAAATTACAAAGAAAGATAAGATCTTATTTCTCAAATATCATTTATCCTATTCTCTTAGTTCGGCAAGTGTTCCACTATTGATTATCGGCAATAGGAAATGACGCTTCTCCCTTCCCTTCACGGTTCTCTAGCTGTCTATTATACTATACTAACTCGTTGTTTCTCACGTGTCTCAATATTCGAACGTAAGAATTATTTACTCTTCCATATTCTATACGTAAAATAATTAAAGTCTCTATTTTATAACTGTATGATTATTCGTGTATGTAAAATATTTGCTCCAAAAGGGGAAGAAAAAGAAAAAAAAAAGAAAGAAAAAAAGAAAAAATAAATACAAAGTAGGCATTGTCTTTAAATTGTTTGAATAAAATTTCGAAATACCGGCCATCGATGTTCCTTCAAATCATTTCCATTTGAAGTTACTATAGAAAACGGATTTGATGTTATGCGTGCGAAGAAGCGATCGACTTCTCGCATTACTTTCAGACGGCTGGACTATCATCATCGGACGGAATAACAATTTTCTCGTTCAATCGTATCACATCACGAGACGTGCGCGCGTGAACCCTCTCTCACTGCCTACGCACGATTCTTCAGGAAAGTCACGACCACCGTCGCCATCGTCATCATCGTCGTCGCCGTCGCCGTCGCCGTCGCCGTCGTCGTCGTCGTCGTCGTCGTCGTCGTCGTCGTCGTCGTCGTCGTCGTCGTCGTCGTCGTCGTCGTCGTCGTCGTCGTCGTCGTCGTCGTCGTCGTCGTCGTCGTCGTCGTCGTCGTCGTCGTCGTCGTCGAGCAAGCGAATGAGTCACCGTTTGAAAAGAGCAACGTGCGGGAGACGAAACGTTTTGAGGCCTGGATCGATCCGCTTGGCTCGTTCAAATTTTAGATCCATATTCTCTCTTACTGATTTCAACAAGACGATCCTACACACGTTTTCCTTCTCTATCTCTCTCGTTCATAACGAAGCTCTCTATTAGACACGACTCGGCGTTATCTTTACGAGGAGAAGAGAAAGAGGCTTGAGTTTTGTATCGACGAACAACACGTTTGTTTCCCGAACGAGGCGGAGTTCGATGAGCGATTATTATGACCCGCGGCGAGCCTTGAACTTGCCCTGCGATAAGCCAAACCACTTCGCGCTCGGCGCTTGCTGCACTCGTTGCAGCTTGCATCCCATAGTATATTCTTCTTATAGGCATGCCAGACTTTATGAAGTTAAACCGTTGATTACTGCTATACAGAATAATTCTGATTATTAGAATGCGTTATAATTTGTTTTTAAGTAAAAAAATATAAAGAATAAAAAAATATTTTAGAGAAAAATATTAGGTGTACATGCTTTACTAAAATATATCTCTATGATTCTATTCTTTCCCAAACAATTGCACCAATACACCTGCTAGGTGCAATTGTTTCTTATCTCGTTACAATGCCTAAGAAATGTTAATAAAGGAAATGTTTCATTCCAAGTTAAATCAGACCATGGTTCATAGCCATCGCTACCGAAAGCAACCAGTCAACCCACCAACCCTCTATTCAATGTCACTACAATAATAAACCACCTCGCGGTTATCTGTATTTCTGTATTTCCCTCTGGGATTCTCGGCACATCCAGGCATCGGGGCCAAGTTCAAGCTATATATACCGTTCTATAGCGTGGGTTTATCCGTGTTTATACCACCCAACCCTACTGTACTCCACACCCTGTTCTATACACCTGTGAGCACACCACTCGCGAGCAGAACGACAGAATTTCCATGGAAGCAGTACACGAACTCTATATACTTTACACTCTGTTATATCTAGATTCTTCAATCTATGGAAATCCGATCTTTCAGCGTTTCTTGCATACATCTACGGTTCACGCAATTTACGAATAAAATGATAAGTGTATTCCTTATTGGATGCCTTGAATATCACCTGCTACCACCCTATCATTTAAAATTGTAGACCTTGAACGTTCAAGAAAGAACTGGATAGACATGAAATAAAAAAAAAAAAAAAACATATTTTTTTATAAGAAATCCACAAGAGTCATGTTAGAAATGATATTCACATTTGTTTCCATACAAAGGATCTTATAAATCTGTCTAAAGAAAAAGAAGAAAAAAAAGAAACAAATAAAAGAGAAAAAAAGCAGAAAAATGATCTAGCAATAAGTCAGTCCAATCTTGAACAGATCAAAATCCCAAGTCAAGATATCAAAGATCACTGACCTTTTTCTCCGTGAGTTTCTCGCACCGCCTCATTTTGCAAATCTGATGACTCTTATCGTTCCTACACGGCGCGCAATCTCCACAGTTGTCCTTCCGTTGGCATCCGATGCATTCCCCGCACCTTTTGCGTTTCTTTTTAGCCGGCTTATCACCGAGGCCACCGTCACCGTCGGCATCACCCATTCCGCCACTCATATGATGAGGACCACGATTGGCGGTAGAGGATACTGCCGCGACTTGACCAGAATTTTCAACGCTACCAGCACCACCACCACCGCCACCACCACCTCCACCACCATCTTCGGACTCCATCGAGCCAGCCCGTATTTTTCTCCGTTCTTTCTTACGTCCGTCGATGCCGATCGCCCTCGAGGTTGGTGAGGAATCGAGGACAGTCGACATTGGGTTTTGGAAGTTGGCATGATGAAGTTGCGGATATTCGGGCTTGACTACGGTCAAAACAGTATGATGAGGATGACCTGGAGGTGGTGGGAACGCTTGGACGGGACTAGAACCGAGTAGTTGAATATGTCTCTCGTCGAGTAGCTGTTGTTGCAGAGCCGGTACCTCTCTCGCTTGAACGGGTGCCGGTACGAGAGGATAACCGACGGTACCGCGATGAGGATGAGGCGCCGGTAAAGGTGTCCCAAGAGTATGAAAACTGGGCAAACCTACGGCTGATGTAACGGGTGGCGAATGAGAGATGGATGCTGGCGACAACGGCGTCAATGCCGTTAATTGGGGCTCGGCTTCACTCGGTGCGGTAAATTGACTTGCAAAACTTGGTAATCCTTCACCGGTTGGTGCTGCAGCAGACACGACACCACCAGCGTTCTTCGACTCCCAAGGACGATATTGGCTAGCGAGAACCACTTCGCCACGGGAGTCGATCAACCGACCTGTCAGGCCCTCGTAATAGTCCCAGGACGACGTCAGGCCCAGTCCAACGTCCTGGGAATGAAGGGTCGTCAAAGTCGTAGAGCTGTCCATCGTACTGTCCCCGGCGAAGCTGCTGAACGGGGGCAGGTGACGAGCCGGGTCACCAGAGGTTGGCGAGGTCGCTACCGCCGCCGGAGGGCTCGGTGCTACCCTCTCGGTGGCGACGACCTCCTTCGTCACCTCGGCGCTCATCTTCCTCGCCACGTCATCCTGTTTTTAACGCTCCTCCTGCGTGCAGGAGGTCGACTCGATTCGAACGACAGTCCTCGTTCTTTTTCTATTTTTCTCTTTTGCTCTGGAGCTGATAGCTCTGGAGCTCGAAACTGGTAGATAGGTATTCTCTTTTTCTCTCTCTCCTTTTCTCTTCCGTTTCACCAATTGGATATGCACCAGTTCGTGCGAACTCTGATTTTGTTACCAAAGGACATTTGATGTCGCTAAATGTAAATCTCGGATTGAAGCCGAGTGCTTTTTTAAAGATTCACTTCTTACTTAACGTTTATTTATATAAATTCATATAGTTTACAAAAGACTTTACGCGGATGATTTTCACTTAATTAGTTTGGGATCACGGAAGTCTAGATGCTTATCTCGCTTCCTCTCTCTCTCTCTCTCTCTCTCTCACTCTCTCTCTCTCCCTCTCTCTCTCTCTCTTTCTCTCTCTCTATCTATCTATCTATCTCTCTCTCTCTATCTCTCTCTATCTCTCTTTCTCACTCTTGGTCACTTTCTTTTGCTTTAAGAGTATCGTTATTCTCTGAGTGATTAGTAGAAAAAATGGTAGATTCTTTGGTTTATGGTTTTGCTTTCTTCTCCTCTTTCTCTCTCTTTCTTTCGTTCTCTGTATACTTTTTCCTTTAAATGTACAACAACTATTAATCGCGCTTGTCTATTCCCTCCACGTCTTTTCGATTTGGCACTGACGGATTTTTATTTGTGTTCTTTTTGTTTCGTCGTGTATATGTGTATGCTTTTGTGTTCGTGTTTGTATGTACTTTATTTCTTTTTTTTTTTTTTTTTTTTTTTTGTAACTTTTTATCGTTTGTACTTTTTTCTCAGATATATTTTTGTACACTAGGTAGATATTATAACTTTTAAACTTTTGTCGTCTTCTTCTTTTTCGTTTTCTTCATGTACTTCTTCTTCTTCTTCTTCTTCTTCTTCTTCGTCTTCTTCTTCTTCTTCTTCTTCGTCTTCTTCTTCGTCTTCGTCTTCTTCTTCTTCTTCTGAACTTAAGCTCTTGTTGAATATCTTTTTTTTTGTTTTCTTCTTCTTTTATACGATATAAACACACTAATTACTTCTTTCGCGCTTCGTAAGAAAATATAAATCACTTGAGGTTAATGCGGCTTGTTAGAAGGCGATTGATTTGTACGATCTGAAACAGAATAGATAAGAAGGATGTGAATGTTAGTTGAGGAAGAGAAAGAAAGATGAAATGGTACGATTTAAGGCAAATGCTTTTCTCGCAATCATTTGGTCTCGTGCAACCCGCGTCTAACAAGTCGTTCGCTACTAGAACGTAGAATAACGTGTTATAGTCATCCAGCTATATAACGTGACCATTGCTGAGCCAAGGTTACTATGTACTACGTTCGGCGTGCATGCACACCTACTCGCACGCTTTGATATCCACAAATGTTCTGCCCTAGTCCCTACCCGCTTCATTCACGTTGCCTAGCGCGCTCAACAACGATGGCTACGAACTTTTCGCATTGTTGGATCTTACCACCTTGGAAATTTATCGTCTTGATTTGTTTCCTGCACCCCCTTACCCCCTTGGCCCCTTCCTCATCCCTATATCAATTCTCTTCCATTTTCTTTTTAAAAAATATCACTCGAAAGAAGGAATTGTTAATACTGTATCAAACAAATCTTCATATTGAAGATTGATACTCATAAATTTTATATTTTAATCGTCGTCAAGATGTCTATTATAACAATTTTTCGTATTTCCTAATATTTTCAATTAATTCTGATATCTAATCATCTTGGTTATCGGATAATAAAATATATTTACAATACATTTTAATTTATATTTAGCATGTCAAGAGGATTGAGAATGTATTGCCGACGATCTATGAAATTGATCCTTTCATTATGAAATATTATAAAAGGGAACCTTTAAATAATACATGAATTAATCCTGCAAATAAAAATTATTGTAGGACAATTCGACGTTATGCGTATTAATATGCAATTTAAACGTAATGCGCAATGAAAGCATAAGTTTTGATCGATTCGTACGCCCGAAAAGTGTGGAGAAGTTGCTTATGCTTAAGAGAGGTTCAAAGCCATCGTTGAAAACTGGTACGACGGCGGGCTTGGTGAAATATCGACCGCCGTTTGGTTCTCTTTCCCTGTCTCTCTCTCTCATTCTCTCTCTCTCTCTTTCGCTCGCTTTTCGTTTCTCGCTCACACTTACTCTCTTTCTCTCTCTCTCTCTCTGTCCCTCTCCCTCTTTTTTACCCCCACCACATCGCTCTTCAGTCGCTCCGTTCTCTCTCTTTCTATGTGCAAGCTCGACTCGTGCCATGTAACACACATAGAGAAAGAGAGATAGAGAGAAACGAACTCGAGCTTGTCACGTACGCGTCCACGTGGCGTAAGCGAATACTCACACATACATATAAAGAAATAGAGAGTGAAAAAGAGAGAGAGAGAGAGAGAAAGAGAAAGAGAGGAAAGAGAGACACACACATTTGAACGTACTAGTCGTGTGTGACACAAGCTTTCGCACGGTTCACGAATACACTGTGATGTGGTACATAGACCGAGCGTTCTCGTTATCTCTCTCTCTCTCTCTCTCTCTCTTTCTCTCTTCGTTCCATCTTCCCTCCTCTCCTCCCCGAAACCCTCTGTAATAGCTTTACAGCTGTGGACGTTGGAGCTTTCGCTATCGCTGGAAACTTGCACTGTCGTTCAGCACTTTCGCTTATGAAACAGCCGCTTTTGCCGCTACGCCACAAAAAGAAAGAGACGCACGATACGAGACGTGAAAAAGTTGAAAACGGAAATTGTAATTGCTCGTTCGA
Source organism: Vespa mandarinia (assembly GCF_050613455.1). NCBI lineage: Eukaryota > Metazoa > Arthropoda > Insecta > Hymenoptera > Vespidae > Vespa > Vespa mandarinia. The sequence goes on from NC_140820.1 coordinate 2,971,120, forward strand.
TCCTACGAATGGATCTAAGTTTTTTTTCGTAGTTTCTCATCGTAATGTTTTTCAAGCTCTTGACAAAATGATTTACGTGTTTATTTCTTTATTTCTATAATGACTTTCTCAGCCCATTTATGACCTATACGATCTGATGGGGTTTTGGGGGAAGAAAAACGCAATCGAACCAATCATTTTTGTGATTTTTACATCAATGTGGAAACACCTTTAGAGGTCCAGCTCGGGTCATAGGCAACTGAACTTTCCTGACGTCCATAAATCGTCTAGACTGAATACCGTGAACTTTAGTCTTTAAAGGTCGCGAAACTCGGCGCTCCGATAGCGAGCGCATAAACTCTGGATAGTGCCGTTGTTCTCATTTAAAAAGGGTCATTTTGTATGCGCACACGGAAGATCCGTTGCACACGTGGCCACGAAAAAGAAGAAAAAGAAGAAAAGAAAAAGATGAGAAGAAAGTTTCGGAGGTCTGCTCGGCGTATGCGCTTTTTAAAAATAGCATCGAAGATTAATATTCCATCCGTCTAACCTAAAAAGTTCGGACTACTTCGTTTGGTTAAATTGGTCACGTGCCAAAAGTTTTGATACTTTACGATATATCCTACGGACACGCAAATTATGCCAATTTTTGATACAAAACATTATATATAATGATATTAAAGAAATATATATCCGCCATTTTCCGAAACAGATGGAAAAAAAATGGCGATTGGAATGTTATAACCCTAATTTAAATCGACCAAAAATTGTATCGAAGTACGATAAGTTCATTCATCATTCTATTAAGATAAATACAAAAAGTAAAAAAAATCTGATTCGTCATTGTCAAGAGAGCAAACAAGACGTCGTAGATTTTTCTTCGAAAAACGACCGGATGAAAAGTGAAAAGTAGAAGAAAGAGAAAGAAAGAGAGATAGGTTCGGAGTAAACGCTATATAAGAAAAAGTCGCTCGGAGGAACGTCCGTCGGCGGGCACAGCTGGTCCCACCGTTGCACTTTCGTCGAATCGACCGTACCGTACGCACAAAAATTCAATACCGCCTCGCGCGTTGCGAAGCGGCCCATAGTGTACGCTCCGTCGCGCTGTGTATACCCGGTGCGACGAAACGATACGACGAACGGAGAAGCGGGAGCGTCGTCTTCGTCGTCGTCGTCGTCGTCGTCGTCGTCGTCGTCGAGACGGAACGGATTCTTTCGTTCGCACGGCCCTCTCGCCGGGCGCAGGACGCGAATTCCGAGAAGCGCGTATAAACCAGCTGCGAGATAGAGAAGATTCCGCGCGCTCGGAATTAACATCTCGTCTCGTCTCGTCGAAACGGCCGAAAGAACGAATGGGAGCGTCGTTGTCCAAAGCTGCGTCTCTCAAACAGAAAACACGTTCTGCGCGTGCGTCAAATCTTGACGACCAAAACGCGTCCCGCCTTTTTCTCTCTCTCTCTCTCTCTCTCTCTCTCTCTCTCTTTCTTTATCTATCTATTTATCTCTATCACTTTATCTATATCTCTATTTTTGCAACCCCATTCAAAAAACAAGAATCGATGTTTTTTTGAATTTTCATTCTCTTCGTTGGAGCGAATGGAGTTGTCCACGTCAAACGATTCGAAGCGACCAAACGTTGCTTGATTAATCCTTAACCGATATCAAGGGGTCATGGCTGAAATGAATCGAGCGAGTAGAAAACGAAACTTCCAAACGATTTTCTTCGCAGCTTCGTTCCCATTTAAACGACAAGCACGGCAAGAAGAAAAGTTCCAAGATTTTTTTCAACGTACTTCATATATGTATGGGAGAAAGGACTAGCGAACAAAGATGGCCGATATCCGGAGTGAACGATGGCGTCTTTCGTAGTTGCGATTCCATTCCGAATTATCTTCCTTTCCGCGAGCGTAAATCCTGGATAACGAAGTTCCGTTTTCGCGGATGGCACGCTCGCGCTAATTCCGGCGTCACGGTGAAACAAAAATGGCCAGTGTTCGTCCTCCGACTGTGCATGCTAGCTTCGAAAAAAAAAGAGAGAGAGAGAGAGAAAGAGAGGGAGAGAGAAAGAGAAAGAAAGAGAGAGAGAGAGAGAGAAATACAGAGAAAGAAGAGAGAAAGAGAAAGACAAGAAGAAAAAGAGGAAAAAAAAGCGTTCTTCTCGCGGCGGCCCCGAACAAAAAAGCTCGGGTACACTTTCGCCGACCTCGTGGTGCCGCGGTGGAGTCTCGCGACAAAGGCTGCTTGATTCAAGGTCCCACACACACGCGGGCGCGGGCGCGAGCGCGCGCGCGCGCACTCTTACGGCGCACGCATGCACGCACGCACGCACGCACGCACGCACGCACGCGAGAAAGAGAGAAAAAGAAAAAGAGAGAAAGAGAAAGAGAGAGAGTGAGAGAGAGAGACTTGCACACTTGTCAGAGCCGTAGCAAAACTGCGCGACGCCCTTCTAGCACGAATTTCGTGACTTTTTCCCTCATGTTCGATCATACTCAACTACTTTTTATCGAGAAAAACATTTGTTAAGAATCTTGACATGTCTCCTTTCGACACATGAATGCGACTGTTTCTGAAGAACCAATTATCTTTTCATGAAAATGAATAAGCCGCAAAAATGTACTAACGTTGAACGTGATTAGCGAAGAAAAATGTCGGAAGAATGGAGAGTAACATCCTAAAAGTTTCCTTGCGAAATAAGTTCGTTCTTAAAAGATCTCGAATATATTACAAGGAAAACAAAATTATATTTATATATATATAATCCTAGCTTCAAATTCTTTTAAATGTATAAAAATACAAAATTTAAAAGGAGTAGATCATGAACATCATGAATACACCAACGGATGAAGATCGATCAAGATCATGAGAAGCGATGATAATCAATCGACCAATCGCGTTCTTTCGTGAACGTGTGTCCGGTTTTGTCTGTCGTTGCTGATTGACCATCGATAGAAGCCTCCCTTTTTTTATTTAATGCAAACGCGTTTATTGTCGCGTATATGAGAGCGGGCGCGAAGCGTCAAACAATTACCGCCCAGGCCGATAATCTTGTCGGTCCGTACCGTGGCAACGATATTACTTCTGATCCAGCACTTACTCCGAACGTAACTACCAGTTAAAGCTCTCCGGCAACTACCTCTTCACAACTCGACGTAATGTCACCAACACAAACGTACATGCCGCTCCGTCTCATATCAAAATACACATACACACATACCGACACACAAATATATATATACATATATATATATTATATATATGTATATGCATATGAATATACATATACGACACACTAAACTAATAGACCATTAATGAGAGATATTTTTCTGACGTCTAACCCGTTCAACCCTTGCACCTTTTCTCTCTCTCTCTCTCTCTCTCTCTCTCTCTCTCTCTTTCTTTCTCCTTTTTTATCACTATTTCTCTCGTTTTTCTCGAACTTCTCCATCCCTCTAATACATTTTTTTCCAATCTTAACAGCACCATGCTTTTTTACAGCACTGCACACGCACATGTGTATGTACATATAATATATATACATATACATATACATATACATATACATATATATATATATATACAGCATACGCATAACTCGCGAGTGCTTACCGGACTCTCTCGCACACGCACGTCTCTGTCCGTCTCTCTTTCTCTCTTGCTCCCCCGAACGTCGTCGTGTGCGGAGCTTGTATATATACGTACGCACGTGCGCGCGGGATATACGTACGATGTCTGACGCATGCGCGTGCATGCGTCTCTCCCCCCTCTCTGTCTCTCTCTCTCTCGCTCTCTCACTCTCTCTCTCTCTCTCTTCTTTGAGATCCCGCAACTACGTCGTCACGACGTTACGAGCGTCGCGTACGGGCTGATCACACGCGCGTCTCTATAAGTGAGTGAGACAGAAAAGAGAGAGAGAGAGAGAAAGAGAGAGAGAAAGAAAGAGAAAGAAACACACACACACACGCAACGAAAGAGAGAGAGAGAGAGAGAGAGAGAGAGAGAGAAAGAGAGTGGACGACACGCATCGTAAAGCGTACCTAGCTCATGTGGACGACGGCGTAACGGTCGAGGTAGAGGGAGGACGGAAAAGAGGGGCGTAAGGGTAGGAGAGAGGGCCTCGGACGTCGAAGAGAAGGAATAGGGAGGAAAGGGGAAAGGGACGCAACGTCGAAACCACCCACACTAACGCGCGATATCGGAAATGATATAAAATTGCGTCGAGCGCGCCGCTGATATTTAAATTGGTTCGCTAAACCACGGATTAATGCGCGCGACGACGCTTGGAACCCACGCCACCATGAGCGGTGGTTTAAAAAAGATCAACTGTCGACAAAAAGCGAAAGAGAGAAAGGTAGAGAAAGAGGTAATAGATATTAGGGTTTCTTAAATTCGTTTTCTGTTTGAACATCATAAAAATTGTGACTTGTCGTAGCAGGCAACATGATGGGCCTGTTCAATTGCAATTGTTGGAATGAAACTTGCAAATTTTGGTATTATTAAAATTGATAAATTAGTAGAGTACAAGAAGTAAGATAAAAATTGGTAAATTAGTAGAGTACAAGAGGCCGATCAATTATTCAAATATGTCGCATAAAAAATGGCGGTCAAAGTATACATATGCAAGTCAAATCTCAAAACAAATGTCAGACCACTGCAACATAGCAATATGGATATGCTGTTAAATGTAGTCTTTAAGAAATAGGTATAGAATAGAAACGACCAATAAACAATCTTCTTTCGAACAACTTATTTTGTATGTAAAATAAAACACCTTTCTCTTTTTTCCGAGGATATAAACAAGAAATAAATAATCAAAAAACTAACATACGATTTTAGCAAAGATTTTCTTCTTTTTCTCTTATATCTATGACGTAAGCAATTTTATTGTCTTGTTATTGTTATTAGATATTATTATTATCGTTATTATTATTATTATTATTATTATTATCATTATTACAAAGCAATGGATTAAAGGTGCAACGTCATCACTAGAGCAAACGAGATAACGATTAATTATGTCTCTAGTAGAGATGATGATGATCAGGGTAAACAATAATATGTATATACATTTTATGAGACTACTTCGAAAAGATATTCAATTATATTTCTAGACTACTAAAAATATATTAAGAAAGAACGATTAAACGGTGTTTTCGCTCTCCCGCGTATATCGCAAGGTTCGACGATACCGCGATCGCAACTCGTTCATGGGAACAAAGAGAATACTCGCGACGACAACGATAAAATCGTTGTACACTCTGGCCGATCAACGAATAAGAAGCAAGATAAAGAAGAAAACAAAAAAGAAAAAAGAAAAAAAAGGAAGAAAAAAAAAACATAAAACAATGGTCACTTTTTCATGGGTATAAGATGGAAATGTTTTGGGATCAAAATTTCAAAAGGAAGATATTTCTTTCTCTGTTTTGCCGATCCTTTCGCGAGATCGTAAAACGCGGCTAAATCACGACGAAGCGGCCATCTTTAACGTCTCTTGTCGCGCGAAACGCGTCTCTCTCTCTCTCTCTCTCTCTTTCTCTTTCTTTCTCGTATTCCAAGAAATCGAACGGAACAAAGGCTACACCGCGAGATTTCGATCCATTTCGGAGTAGAATCGAATATGCAAGCTTCTAGGAATTCATGAATGCGTAAGCCGCTGCGACGTATTCGTTCTTAAAGCGCGCTCACGTAAACTAGAACCCAAGAAAAAAAGAAAAGGAACAATTAAAATACGAAAAGGTTTCGTGAAATATTCCCGCGGGGGATAAAGAAGAAGAAAAGAAAAAAAAAACGAGGATTACTCGAGGAATAGTAATTTAAAATTAGTTGACACACCTACGAGACATAAGAGTAATAACAGCAACAAGAGACAACGACGACATGTTATCTTTTAGTTTTTCTCAAACGGAGAACCTCAGGCCACCGATGTCATCAGAAAACGTCTGACTACGCTCGATCTTCCGATGATAACGTTGAAAACGTTAAAGTTGAGATTGAGTAGTAGTAGAAGAAGAAGAAGAAGAAGAAGAACAAGAAGAAGAACAAGAAGAAGAACAAGAAGAATAAGAAGAAGAATAAGAAGAAGAAGGTGGAAGAGAACCAAAAGAAAAAGTTGAAGGAGAAAAGAAAAAAAAAAAGAAGAAGCATAAAGAGAAAAGAAAGAAAGAAGAAAGGAGAAGACGAGAAAGAGCAAAGCCGAAAGAAGACGAGGATCGCGAATGCGCCCGTAAATCTCTTGGCGCCCGTAGTTCTCGCGATCCACGAGAACGTCGGTGTTCTTTCGTTCGTTTCGATCCATTCCGTCGTTCCGTCGGCAAGGAGAGAAAGAAAGAAAGAAAGAAAGAAAGAAAGAAAGAGAGAAAGAAAGAAAGAAAGAAAGAAAGAAAGAAAGAAAGAAAGAAAGAAAGCAAGAAAGAAAGAAGAGAAAGGAAGAAGAGAAATAAAAAGAGAGAGGGAGAGAAAGAGAGTTAGAGGAACCGGCCGAAATCTGTCTCACTCTGTTCCCCTCTCTCTACTCTTTCTCTTTCTCCCACCCTCTCTCTCTCTCTCTCTCTCTCTCTCTCTCTCTCTCTCTCTCTCTCTCTCTCTCTCTCTCTCTCTCTCCCTCAACGACTTCGTGTTCGAGGACGAGCAAACGGGAAGAGGAAAAAAAGGAGAAAAAGTTCCTTGGTGGATAGACGGGACTACGCTCGAGAGAGAGCTTATCCCGTTGCTGGGCATAGAAATCTTATTAGAGACCTATACGTATGGAGCAATTAAATAACCGTTCCTGATTTCGGTTTAGAAAGATGGACACTGGTGATCTGAGGGCACATTCATCGTCTTTGACGTTTATCGAACGGAAGAGTAAAAGAAGAATAAAAAGAAAAACAACGATGACAACGACGTATCCGTCTTTTTTTTTTCTCGAAGAAGAAGAAGAAGAAGAAGCAGGAGAAGAAGAAGAAGAAGAAGAAGAAGAAGAAGAAGAAGAAGAGAAATTAGTGCTTTAAGAACCTGTTTCCCATACACTGCGCGTAGCATCCACGAAGCGACTAAACCGAGCCTATAGTAGTATTCGTAGTAGTAGTAGTAGTAGTAGTATTGGTAGTAGTATTCGTAGAAAGGAGTATTTCGGTGGGGGTTGGCGCCGTAGTTTCCGTCACTCGCCGACGACGACACGACGCGCGTTCTCGTCGACTCACGCCGTCGCGAGAGAGAGCCGTGGAACATTCGCAGCACCGATGCGTGCACGGCGTGCTCTCGAGGACACTACCGTGCCACCGGCTTTGCCAGGAGGCGTCGCCGGCGGTGGTGGTGGCGGTGGCGGCGATGGTAGTGGTAGTGGTGGTGGTGCTGCTGCCGCTGCCGCTGCTAGCGGTGGTGCTGCTAGCAATGGTGGTGGCGGTGGTGGTGGTGGTGGTGTGATAGTGGTGCTGCTGTTACTCCTGCCGATGGTGGTGGATAAGACGGTGAGGATCGAGTCCTAAGGACAATCGACTTCCGTCAGGATAAACCCAACATGCGTTCGATGTACCCCCCACCAAGCGTTTTTCTTTTTTTTCCTTTCTTTCTTTTTCTTCTGATTTTTAGAAACCAACACCACCCCACTGTTTTTTCGTCCTTATCCCTTGTCACTTTCTCTCTATCTCTATATCTCTCTCTTTCTCTATCTCTATCTATCTATCTATCTATCTATCTATCTATCTATCTAACTATGTATCTATCTATCTATTTATATCTACCTATCTACTTCTCTTTCTCTCTCTCCCTTGGAGGGTATACTCTCCGACATGATCAGAAATGGGGGAAGAAGGAAGGAGATGAGGAAGAACGGAACGAAAGCGAAAGTGAACATTCTCTCTCCGATTGGCGAAAATTGTTCTTCTCCACACTTTTCCTTGGTTTTCTTTTTCTGTGCTTTCTTTTCCTTTTCTTTTTTTTGTTTCTGTTACCCTATCTTAACCACTCGCGCACTGTTTTCCTGATACCACCCCGGGCTTCGTTATCTCGTACCTCCTCGCACTAACTCTTATCTATTTCTTTTCTCGAAGGAAGACACACAAAAGGGAATGCACACGCAAAAGACGCACACTCTTATATTCACTTACATACCGGTCACCGTGCTTTCTCCTTTCTGTCTTTCTCCCGTTATTTCTTTCTCTTTCCCTCTCTTTCTGTATTTATTTGTTGCTTTTCTTTCTTTCTTTCTTTCTTTCTTTCTTTCTTTCACCCGGCACCAGAAAAGAGAAGCACGCAAGGCTCACGATATATATCTTCTCCTCTCCCGTCTCCTCTCCCGTGCACGTCCTCGTGCGTAATATCAGGGCGCGTGTATCACCGGCGCGACGATTCACGAACGGTTCGTCTCTCTCTCTCTCTCTCTCTCTTTTTTTCTCTCTCTCTCTCTCTCTCTCTCTCTCTCTCTCTATCTTCGGCGCTGGTGCGCGCGCGCGTACGCGCACGCACCTATTCCTCCTTTCTTTCCGGAATTTCCCTCTCGATCGGCACTCGCGACAGTAGAAACGACAACGACCACGACATCGACCTCGGACAGAACAATCACGAAATTCTCTTTCCTTTTCTATTTTCACCCCCGTAAAAGTGAAATGAAAAGGAATGAAAAAAATTGATAAAAAGATAATAAACAAAAAACAACAACACAATGAGAAGTACGCCGTAAAGACGTACGAGAGAAACAACAACCGGCGAATGTTCAACGTGTATATGTATATGTATATACATGTATGATTTATATAATATATGTATATACATATATATATATATACACACACACGGGGAGAGAGCGCGTTAGCCGAAGATCGAAGGGGGCAAAGGCGTACCTTTGGTTTTCACGGCGTGCTGCCCCGTGCTGAGTGTGTGCTCTCGCCGCGCGCGCGGTGACTGTATTGCTCGGCAAGAGAGTATATTCTTTGTCCGTGGCCCCGGAGAGTCGCGGAACCAGCCGGCAGCTGCCCGCGTTTCGGCGCTCGTGAGCGACTCGGCACGGCTCGGCACTCCTCGGCAGTGTCATCCCGCCCGCCATGGCGGGAAGCCAGGATACCAAGCGCCAGGCCAGGACCAACCCGATCCGGTGGAAAGGGAAATTCTACACGACCTCGCGCTCATCGTTGAATGGTGGGGAGAGTACGACACGAACCGAATCTTTACGGAAAAAGACGAATGGAAAACGACATTGGCCGAACTCGAACGATGAAGATTTTTCGGCGATGGTGGGGTACTCGGAACCCTTCCCTCCTCTTCCCACTCCTCATCCAGAACTGAATGTGCTCACAACAGTTTGGATAGGTAGTGGGGAGTTACGACGCGCTTCAACCAAACAGCGCATGTGCTCGTTCGAACCTTCCCAACCCCTGTTTGGCGACGGCGCGCGTCTTTCGATGAGCCGAGGGATGCTGCGACGCTAGTTCCTTCCTTCCTTCCTTCCTTCCTTCCTTCCTTCCTTCCTTCCTTCTTTGCTTTCTTCTTTTCTTCTTTCCTTCTCTCTGTTACTCTTGGATTACTCAAATCGTTGTACCGTCCTTGTACACCACCTCCTTCGATTCGTACTCCCCACTTCGATGAAATCGCAAGGCACGTGTAACGCACCATAAAAAAACGTTTCAACCGTACTTATACGATCGTGGGTCACAGGGTCGTTCTCGTCCTTCCTTAGAATACTTGCTTTTTTTTCTTCTTCTTCCCAGGAGATAAGCATAAGATAATCGATAATCATACACTGTGTCATATATATATATATATATATATTATCACATACCTCTCTTTCTGAAAGTAAATGTGTACTTGGAAAATGTATTAAAAATATATACCGTTGTAATCCATTTTAATTTGTAACAATTGGATTTAATAAACAATATCATAAACCATAATACAAGATCTATTTTATTACACCCTTTTCCCCTACCAACCTGATACAAACGAACATGCATTGTTCGTACCAAAACCATTCTAAAAAGACTGCCTAATTTGAATTTCTTCCTCTCCAGTATTGGAATACAAAAATATCGGAGCAAGGGTTTTGGAAGGCAGTTGATTTGCTCTAGGCTAAAAAATAGAGTCGTTGATATCGAATCGGAGAGGTTGTCGGAATAAATCGTTAGCGCGTTCGGAAGGGGGGAACAAAAAGAGGAAAAATGTCGAATCTTTGAAACCCGTGGGATTGGCTGTTTCTACTATGTAGAAAGATAGGGTCCACATGAAACAGACAGTCTTGCCTACCGTTTTACGACTTTCTTTCTTTATGGGACGTTCCAACAAAAGATAGAGCGAAGTGGCTCACAAATTGAAGCGTAATTCCGCGTGGTACGAAGGGTGGGATAAGAGAAGTATGAAACAGATCGATCGATTTTAAGTTCGTAACAAACAACACAGTATTGCGTATAGTCTCATTTTTTCGTTCAGTAGCAAGCTGTACATTTTCCCCAGCTGTTCAAAATATTATTGTCCCGGAATTTCTCGCTCTGGTAATTCCTTCATTTGATGAGGGCTTCATAGATTTTTATCCATACGTGTCGAAGCATTAGCACTCGAATAAGAGTTAATTTTTTTCACATTCACCCTTATAAACCATCCTGCGGGTATATTCTATGTCTTTTCTTTATTCATCCGGCTGCGTTGCGTCTTGTATCTTAATCGAACTACTATCTACTGCTAGCTATTCCTTTTCTTTCGACTTTTCCGAAGAAATATCGTTGTTAAGCATCATCTTTTCTCTTGGGTCGCTATCCATACGCGATGAAAAGAATAAATGCTGCGATGGATGCTGCAAATTATCTCCGTCTGCTGATTTTCCCAGGTGCTAGGACCATCTTTTTCTTCTTCTTCTTTTTCTTTTTTTTTTTTTTCTTTTTATGTATGTATAAGCCGAGCGCATTTTAATCGTACGTGCATATAAACGTATACGTACGTTAGCAAGCATAGGTATGGGATGCTACCAGAATATCTGGTTCCATGATGTCAGCGGGTAGGTTAAAAAATTAACATAATAATAGTCAGCCTATGCAGATATAAATTAATGCGTATTCTTCTACCAAAGGGTCAACGAATAGATATACTCTTGTCGTGCGACAGAAGATGCATCGATTTTTTTATCTTTTTTCTTGATTTTTTACTTGGCTCTGATAGATTTGAACTATTACAAAATACAATTTATTTCTCTTGGAACAATACGACGGTATCTATATTAACATTTGAACGACTTGAATCATTGAAATAAAAGTTTAACACAAATATTTTGATAAAAATAAATAAATTTTCTTCATAGAAGAAATGTTATACAATATAATATAATTCTGAAGATTACTTCTTTCATATAAAATATCTAACAGAATAAAAGCCCATGCCAAAGAAGGAACCTTTATTCGTTTCATCGTAGAACGTTCGTCTACCTGACATTTCGCTCCGGCTAGTCCGCCATAGTGATGGAGCCCAAGAAGGTAGATCGTATCTTTCTTTTCTGGATCCTTTCGAATATCGATCTCTTCGTTGAACAACTGATCCGTGAAGTGGCGACTGTTGAGCCTATTAAAGGCTCAAAAAAAAAAAAATACATTTTTCAAATAAGTCGATCAAAGGTTTTTTCCACTTTCCTTTTTTCGCCGATATTTCTTACATCATGTCAAGGTAGAATTACGATATTAATTTTTATAATAGCAATAAGCTTGAGTGCACTTAATTCAATAAAACCTGATAAAATTAAATGTCAGTAATGGAACGTCGCTTGTCGGAATTACAGCAATTAATTGGAGAAGAAAAATTAAAAAAAAAGAAAAACTAAATTCTAGAAAGACAAAGCGGCTTATTTCAAATGCGAACAACACATTCCCGACCAATTCAAATACGGCTAAAGCTGCGCAACTTCGATCTTACGATATGCGATCTTGCTGCGATGGCGGCGAGTCTCTATGTGCCATGTGCGCGGGCTAAACACAGTGGCGAAAGCAGCTGCTACCGTCGTGACACGCGTCCATTGTCGGTGTTTCGTGGCATCGAAAAATGAAAAATCACCCCTGCTACCCTCTCTTTCTCTTTCATTTTCTCTTGATCTTCGATGCTCGGTCTTCACTCTCCCGAGGACATTCACCTGGTCGAAAAGAAGAGAACCTTTTGGAAAAAAATAAATTCGTACGGAGCGATGACTATAAAAAGAAGACATGCGGAAAGCGAGCTTTATGGTTCTTACATTCCATTCTTTCATCTTTTTATATATTTCTTGTATCTTTTCGTGCTCATACTTTCTACCTATGGAGTACGATTAATTTACCCATTCTCTCCCTCTTTCCCTCTCTAACACTCTAAACATCTTATGCAATCGATTACACAACTATATAATAACCTCTCGATTTCTATATCTCTTCTCTCGAATCTATTGCTTCAAATTGTATACTTCACGTATCGTCTTTACCTTGAAGAAGAAATTAATGTACAATATTAATAACAGAAATATTTCAAGCACAGTCACGTTATTTGCTTGAATACTTTCAAGCTTTTTAAGGGTGACCTTGAAACTTTGATAAAAAAAAAAATATATACCGTGTGTTTTTATTCCGTTGTCACGAAACGATTCCTAATCGGGGCCACTTCGGGTTCCCTCCGTTGACGTTGATTTTTCGTCGTGAGGGGCGGTCAACACCTTGACGGCGCGTCGCGGGGAAAAAAAAAGAGCATTTAACCCCTTTTAGATGGGGTACCTCTTGGCAATAGCGGTGGACTACTCCATTGAAGAGGACACGCGCTACCGATCTGGGGGTGCACAACCCCCGATTTGGTCGAACACCTAGTACCAACCCCTGCACCCTCGCACTAGGGTCCTTCGTAGATGGATTCACTGACTTTTAAGAGACTCTGACAACCCTCTTTCTCAACCCCTTATACATTGCAAGGTGCTTCCACTCACTTCCGGATTCCTTAACTTTCTCATACTTGATCGATGCAACACAATTTTTTAATGTTATAGTCAGTGAATCTTTAGATTAACTTATTACTATATCTAAACGAATCACCAAAATGTTCAACCGATAAACGTCTATAGCTTTCGCATTATTTTCTCCAATCGAACGATCAAGAAATAAATATACAGAAGGACTGCAGGGTAGACAAAAGGACATAAATTTCACGTTGATGGCACAGGTACACGAGCCACCGTGTTGTTCTGATCAGACTTCGAGAGATAATTTACCGCCGGTGGCGAAGTCAAAGAATTTTTTCCCTTCTTTTTTTCGACTCTTTCGTAACTTCTACTTCTACCTTCTTGGTAGGCTTATCCTTCGAAAGCTCGTTGATCGCATGTCTCTCGGCCCGATAACGCGCCGACAGCGAGCTCGTTAGGACTTATCTTCATTACGACGGCCGACTAATCGCGACGGTGCGTGGCATATCGCGATCGATACTCTTCTCTCTCCTCTTTTTTCCTTCCCCTTCTCCTCAATGCTGTTCCGTCTTTCTCTCTCCCTCTCTCTCTCTCTCTCTCTCTCTCTCTCTCTCTCTCTCTCTTACTCTTTCTAGAGCTAAGGTTCTTCGCTCGTTAGAAACATCTGCCGTACTCTTAGGTACAAAATACTTTGGCGCGTGGCTACAAACCAATCGGACAACTCTTGTGCATTGTCCTTCCACCGATTGTTGGCAGTCTTTTTATCTTCCTTATTTTCCTTTTCCTTACTTTCCTTCTCTCTCTCTCTCTCTCTCTCTCTCTCTCTCTCTCTCTCTGTCTTTCTCTTTCTCTTGCCCTCCCTCCCTTTCTGTCTCACTTTCTCACTTACTCTCTCTCCTTCTCTCTCTCCCTCTCTCTCTCTCTCTCTCTCTCTGTCTCTCATTTTCTTTCTCTTGGGAAACCATGCACCAGCCGCGACAAAGGGATGCTCCGATTTCTATTTTCGTTTCATCGGCGACACTATCCTTTGTCGGGTTAATAGGCTTCCGTGACTTTCACCAAGTTGTACCTTCTTGTATGTTTGTGTATGTTTGTGTATATGAAGACTTTGTGCGTCAAAAATTTTTTTTAATTATAAATAATCGTTCCGTTCGCGCGCGCGAACCTTCACGATATATCTAAGACGGAATAAACGGTGGTAGAATATGGAAAGGGAAAGAAAAGTTGAATCGATTTTGTCAAATTAGTGGACGAAATTGCTCTACCGAGGTAGAATCCGGATTCTGGGGTGTCGAGCCGAGGGTAAGACCAATGCTGGACGATAATGGGGTGATCACCCTGGTAACATTGCGGTTAACGGGGCAGTTACCGATCTTAGAAAGTGTGAGCGGATCTTTTCAGAATTTACTAGCACACAAGAAAAAGTTCTTAATGAGAAATTCTGTAGAGATAGAAAAAAAATTCATCAGGTTTTATATTGCTTTCCAAATTGATGGAAATTTGATGGCTTTGATGGCGCCTTTTGTAATACCTTCTATAATTAATTGTTGTTGCTTTATTCTCATAAAAATCATAAAATAAAAATTCGTATAATAACGATTTTATAGGGTGCTCCCATTCTCGGATGATTTAATAAAATTAAAAATTTTTAAGAAAAAACAATTTCACGTATCACAAACGAAGAATTATCATCGTTAATCTCAACAATGAGGTTCCATCCACGCATGCTCATCTAGGACGCGTGGATCAGGATCAGGACATTATCCTTGAAAATCCTTCCCGTTCGTGTCCCACGTGGCTCGGAGTGACGCACGCGCATCCTGACAAAGAGAGCAACTGAGAGATAGTGAAAAAGAGGGAGAGAGAAAGAGAGAATAGCCACGAAAATAGTCGGTCGCACGAGAATCGCTTTTCCCGACTTTTCTGGGCCAGCGTGTCAACAGCTGTCCCAAATTTCCGCCAAGCAACTTTTTCTCTTACCATATGAAAACAACTTTTTTTCTTCGATGATCAGAAACAATTTATATACTATATTTTTTGATCTTTAATCTCTCTATTTCTTTCAAATGAAATAAATCAAATCAAATAACCATAGCTTTTTGGATTTGAAGCTTTCTTATCTTATGGCTGACAGAGATTAAAGAATATTTCTTTCTGTATCTATCTTTCTTTTTCTTTCTTTCTTTTCACGCTTCTTCCTTCCAAAGACAATCTCCACGCGTGGCATCTGGATAGTATGCAGCTTGTATCGTCACGCAGGATCACGGCCCAGAATCTCTCTCTCTCTCTCTTTCTCTCTCTCTTTCTCTCTCTCTCTATCTATCTATCTATCTATCTATCTTTATCTCTCTCTCTCTCTCTCTCTCTCTCTCTCTCTCTCTCTCTTTCTCTCTTTCTACAGGATGGGAGAGCACAGATGCGGAGGAAGTTACGACCATGAATTATTGCTCTCGCGGAGAGGAACACCATTTGGCACGTTCACGAGCGCGTTGCCGATATCTTCAGTGTCTACTGTATCGTTCGTCATCCACTTTCTTCGAAACTTGACGCTTTCTATTTCTCAATCGCATAATCGAGTTCATTTAAATTATACGCGGATAAGAATGACCCAAATAATGAGTTTACTCGATATTATTACTTAAAGTATTAATAACATTTAATAATAGTATTAATGATTATAATTGCCTAACGTTAATTATCGTCTTTCAAATCCTTTTCGTTAAAATATATTTACCAAATGAAACAGTAGCGAATACTACTATGAACTCTAGTCGACATTTTGTGATCTCATTTTTCCACTGGTTTTACTAGACAATTAAATAGGATTTGTCATGGAAAAGGACATTTTAAACCCTCCAAAGCCACAAGAAGAATAGAAAATAGTGTAGCTTTTCGTACGTTGGTCTAAAGGCAAATAATAATCGTTGGTCCAGGTACGGTGAGCTTACGCCTCGAATTTCTTCTCACAATGGCGACGCTTAATACTACGTGGCTCCCAAGACATGATGCGTGGAAGTCTCGAAGCTCGCGATCCTTTGTGACAACTACTTTTCTTAGCGCCTATGCCTGTAGGACCGGCTACAAGGTCCTAGCATGGCATTGTCAAGACTGGATTCGAAGGTCAGGACGAACGGCTCGCGTGAGCGACCTTCCCCTCTACTCACCGTTTTTCGTTTACCGGAAAAAGAGGTCTCTCTCTCTTTCTCCTTCTCTGTCTGTTATTGTAAATAGAAAAAACGTGAACAAAGTATCTTCTTGTTTATACACAAATATGGTTAGGTGCGTATACGTACGAACAGTATAATAACAATTTACGTAATAATTTATAATCGCAATCAATGATATTGAAATAAATCGTACAAGGTTGAAAATTTCTTGATTATCAGATACATAATGTACAATTGATCTGAAATTAAGAGGAACTCAATAATTCATCGATATTCCATAGTAAAAATATTTAAGACAAAAGAACGAACGAATTTCTCATAGTTAGATACTATCCGAATTATCAATCAAAGTAAAAAGAAAATTCTTCATTCCTTCCTCGTTTACATGAAAACATTTTAATCTCCTGATGTTAAACAAACGTTATCTGCTTCCCGTCCGTTCTGCAAATCAAAAACCACCCCGGACACTTCCTTCTTCTTCTTCCGCGATTGCTCTCGGAGCAAAAAGAAAAAAGGTCTGCAAAAAAAAAAAAAATTGTAAAAAAGCGAAAGAATGACAGAAAGAGAGGAAAAGAAAAATGTTCTCTTTAAAGTACTCGATCCCTTTTCTTCTCAGTTTTTTTCTCTCTTTCTCTCTCAGTTCGGTAGCAACTCGTCCGTAGATTTCCTCCGGTGCGTGCTTCTTTCTACGCATACGTGTACTCTCTTTCTCTCTCTCTCTCTCTCTCTCTCTTTCACTCTCTCCCTTCGTCTCTCACCCTACGAGTATCCTCTCTCTCTCTTAGAAGGTTCGTTTCTACGCACTCGACTTGACGCACCGGGAGTCTGCGATCAATGCGTGGCACTGGCAGCGGTTGTCATGGAAACGCTGCGCGCCACGCACAACGAGCGAACGATCTGCCTCGATCGTGCGTAAGTGCGTGCTCCCTCGTGCGCCAGCGCGCGAGCGCGCGCTCATGAGCAAAACTGTGAATGTGTGTACATGAGCTTACGTGTATTTGTTTGATTCGTATTCGTATTACTCTATATATGTATGTATAGAATAGGGAGAATGTACATAGTGATTCGATTGGTGTATATTGTGTGTGTGTATGTGTGTGTGTGTATGTATATATGTGTTGTGTGTTGGAGCCACGAGAAGAGAAACTCTCGCATGCGACCGCGTGCGCGACTCTCGCAGGAGCGATCGATGCCCTGCAAAGTTAACGCAAGGAACGAACCAGGAGCACGTGGCACGGTTGCTTCTATGTACCAACCCCGTTCCATACCTTCCTTAAGTCCAACTCCAATCTTCTTTTTCTCTTTTCTTTTTTTGAGAAAAATTTCTCTCCTTCCTTTCTGATCTCTAACCTTCGTTATTTTTTTTTAACTTCGATTTAAACTTCTCGATCGATTCACCGCCTTATTATTCCTTTTTTATTTTTTATCTAATTTTCAATTACGATAAGTAACTCAAGAAAATTCGCAAACATTGTTCTCTATTTTATTTAATTGAAATCGTCTTCTAAATAGTTCACAATTTTTTAGTACACATCAGGCATCCAAATTTTTTCCATTGTTCCTTCATTCTTTCCTCAAACAGATGCTATTGAAATAATCAGTGCAATTAGTATCTATATATTGTCTCACGTATTTTTCAATTGTCATACGTAATAATTACGATGAAAGATTTATCCTTCTTAACGCTTATGATTCATCCCGGAAATAAATGTATCAGATAGATGATAAAATAAATTTCAATTAATTGTTAGATTCTTTTTATTTCTATGTCTTTATCGATTCCCCAACTTTACTTTTTCTGTTGTATTTAAAAGTATTGAATCAATAAAAAAACAAAAAAAAAAAAAAATTAGAAAGCATAAGAAAATTCTTATTTTCATTAGCAAATACCTTTCGTTCAAAGTTAAGGAAAAAAAAGAAAAAATAAAAGCGCATCATTGATCTTCCGGCAGCACCCACGCCCAGCTCCGGATCCTTTTGATTAGCGAGGCATGGCGCGAATCGTGAAGCGAAGTAAAAAAAGAAGAGAGAAAAAAAGGAAACGCAGAGATCGTTGGGTTACGGCCCGCGAAAGTGTTACACAGGTGTCGTCGGTAGGGTTGGCAGGTACTCCGATACGCAGCGGGTGGGTCGACCGTGGTGAGTGAGTACAAGCGAAAGAAGGAAGGAGAGAATCGAAGCAAACATGCGAGAGCGAGGGAGAAAGAGGTAGATTGGTGGAGGAACCCTCACTCTTTCTCTTGCTCTCTTGCTCTATCTCTCTCTCTCTCTCTCTCTCTCTCTCTTTCTCTCTCTCTCTTTCTCTTTCTCTCCTTCTCTCTCTCCCTCTACACTGAAAGCAAAACAGAAGACCACGAGATGTGTTTCGGGTTAAGCCGAAAGGGTTTACGGAGAATCGGGCTATCTCGTAAACTTGACCTATCTGACCGCACAGTTAGGAGCCTGTTTGTGTCATCGTAGAGAACCGGAAGTGGGTCAAATTAAATCTCTCACCAACACCAACAATACAGTACCACCCGCTATCATGAACGATCTTGTTCCTCTCGAGAAACAAGTATCGGTGTTCGGATGTAAACGAGGGGCTAAGAAGAATGCTTTATCTCTACAAATCCTCTTAAAACGAATGATCGAAACCGAACAAGGATACCGTCTCTTCTGTCTAACTGTCTCTCTCTCTTTCTCTCTCTCTCTCACTCTTTCTCTCTCTCTCTCTCTCTCTCTCTCTCTCTCTTTCGCTCTTTTTATACCTTTTTATATTCAACGTTAGTAACCTGACGATGTTTTTATCCGTTGACATACGTATATCTTTTCTTTCCTTCTTTTCTTTTTGTTTCATTTTTGCAAAGAGATTTCAGTCTCGAAGGTAATGGAATCGCATCGAATCATGCCGGACAGAAACAGCAATGGATCGAGTGCAAGGGTTAGGTTCGAGATTAAAAGGAAGTCATCTCCCCCTGCTAGCCTCTCCTCTCGTCTCTCCATCAATCACAATTATATCCTCTCTCTCCCCTACTATCGTTCATAATTACTGCTCGTGACTTTATCCCGGCGCTCGACGGTATGCCTGGTGAATTGTGGAAAGAGAGAGTGAAAGAGGGCAGAAAGAACGATGGGAGAGGAGTTAGAGGGGAAAAAGGACCATCGACTTTTGGCCAAGAGATTACAGCGCAACTTACCCCCTTAGAGGGTGGCTTTGGTATTGGCCTTGGTGCTAACGGTAGTACGGAAGATATTTTAAAGGTGGAAAAAGAGAGATAGGGTCGGTTAAAAAATAGATGAGCTTGATCCTCGCTGACTATAAAATTTGGAACTCTAGCATAATTCAAAGAAAACTCATTGCATTAAATTAAAGTATTTTAATTTTAAATTAGTAAAGATTAATTTAAATACGCGACAATTTTTCATTTATAAATAAAAAATGTACTTGGATAATGTTGACGTGCTGATTAATTTTGGCTAAGGAAGATCTTTAGAAAAAGGGAATCGATAAAAGGAACACAGCGATCTCGTGATCGAAAACGGTCTGTCCAAGCATATTCTATCGCAAAGTCGAATAGCCAAGTTACTCCCTCGTCGCTACCCTAGTCTGTCTCACAAGAAGGGGTAGAATCTAAAAAGGAACGCGAGATAAAAAGAGAAAGAAGGAAAGAAGGCGGAAAAAGAATGAAAGAGAGAGAGAAAGAAAGAGATAGACTAACGACGAAGAAAAGGGAGAAGCTCGCTAGAGGCAGACAGGAGCTCGTAAAAAAATGAAGTCGCGGGAACGCACTCGAAATTTGCAATTTGCCGTTAGCCTTGAGAAGGAAAAAAGAGAAAGAGAGGGAAACATAGTTCCCTCCTTCCGCTCTTCTCGAAGGCTCCCGACGGCACTCTCTACAGGATAATTGCGTGCGCAGGTACACGCTTGGCCTATTACTATGAGAGCGAACAAAAATATACATACACATGGAGAGTCCCGAGGACTTGACTCCCTACACACATCGTCTTTCTTTTTCTCTCTCTTCATCCTCTCTCTAGAAACGTGCGTGTGCTCCTCACTCGGGGTGCGTGTACGCATATAGATGGAAACCCTTCAAGTAGCCTCGGTACCATACACCTATGAAATTACACATGCATGTACGCTGGATTACGCGCTGGTTTTTAGAGAGAGAAAGAGAGAGACAGAGAGAGAGAGAGAGAGAGAGGGGGGAGGGGTATGAGAGAGGGTGGAATGAGCAAGTTGGTTGCTACTGGGAGGGTGGAAAAGAGAGGATAAGTGCACATATCGCACGTGTAGAGGTGCGTATCGTACGTGCCTAGGAAATCCACCCCATTTTACTCCTCCTCGCAGGTGGAGAAGGGTGAGGAAGGAGGATGCAGAAGGAGTAGTCAGGGTAGGTGGGGTGAGTTTCGAGGGTAGGTTGGAGGGAAAGAGGTGGTCTCGAGTGAATACGACACGTACGTATCGTACGAGTACATGTTCTACGGAGTGGAACGAAATCTATAGAATGCACTTATATGTTGTTGGTATATGCGTTACGAAAGAGAGAGAGAGAGAGAGGAAAAGGACGAGAGGAAGGGAGAGAAAGAGGATACACCGGAGGAGGCCTTTCAATTTTTCCTCCTGCAACGGAGTTGGCTTTCCAGAGCACACGAGCTTCTCCTAGCTTTTTTCCTTTCTACGTTCTCTTTACACGGGGGTAGACATTGCCTACGTTTCTTTCTCTTAGTACTACTCTTTCTTTTTCTTTCTTTTAGTACTTCTCTCTCTCTCTCTCTCTCTCTTTCTCTTTTTCTTTCTCTCTGTACTTGGCAAAGTGCACGCGTGTGCGGTCTGTCGTTGCCAAGGGGAGAAACCGTGAAAATCGCTAGTAAAACGTTCCTTTCGATCGAGTTCCTTTTACGAGCCATACTTAAGCTTTTTTGCTTTATTTATTTAATTTTTCTTGAATAAGTCAAAGGTGGATCTGCTGTAATCGGTATTGAATTTAACGATCGTCATAAGATCAACTTATCATCCATTGATAATGGAGGTAATCGTATAAAAGAAATATTTTTCAATAAGATAAAGTACACAACTTGTACAATTGTAAAAATGAATATCAGAAAATATATTATTATTTTGTATTAGACTGATTGGATTTCAATTAGTCATTAGCTAAAAAGATTTGCTTAGTTAAGAAACGAATAAAAAATCATAAGCAAGGTCATGAAATTGTTGATCCATTAAAATAAAAATTAATGTAGTGTAAAATCTGTTAGAGAAAAAGTATCTTGCGATCATGGTGGGACACATAATTCGAAAGTGTAGAAACAACGATACGGGCATCAGCAACATGGATCGTATGTGCGTCAACGGCCGAGAAGGTGAGCAGTGCGTGAAAAGGACGGGGTGCGTGCTCCCGACGCGTGAAAACTCTGCCTTGCGCGTGCTTGACCTGCTCTGGTTCTCCTTCTTTCGCTACCTTTACGTTCTCCTTATCCAATCGATGAAATCAAAACCCTTATTTTTACTTCAACGAACTCATTTCCGCGTTTCTGTGATAATCATTATTGAGTAGCAAGAGAAACGAAGACCAGTGAGAAGACAAAATAAAACTGCTCCCCTGAATTTGGAAAATGATAAGGGAGAGTGTAATGATAAATGAAACAATAAGATCACTCTTCAAATAATCTTGCATCCTAAACATTATTTCACAAGTACTTAGATCGACAATATGGATTAATATCTGAAATGTTCTTAATCAATCTATTATATTGAAAAAATCTAAAATGTATTCTTTCTCTCTCTCTCTCTCTCTCTCTCTCTCTCTCTCTTTCGTTGTTATAAATATTAATATATCTATTTTATAACTTTCCAACAATAGTATCCTATACTAAAAGTATATGAATCACCCTAAAAATTAGTCTTATAAGTCATATGGCAGGGCGCAGTTATACTGATCGATATAACCTCAGTAAATCGAGCAGGCGGTAATAGCAGATCTCTGTTTTACTTACTAAACAGCTGCAACAATAGATTGTCTAGTCACTAGGTAATGTTAAAAAAATCCTTCTTTTACTATAAGTTACTAAAGTAGATCCCTGTTTTGTCATCAGGCAGTAATAGTAGATTTTTGTTTTATCAATTGATAATAAAGTCCTGATTTGTAAATCAAATATAGTAATAATACAGTTCTATTTTCCGTGCAATTTATTGATAATAGTAAGGAACTGTTTTATCGACCGTATAGTTGATCAACCTTACAAAATAGTACAGTAGTTTCCATTTGTTTTGTGTATCGCATTGGTGATGTTAACTATCGGTAAATTAATAATTTGCTATTATTGCTTACATTGATTTTTAGTAATATCTTATTAAATATGATCACAATATTATCATAGTTTTTTACCCTTCTCGGAATATCTATCACTCTAATTATAACTAAATTATTCATACTATACTTTATTATTGACTTCACTAGGATAATGTAGTGATAATGATACTGATAATGGTGGAATTTATGATGATATTCTTTTTCCTTTGTTATTGTAATTATTTAAATTTCATTAATAAATATGTTATTTTTATAAGCCGTTAAACCTAACATGACATGAGCAACCATGTGGGAACCAAAAAATATCAGTGTAAAGT
The DNA here is from genome assembly GCF_050613455.1 of Vespa mandarinia. Lineage (NCBI taxonomy): Eukaryota > Metazoa > Arthropoda > Insecta > Hymenoptera > Vespidae > Vespa > Vespa mandarinia. Next base: position 2,993,744 of record NC_140820.1, read on the forward strand.
CGATTTCCGCTTCCCTCTAATGCAACCAGTCTCTTTTGCACAAATTGTTGTTGGCATGTGCTCGTATAACCAGCAGGAAGAGAGCATAAACCATTGCAAGTGTTTGTTCTATGAAAAATAAAAGTATATATAAAAACTCTCATTGCTTATAAAGTATTAAAAACAAAAAATATGATATATTTACTTACGAACACTTTTCACTTTTGACGAGTTGTGAGTATTTGTCGTCCTGTTCTGCAAGATTAACGACATACATCCAGTTACCTCGATTGTTAAGGGCAGCTTTTGGTGTGATGTATTGCGCTTCAGTTGGACAAAGAGCGACAGTATCCGTATTCACTTGCCTCTTCGTTCGTTCCGTTTTCAGGTTCACATACTGTAAGAGCGGATTCTCGTGGAACGTTTGTGGTGCCATTTTATTGCTACGTACATATCTGAATCGAAACACAGCTCGCGATAAAATCATCAATTCTTCAAAAATACAATCTTTATAAATGTCTCACCCATCGTTCATCCACCACGTTCGATCCTGCTTGAATGATTTCAAAGATGGCGCTTGAGAAAATATAGGATATTCTGAGTGTTGTTGTGGATGATACTTCGTTGAAGATTCTATATCCAAAAGTGGATTTCTCTCATGTCTTGAAGGTGCCGCATATTTGTATCTGAGTTAATATAATTTCATTGCATTTCATATTATTCATACATAAAGCAAAACATAAAAGCTTATATTTACCCATTATGATGAGTACTATTAAATGGTGGCCCATATATTAAAGTTGGTTGCCTACCTACTGGATAGTGAGACGGTAAAATAGGCAAAGGCTGTGAATATAAGGTAGGGGTATCTTGCCGTGGATACTCGTAGCCTTGATGATAATCAGGTGATGAACTGGTATGATCATTTATTTTATTAAATAAATAGATATATTTATAATATTATTCTGTTATTCACATAATACTCATATATGTTCACAAACCTGTAAGCATTGAAATCTTCATGAGACTCATCTCTCAATGCCGTACTGAAGTCAAAACTACACTTATCGACGAGGAATTTTATAAGCTGTCTGTAATATAAAAAAAAAAAAGAAGATAAGACAATGGAAGCAATTTTTTATAAAGATTATAAAAATTCAAAAGACTTCGACCGTATTCTCAACACAAACATTACATATGCTAATTTCGAATTTCAATCGTTAGCGATCAGAAAAAGAAGAAAAAGAAATGTCTGTACACGTTCCATATTGTGAACGTCTCATAGACTTTCAAAACTATCGGGTCAAAAAGTTGACGACTTCTTTCTGTCGACGGCATCTATCGGAGAAAAAAAGATTCGACGGTAAAAAATTGATAGGGCAAGAAATTCGTAATGTTATCTACGTAAAACGAATTGAGTATATCGAAGATGTATGCTGTACATAGATATTTAAACTTTCTCCGAAGCGAGAAACATCGTTAAAAGGTGTTTCCGATGTTTAATTCATAGCCGACAGCTATAATGTATTTTCTTCTCTCATTCGTGACCGTTATACAACCTCGGTATTCTTCGATCACGGTTGACCGTAATCGAGAATAATCTTTAATCTCTTGCCTTCTCTCTCTCTCTCTCTCTCTCTCTCTCTCTCTCTCTTTTTCTCTACTCTAACGTTTTTCTAATAATGTCTTCTTAATTTTTCGAATATCTTCGAATTAATCTTTCAAATTCGTTTGATTCACGAATACTCATGAATACTCAATATTGATATTTCTTTAACCAAAATATCTCTTCTTACAAGCTAGAAATATTTTACTTGTGATTGCATACACGTTCGATTACCGTTTCGTTTGTTAAAAATATTCACAACTTCTTTTTATTTATTTCCGCAAGAATCAGAAGGAGGTCGACTAGAGATACGCGCTTCTCCGAAGCAGTAAGAAAGCATGGCCTTTCACTATGTATCGGTCTAAGAATAGTGACCACGATGAATTTATTTCTTCATTGAGTGATTGTCACGTTTAGAAGGAAGTCGTAGGCGTTGAAAAATAATACATCGAAGTAATTGAGCTGCTCTTATGAAGTTTCAATTAAAAAAAAAAAAAAAAAAAAAAAAAAAAAAAAAAAAAAAAAAATATATAGATCGAACATTGTCACACCTTGATTTATATAAATTATGCATGAATTTATTTTAAGGCCATTGGAAAGATACATTTTTAAATGAACTGTGTTAACTTGAAAATATAACAAAATTACGAAGAAATGAATTGTTATGATATTGTTTATAAACTTATTAAATTAGATGCGCTTGTAAAGAAAAGAAAAAATAAAAAAGAAAAGAATTATGACGTCGTAAAATATATTACAATTGAATTAAATTTCTTACGAACTAGCTAAGAATGTATCTGAAACAACTACATTAAGAAATAGTATTATATTCAATTAAAAAAGTGAGAGAGAGGGAGAGAGAGAGAGAGAGAAAAAAAGAGTGTATGTGTTAGAAAAATACACTTTCAAAGACCATATAATAGACACAGTTCCTTGAACGTGCATGGATTTTCTTTCCCAACAGACTCCTGTCTCTTTGCCACGTGAGATAATAATATTGACTAGCCTAGCTATACATACATCTTGGATGTAATAGTTGAAACCAGGCCATGTTCTATCATGTCTACATGAGGTACAAAACATCGTGAGAAATTTCGTTATGAAATTCCTTTCCGTCTTCTATCTTTGTCGGATCGATAGATCTTTCAGGCCCATTTTTATTCTCGAAACTATTTTAAGCAAATGAATTTCTATCCATGTGCTAATAATATAGGACAGACAGAATAATGCGTGACTAATGATAATGAAAAATGAATAAAAAATTGAGAAATGATATTAATATTCGAGCAATAAAATCCTATTCATTTTTGTTATTTATAATCGAAGTATCGCAAAATTTATATGCACTTATTAAGTTAAGCGAATAAAAAAAAAAAAGAAAGAGAACAAAAAATTGAATGAAAAATAAATTAACAATAAATATATACAAAGGGATCAATTTTTTTAAAAGAGTATCGTTTTCGTAACGGATTCGATAATTATCTCGACAGGTGTTGAGCATGACCACATCAAGGCCACGGTCATGGTCCGATGATCATACTACGAAACTCACGGATGATATCGTGCTCGTACGTAATGATAACTTTGTATCTTCGACCTCGTTCCTCTTTACATAATAGTTACGCGATTTTATACGAATCAAATTTCTTCTTTTTTCAATTTCTCTCTCTCTCTTTCTCTCTCTCTCTCTCTCTCTCTCTCTCTCCCTTTTCCTTTTCTTCTCCCTCTCTTCCTTTTCCTCTCTTTCTCTTCCTTTTCCTCTATTTTAGCAAAAATATCGAGAAAAGGATAAAAGGAAAAAAGGTAAAGGCATAAATAAAATTACGTTAAGAATATCGAATTATGGCACCATTTCTTCCGTGACTTTCCCTTCGGGAAGGAAGATTTGACACGCACGGAGATCATTCGTATGCCGCACGATATTCGGAAACGTTCTTAAGAATTTCAATACTTGGAACCGGGCCTGACTTAAATTTTTTTTCTCCTTTTTATCATTCTTCACTTTTTTTTCTCTCGAGTAAGGTTAACCGAAAAAGGTAATAGTTCATCGTTCGATTTTACCCGAAGTCAGTGACATCATATCTTTTTATGTGTTCAGTTGAGATGAATCATTTATATTTTCACTTGCGTTCTACTTACTGAGGATAATGATCCAAAGACTCACAAAACGTTTGTCCTGGCTTGGCGCATCTCGGTGTGTGTCCTGGAGGTGCTGGAACGAACGGTTCGTATTGTGGTCGTCCAGGACAACCGTACTCCGTACAAGGTTCACCCCGTGTTCCGCCTAAAAATATCTTACGATTTTTTTTTTCATTTATTACATAGATATTAAATCATTAATATGAAAATTAATGTTATATAAAATATGAAACGATTTTTGAAAGGCTCATGAAAATAATATTTTCGGTCTAATTTCTTCTTTCGTAATTTTCTTTTTTTCTTTCTTTTTATTTTTTTATTTTTCTTTTTTTTTTGTTACGTTTACTTTTTTCTTTAGTTCTTCATCTCGCTTATTCGGTTTAAATTGATACAATTAATTTATATTTAAACATATCTATATTAATACAAAAAAGATTTCGGGGCTACAATGAACATAGATGAGACACGACGGATGTCGTTCTTTCTGTCGATTTGAAGGCTCATTACTTTTAAAGTGTCTTTGGCCGCTTGCAAGGTCGTTTCATCTTCATGAAACCAAGAGTGACTCAACCCGGATTCAACGATATAAACTCGCTCGAATATCTCGTTATAATCATTGCTGAGGTGAATACAAATCACGAACTTATAATGATTAAGATGTTAATATCATTATGGTTTCTTTATTAAGCAGACTCGTTCTTGTTAAGGATAAAAAGAATACATGCAAGATATTAGAAAAGAAAAGAATAGATATGAAACGATAAGACGATGAACATTTGAATCATTTGTCAATGTATTCCCTGTTAATGATTATCGTATTTTCCATTAAATTCGGTTAAACGAAAATATATTTCTAATTGCAAATGTTTCTTCTTTTTATTTTTCTTTTTTTTTTTTATTATTGATAAAATCGAGTTCTGATGTAACGTCTCTATACAAAACGGAGTAATTCGTATTACGTTAATGATCTTTCTTTCCCTTGACTCATCGCATGACATCGCCAAAGCTATTAGCGACTCATCGATTGTCGTATGGACGCTAAGAAAACAAGTAATGAAAAATGATTATAATTATGAGCCTCTCTCCTATGCGACGTAAAGTTTATAATAAACTAAATTTGCAACTCGCAATGAAAACAATAGTAGTCAATATGTACGACAAAAGTATTAATAAAAAAAAAAATAATTCTTATACCCTCTTATACTTTAAATATCATTAATAAAACAATACAATTATTTTATCAATCAATCAAGTCATTCAATACTTACAAATAGAAATAGATCTGCTAAAATTATTCTCATTTTCCGATTCATTATTTCTTCAGATTTCTTCGTTCTTCATACGTCGTATTAACGTGTCGATCGGTTTATAATCTAATAATATTTCTTTTACATTTACTCAACGAATAAATAAATACACATATATATAATATATTATTATTACTTCATACACGATCAATGTTTCACGTTTCTGTCGTCGTACGTTACTTCGTTGACATCGCAAAATAATTACATCGAGCAAAACGCACGTGACCGACCACTGATGACTATAAACGATGATTAAGGGAGACGATTTACAAGATCGTTAAGCAGTTAATGACACGACTATGAATTGTGGTTTAAAGGAAATTATTTTCGATTAGATAACAAGCCGCACCGTTCGAGGATTGGTCCATCAAGAACGGAAGACTATAATAAATATAATAAATTTTCTTGATTAACTCTGTCGATGTTGAAAGATTAATGTTTCTTTTAATATTATACCAATACGATTTCGATAGAATATTCGACGGCCCGTTAACATCGACGAAGAACAACTATTTGTCTTTTCTGTGTTGAGAAGTTTCTTGGTTCGGGGACTAACGCGTTTTGCCCCGCTTCATTTTACGCGGGCCGGTCTTAGGCCAGTTAACGTCAATATGTCCGCGCACGCACGTTTATTCATCGTCAAAGGTGGGGTACATACGAACGTGTGCACTTTCACTACCGTCAGAAACGTGGACTGATTGAATACGATATCATAGAACTCACGATACTTGATAATTCATTAAGCTTTTCTATTACTCTGTGTATTTAGTTATTTTATTTTCATTTATTTTATTCATTTCCTTTCATTACAAATAGCTCCTTCTATGAGAATCCAAATAAAATTTTATTTTTGTTAAATCTGTTAATTATTCAGATTTTAAAAAGTTTTACGCTAGCAATGAATCTACGACGTAATTTTTAATCGATTTTGATAAACAGGAACTCATTTTAAAAATAAAGATTTAAACAAGGAAATCGTTTTTTCAAACTTTTAAAGAAACTTTGTTTTCTTTGAATAGTTCATTGTTGATATTTTCAATATTTTTAGTATAATGAAATCTGCGATAAAAAACGAAGCTCCATTATAATTTTCATATATACGCTTGAGAAGTTAATGTTTTGTTTCCATAAATTAGCCGATTACCTTTTTATTTGTGTGCGAAAATTAAAGCTCGGATTTTCTTTGTTCAAAACGCAAAAAAACGCATTCACAATGCTCACATGGAGAATCTGAATTGTCTCGCTCAGTGATTTTTTTAGTTATTTCATCAAATATAATAATTAGAGAATACTCATATGTTATATATTATTTTAATAAAAATTAAACCATAAGCTCGTTTTCATATTATCTATGATGAAGAAATCTCAGCGCTACTTTTTAGTGGTTTCCCCTTATGTAATAGTCTATCTTATATTATTACGACTATTACTATAATAATAATTATATATAATTCAATAATATATAAAAATAAAAATAATAATAATAATAATAATAATAATAATAATTAGAAGAAAAAGAAGAAGAAACATGTATTTAAATATATATAAGAATATACTTGTTTCAATGTAGAAAATTCGAACTTCATTTGAGTACTTTGAATATGCTCGGACAGAACGATATTCAAGATGTTCACCTCTCGTTCTCATTTATATAATTCTCAAGTTTGTACGCCATTCTTCGCATCCCCTGGAATTCTTTTCTTTACTTCCTTTTTTTCTCTGCGTTGGATCATCAACAACAAAGAAATCTACTTTTGGACAAAAATCGTAAACAGAGCCCTTTATTACTGACTGATGGTTAACTAGATTCTTACTTTATCAACAGTCGGTAAAGCATATTCCTATTTAACCACCAACCTGTATGGAAAAATCTTTTTAATGACCTTCGATAAAGTAGATTCCTTTATATCATAAGTCGTTGATGTAGATTCTTGTTTTACCATCATTCGATATTAAGATACCTATTTTATCGGGAATGAAAAAGATCTGCTATAGTAGATTTCGTCTAATTTTTGCCGTTTTATTTTTTGAGTAGATAATAGTATAAATAATAATTTTTTATCGATCAAGTACAAATATTTGATAATTGTAGAATTTTAGTAATCGCACAGATAATAGAATATTATTTTAAACAGTTGAAACAGGATATGCTTAAATCTATTCAATTAATTATGAAGCGATCAATCCCAAATAAGCGGTGCATGCGCATGAAAGAAATAAACAAGCATAATAAAACTACTCTTGGAAATTATTTATTATTACACATAATCTTTGCAAAACATCTAACACCTTCCAAAAATGTGATAAGATAACCTCGTATAAAATATCTTTATCTTTCGAATGAGTCTTTGATAACTAAAATCGGACAAAAATTGTGATCATTCATCATGTAAACTCTTGCAACGTATTATTAATAATCTACTTCATTCTCTTTTCTTGGAATAAAATTTGTTATTCTATAGGAAAGAGAAAAGATAGTGTCGTACATAAAAAATTATATTCCATTTCCATTATGATTTATAATGGATGATTTATAATACATAAATGTAATACAATTAAATGTTACATAATTTAAACTTATTTTTAAATTGTGCAATGTATATATGTATGGAATCATATATCCACTCGTGTTGGTACGAGTCCTAAACGATCTACTACATATTGTGGTAAACAATAAGTTGGATTTACGTCTTTCAATGGATAATCAGTATGCAATAACGATAATGCAGTAAGTCCAAATAATGTATGAAAAGGATCAGCGATATCACCAGGTCTATCACCAAAGCCTCCACTATCAATATCTTGACACGTCAAAACGTAATCTACCTGTAGTACAAGAAATAAAGATATTTGCACACCTTTTTGTTTTACTTAATGATATCATTTTCTTACATTAATTACTTACTAGACGTTTTTTATCTATCCAATGAAGACGATTTAAAATTGTGAGTGTAGAGAGAACCCACCAAGAATAACATACATCTGGTAGTTTTTCTGGCCTACCATTTAGACCACCAGATGGAAGTTGTCTTTCACATAACCACCAAGCTAAACGATCTGCATCTATTAAATGCAAATGTCCTAGATATAAAAAAATAACTTGTATATGAAAACTTGTATATACATATATGTTTTCTTATATCCATTGTAACATGCATTACCTGTTATCGATAAAAGTCCTACACAACAATAAACTAAACCAGCATGACTTTCAGATCCAGGCTTAGAACCAAATCCCCCGTCAAAATTCATACACTTAATTACAAATTCTACAGCCTTTTCCACATCTATAGCATCTAAACGATTCTGAAATTACAAGGTCAATATTTTGTAAAAGTTTGCAATATATAGAGAAAATAAATTTTAGATTTATAAATTTGTTATCACATTACATTAAAAAATTTCTTACCAAAAGTGATAAAGTAGCAATTGCACAGAAGGAAAATCTAGTATCTACTTCACCCCAGATATCACCAGTGAAACTACCATCTTGTTGTTGCCTTTCTTTAACATATTTAACGATTTTATCTTTATCTACTACATCTAATGCATCATAAAGGCATAATATTTGAACTGCACTAAGTGTATAAAGTAAATGTGGATCATGCTGTATGCTAGCAGAAATACCACCACTATCACTTTGACATTGTCTGATGAATTCTAAGATTTCCTCTTTATTGGTACGATCAAGTTTACCCATTAAATCTAATGCATTAAGGCCCCAATATATACCAGACATTCGTACATGTTCTGTCATACAGTAAGTCTGAAAAGTTAATAAGTGAAAATTCAACCAATTCAACCTTTGTTTAACCCTTGTTGATTGTAACATTAATGCATACAAGTTTCAGATAAGAATTTCAGTCACTGTAGTAGTTATTTGTCTTAAAATATTACTTATTGAGAAGCATCCATAATGGTGTATCCTACAAGAGTATCTAGCAGGAAGTGGCGCGTAGTGCCTAAAGGGCTAAATGTAAGTATTACTTACATATTCATCTTTATTGTTTCCATAAGCAATAAGATAATCTGCATGCTTTTCTAATAATAATTCTGGAACAACAGCTGGTAGTTTAACGTCATGCGTTATCATTGGCTATAGAAAATATAATAAAATTATGTTAATATTGATATACAAAAATAATATAAATATACAAAAAATATAAATATATATACTAACCATTTTGATATCATATCTTTTATATTTCACTCATATATTAAATTGATATTATATTTTCATTATTTTCAAGACTATTCATTTGATAAACAATCTCTCCTATTTAATATACTGTAAAATAACAATGATCAATTCTACAATAGACAGTATTACATAAACTATGATGATTTTTTTCACTTTAAAAGCAAAAGAACTTTGCCATTCAAAAGATAACGTTTCCTACACAATCCTCTAAAATGACTATTACGCAGAAAAATTACAAAATATAATATATTTAAAATCTTAAAGAAACATGGAATCAACCGTAATAAATTGACTACAATGAGTATCTAGTATCTAGAAGGCGAACCTGCCTGATGAAAATATGAGTATAAAGGTGTTAGTAAACAAATAAAATCACAGATTAGCATATTTGATAAAGTTATTAGGAACGATATTAATTACAAAGGAAAAAAGAATTATTTTGTATTTAAGAAATTCAATTGTTTAATTTTATGAAAATAATTATCGTAAATTTGACACTAGCAGACGATACTTGCGACAAAACATGTCGGCCATCTTTTGATGAACGTAATTATAATATCACAATGACCAATGAGAACGTTTTCATATCTATATAGACAACACAATTGGATAATTGAATTATAGAAAGCTATATGTATACTATAGTATTTTAACCAATGAGAATAAAGTATAAATATTATCAATGAACAAATGAAACATTAATAGGAATTAAAATTGGCTAAGAGACAGGCGTTTTAAGATGTTAAAATCTTTTATTTGTAAATAGAATATAATACCGTAAAGCTCCTACAGAGTAATTCGTATGTGGTGGAAGTGAGAAACCTTAAAGAGAAACAAAAGAAAAAGTAGGGATAAGAAGCGATTGGCTATGCGAGTCAAATTTAGCACGTGTATACGTTCTGTAGTATACGTTGAAACGTATAAACGTTGTAAAATATACGTTGAAACGTGTAAGCGTTGAAAGCTTATTTCTTCTATTTTATCAATAAATTTAAAAATGTAAACTAGATGTTCATAATTATTAACATACTTCTATTGAAATTTATATATAATCTGATACTTGAAATTTAAAAATAATAGTTACATATTATACGACGCCGATATAGAGGCAGTTATAGTAGCGGTCAAAATGGCGAACGCGGCTTGTACCACGTTTTCTCAAGACGGTCAATATTTTGCTTATTGTGGCAGTGATGGAAAATTGAAGATTTGGGAGGTAGCAACGAGCAGACTCAAGCAAGAATACGTACCAAATTTACATCTTTATTCGCCATGTAGTGTCTTATGTTGGATCTCCGTAAATACTCAGGCAACAAGCACGTCGGTATGCCATGTGGTTTTTATTTTTCAATTTAATTATGTCAATAAGTATATTTATTTTGATTTGCCATTGGTTTTGTATAATTGTTTCTTATAAATAATTTTTATAACAACTATGTATATATAAAGTTTCATTTCTTCGATAATTATGAGATTTTTGATTTAATAAATATTTGTAACAGGATAAATTTAGGTTATATTAGCTCTACAAAGAATATTTAAGAAAATCTATTTCATTATACTATAATGTATAATAATTTTATTGTTTCTCAATAAATCTTATATTAATAGAGTTCTTTGTAATATCATTTTAGCTCTCACCATGGAAGAAACGCAGAAGGAAGTTGATCTCAGAAGAAATAGAACAAAAAGGAATTATTGCTATGGGATCTGTAAATGGAAAGATCACTTTATATGATACTGCAGCTGCTACTGTTTGTGGTCAATTAGAAAATGGCCATTCTTCATGTGTAACAGCTTTGACTTGGTCGGCAAATTGTGGTTTATTTACAGCCGCTGATGATTATCATATAGTTGAATGGAATATTAAAGAAAATGGGATAAAGTGTAAGTGGAAATCTGGTAAAGCGAAAGTTACAGCCTTAGCAGTGATGCAAGATGGAAAATCTATGATCTCTGCAGAAAGAATAATCAAATGGTGGAATTTGTCCACAAAACAAATCATTAGGACTTTTACTGGACATGCTGGTCAAGTTACTTCATTAAATCCAATAACAGTGAACAAAAACGCCAGTTATTTAATCAGCGGAGCATGTGAAGATGGATATCTTAGTATATGGGCGTTAGATGAAGTACGTCATACAATATATTAGACTATCATTTATGTCAATAAAAATTATGTGAGATGAGTTATATAAAATGGATAAATTATATTTATTATTTGGTTTCATAGTTAATGTCTATAAAATTATTTATTTTATATTTTTCTTGTATTGGAATTTTTATCAATAACTAAGCAATAAATATGACTAATCCGTTTCATATGATTCATCCAGTATGATAGAATTATTATTAATTATATTGTTTTCAATTTATTTAGACCAAAAATGATAAATGCCCTATGGCTACATTAGCGATGCAAGATGAAGCTTTATCTGTTTCTGTACATGTGAATGAAGAGTCTCAAGTGATGGTGTTAGCCATTACTAGGTCAGGACAAGCACATATCTTTAAATATCAACCTAATGGACGTTCTAAGCCATTGAAGCCTACACTGACTATTGCAGTTGCTTCGGATGTACATCAGAAAGAAACTATACAACAGATTCCTATTCTTATGGCAAAATTGATAGAAAATGAAAAATTATTATTAGCATATGGTTCTTACATCAATCCGACATTTGAGAAAGTTACACCAGACTTTTCAGATAAAATACAGTATTTAATACGTTCTGAAGTAAAAAGAACAAAAGAAAGGAAAGAAGAATCAGTTACAAAAGTAAAAGCCACCATTACAGAAGATAATGTAGAATATCTAGCGCCTGGTAATATATAAATTTATTTGTTAAAATTTAATTATTTTCATTTGTTTAATTAAATATGTTTGTTATATTTAGGAACAGGGAGTACACCAATAAAAAGAAATAGAACCAGTTCAGCAGGCTCTCAATTACCTTTGAAAGATAGATTGGAAAATCTTAGTTTGAATGTAGAAACAAATGCTATAGGCAGGACTCCTTCGAAAGGAGCTAATATGATACAATTGTTAATGCAGGGATTAAACAGCAAAGATAGGACAATATTAAATAATGTATTATTTACTAAAAATGAAAGAATAATTAGGAACACTATTGCCAAATTACCTATCCAGGCAATAACACCTTTGCTTAAAGAATTATGTGCAATGTTACAAGGCAAAACATATCCGTAAGATATCTTTTATTGTCAATTAATTATTATTATGTTAATCGTAGAATATTTTACCAATTCAAAAAATAATGTATTTTAGGAGTAAGATTGCTACTATGTGGTTACAAATATTGATAACAACGCATGCAGCACACTTCCTATCACATCCAAATATTGGAGAATCACTCAGTCCTATTTTGAGTTTGATCGATGCAAAGCTAATGTTATTGACACAAATATCAAGATTAAGAGGACGCGTTTCGCTTATAACCGGACAAATTACCAGAAGCAAAGAAGAACAAGACAATAATATAATGGAGGACACTTTGCTTGTTTATCAAGATGCAGGTCAGAATTTATGATCAACATTTTATGTATAAAACATTTTGATTTATTATTATCATATATTAAATATGAAAAACATAATTTATATTTCGTATTAATTTTTTGCTCATTTTGTTATACACAGATTCATCTGACGAAGGTCCGGCTTTGGATGAGGTAGATTTAGAGAGTGAATCAGATGAGAATTGGGAGGAAATGTCCGATCAAGAAGAGCAAGAAGAACAAGAAGAGCAAGAAGAGCATAATGAAGATGACAATAAAAGTGTTATATCTAAAGACGAAAATGACTTTATAAGCAGTTGAATTTTTATTATCATTGTACGATTATTTGTCATAAATGATAAAGGTTTAATTTTAATGTAGATTCTAATATAAAATATTTATTTTTAGACCCAATTTCGAGTTCCTGAGAGCAGTGAATAGTAAATATGAGTGGCGCCAACAGTATGGTATAAAATCCTTAAATGGAATTCATCTACAAATTGAACCCCAAGATTGAAATTTAAGATGTAATTTTAAAATCTGTTTAAGGTTTATACCAAATAATTATTCATAATACTTATTGTAAAAACTGATACATAATGAAAACCACATGTAAAGCTCGAAAATGACATATTCCTACTTTTTCATAATGCCACACTTCTTAAATATATTACAAGCATAAAATCGAATTGTACATATTAAAGAAATATTCGTTTATCATCAACGTTTTCTTATTTTTCTTAATTTTCACGTTAACCTAAATTTTGATAACATGTGAAAAAATAAGACGTAATCGACGATAATTTTTGAATTTTAATTAATAAGTACTGATTGTATCATTTTTATTTGTTATTTAAATATTAAAGAAAATATATATGTGTGTGTATATGTATATATATATATATATATATATATATATATATAACTTTTATATTATATAAAATCCCGGTTATGCGCTCACAATGCCACTATATTTAAACCGAGGATTACCGTTTTCAAATACAAATAAAACAAATTAATAAGAATATCGAAGATTTGTATTTTTTCATATATCGAACTGTACGATAATTTGTTGAAATGTTGTGTCATTTAATCGTTTTTAACATTATTTTATTTACCGTCATTAATTATGATTAATTATTGAAAAAAATATTTGTATTTTTTCTTTAAATAGATTATTGTCAAAAGATAATATGGATGCTATAATTTCAATGACAAGTTTTCATTACATAATGTCTAAATTTTCTAATCTTCTAATCACATTGAAACAAAAACTCGACAAATTACGAATTGAAATTCGTGAGGATATAAATAACTTTAATAAAAATGATAACTGGAATCAACATATTGTAACCTCGAATCAAGAAACTGAGACTAATACGAAGATAAAATTATGTATACTTGATTTGGAAAAGCAATTAAACACATTAGAAAATACTTTTAACGTGCGTAATTTATTATTTCGATTTTATTTTCATTTTAATTATCAATCATTTGATGTAACATTAATGTAAAGTTATCAAATATCAATAAATATGCATCGTATTTCGTTGATAAAAATCTTGCCTCGATTATCAATCACGAAAAGTAAATTTGAAAAAGTGACATGACATAAAAAATATGGATATTTTGATATTAATAAATATTAATTATTTTTCTAGGATTCCTGGCTTCGTATCTTTTTGTATGTCAGTAATTACATGTGTACAGTTCCTTTAACCGAAGAAGTGCACGAAGAAATAACAAAAGATATTATTACAATGCATAAAATAACTTTTCCCGAGTACGACGAGAATAATTTTAAATAGAATGAAAAATATCTTTTAAAAGGTAACATTGTTTTCGATTTTATTATTTCCAATGATTTTTCAAAGATTTACAATTTTCCATTATTTAATCGTAATTATAAAAACTCAAGTGATTAATTTTACGTAACAGATATAATAAACTCCTAGTGGACAATTTATTCATAAACCTTTTAATAAAATAATACTTAACTGAATTGTGAATTCCTTTCATTTTATTTGCAGAATATTTTGATTTACAAAATGAAGTGATATATCTTCTAAAATATGTAAAATGTCAAAAAAGCTATTGGAAGAAGAAGAGTTTTGCTTGAATTAAAAACAATGGGCAAACCGTACATATCCTAAAAATGATTTTTCCCTTTTTTATATTTTTTATAATTAATTATCTTATGGAATGACAAACGAGCAATAAATCAAGCTGTGATGTGTCAACGTAATCATTCATTATTATTTAAATGAGGCTTAATTAAGTGTAGATAGTTCCTCTTCATCCATTCCTTTCTTTTCTTTTTTTTTTTTTTTTTTTTTCTTTTTCTTTTCATATAATTTTAATGATTAGTGATAAATGAAAGATTACGACGTAATCAGTCTTTTCCAAAAGATGTAAACAGGCAAATGGATGCACGATTCGAAAAAGATAATCACCATTTTACTCATATATTTATAAGAATAAGCTTAGAAAAGATATTGTCTAAATGAATTTATGATATTGTAGATTTTTTAATCATATAATTTTACATTGCCGAAAAAAATATCTTTTTCATACATGAGTCATAAAGAAATATTTTGAATTAAATCAAATCATTATTAATGAAATGTTTAATTTTATTAAATTTTTCATTGAAGGATAATACATCGGAGATTCTTGAGCATAGAATAGATGAAGTAACTTTTGTAAAAAGAAGAGTTATGAAGCGAAAAAGAAGAGAATTCAATTGTAAAAGTTCTCAATTGTCTTTTCTTTTTTTTCTCCGTAATTGACATTTTAACATAATCTACTTAATTCTAGTAAATTTATTAGCAATGATAATATTAGCGATGACTTAAAGAGAAATGGAACTTTTATATCTTTCGAAACTGTTTTCATGAGTGTTTTTCGTATAATCGTTCTTTACACTCTTCATTTTACATTATATTTAATTATAGCAAGATTTTACCGGATTCATCCTAACATTCTTATCTTTAACGAATTGATTTGAATTTTTTTAGCTAATGAAATAGCAAATTAGAAAAATGTAATTTTTAATATATAAAAATTTACAATATATAAGTATAACTTAATAATATTTATAGAAATATTAATAAAGTCATAAGACAGGTACGATATATTTTTTAAAGTTATATTGAAATATTAAAATCATAACAAATATTTATCGAATAGACACGAAATATTAATTTCATCAAATTTTGATTCAATGTTCTCATTATATACACATCTTTTAATATCAAGACAAAGTATTTTTCAACTTGGAAACATGCATGATCTATTTTTGTTGTGTTATTTAGTTATAAAACGATCAATTTCATCATCGCGACGAACGACGAACATTCTAGGTCACAGGTTACAATGATTACAAAGAAAAAGCAC
Organism: Vespa mandarinia; assembly: GCF_050613455.1. Taxonomy (NCBI): domain Eukaryota; kingdom Metazoa; phylum Arthropoda; class Insecta; order Hymenoptera; family Vespidae; genus Vespa; species Vespa mandarinia. The sequence continues at coordinate 3,009,888 of NC_140820.1, forward strand.
CGGTATAAAAGCGAGGCCCTGTGTTCTGATGTCTCATCATTCTCCCTAACCGTTGGGGTAAAGATCTCAGCCAAGAGGCAAGAAAAGGATAAATTATAGAAGGATGTTGAAGGAAGTGTTCTTCTTAGTTCTGACGGCATTATGTCTGTCGGACGCCGTCAGTATTAAAAGTCACGTTGCTGACATGAATTTCGTACAAAAGCAAAAGAAGATCCATGAATTATTGCTTTTTGTGAAACAAAACGTTTTAACTGACGTAGAATTTTACAATATTGGACGTAACTATAAAATCGAGAACAATGTGGAAATGTACAAAGAAAAGGTGATCATCCATCATGTTTAATTTTTTCATAACTGCTAAGATCATGAAGAACGATTGAACGTACATTCTTCATAAGTCTTTCTAATTGATCTCTTTTTTTTTTTTTTTTTTTTTAAGAGAGAATATAGAAAATTTGTAAGAATTTGAAAAGATTCATAGAATTATGACAGTAAGATTATTTTGTTTTACAGGATGTCGTCAAAGAGTTCCTTCATTATTACAAACGCGGCATGCTTAGCCGCGATGCCACCTTTTCGCCATTCTACGAAGAGCACCTTAATGAAATGATTCTATTGTTCAAACTCTTCTATAATGCTAAAGATTTCGATATCTTCTATAAGACCGCTGCTTGGGCACGATTTTCCGTAAATTCCGATGTCTTCACGCTAGCTTTCTACGTTGCCATTTTCTATAGACCCGACTGCAAATATATTATGCCCATGTTACCTTATGAAGTAAATCCAAATTATTTCTTTGACTCGAATGTCATTCAGGAGGCACAGCGCATCAAAATGATGCATGGTACATGGATTGAATGTTTTTCTTGTGTTACTATTAACTCAATTAATATTTTACATTCTTTATTTATTTATAGGTTTAACTTCTACTGGCAATATGAATAATACGGACATTTACGTAATCTACAGTAACTATACTAACACGTTCTCGGAAGAAAACAAATTAGACTACTTTACGGAAGATTTTGGTTTGAATACCTACTATTTCTATTTTCGTCAGATCTTCCCATTCTGGTTGAATAGCAAAGAATACAATATTCCTCGGGAATATCGTGGTATTTTCTACTTGTATGTCCACCAGCAACTGGTCGCTCGTTACTACTTGGAACGCTTGTCGAATGACTTGGGTGAGATCGAAGATTTTAACTTACAGAAAATATTTTATCCAGGATTCTATTCTTCTGTGGTATTTGGTAACGATGCCGTAATACCCCCATACAAGTCTTATTACAATGTACCTTATTACAAATACCAATATTTAAAGGTTTGTGGTATGCGATAGAAAACACGATATGTTATAACAATAATGATGATACTTATTTTCATTTCAATTCCTTCGTAGGAAATTGATACTCTAGAATCTCGTTTTATGGATGCCATTGATTCTGGATTAGTTTTAGACAGCAATGGCAAATTTGTAAACATTTATACTCCCGAAGGATTAAATATTCTTGGTAATCTGATCGAAGGTAACTCTGATACCTGTAACAAATATTACTACGGAATGTATGAAATATTGGCAAGAAATGTTTTTGGAACCAACTTCGATTATACGGACAAAGACAAGACCATGCCAAGTGCTATGCAATTTTATAGTACCAGCATGAGGGATCCAGCTTTCTATGCTCTCTTTAATAAAATCAATAATTACGTAGAAAGGTTAGCATTAAATATATCCATTAAAAAATATAATAGATATATAATCGAATTTAATTTGTAACTTTAGATACAAGAAACATATACCAGTCTACTCCCAGAGCGAACTCGACTTCCCTGGTATCAAGATTGAATCCGTCAATATGGACAAACTTTGGACTTACTTCGATTATTGTGATGCAACGATTAACAATGCCGTATACTTTAACAGTTTCAAAGAAGGATCATCCCTGTATATCAAGGCTCGTCGTTATTGCCTCAATTACAAACCATTTACTTACCGTCTAAGTGTGAATTCCGACAAAGACATCAAGGTTCTAGTCAAGGTTTTCCTTGGACCTGCCATAGGTCAAGACATGAGTTACCTCAGCAAATACTATAAATACTTCGTAATGTTGGACCAATTCGATGTGTTACGTTAGTAAATTATTTGATATTTCAATATATATTTATATAAATGCAACAATAATAGTGCAATAATTGTTATTTTTAATTAATTATTTTTTCTTTTTGCAGTAAAACAAGGTATAAATAATATCGAACATGCAAGCACTGAAGCTATTTACAAAACGTCTAGCGATAAGCTTTACAAAAAACTTCAGAACGCTGTCAGTGGTAGCGAGCCATTTACTTATTATGAAAAAGTCTACGCTTTTCCTGAACGTCTAACTCTTCCTAAGGGTAAACCCGAGGGTATGAAATTCAAGATGTTCTTCTATTTGAGTCCATATGACGAATCGAAAATGATCCACATCGAACTACCTATCTTCGGTAAAATGACTTACGACGGCAAGCCATTCGGTTTCCCTCTTGACAGACCAATGTACACCTGGAAATTCTTTACTCCTAATATGTATTTCAAAGACGTTTATGTCTACAATACAAAGGATACCGAAAAGTTCTCTAATTATTACTCTAATTAGACTTAACGGCAAATATATCTTTGGATGCGATTTTGTACCACGTGACTGTTAATTTGTAAAAAAATGTCAAAAATACATGTTAAATGAATTAAATACTGTTAATCCGCTATTCCATTTTCGAAATTCCTAACACCTTCATTTAATCAAGAAATTACCAACAATATCTATAATCTTTTAGCTTATAATCTGTTATCTTATAATCTATATTAATGTATAGATTATAGCTTATTAATTTTTTAAATATAAAACTTAATTTATTAATTAAATAATAATGATAATAATTATAAATATTTTATTAATGGTATCGTTATCAATATTTTAAAGTCGATGAATTATCTTGAGTATTAGAATTTTAACATTTTTAAAATATACATTTTAATCGTATTATCAATTGAATTTATTATTAATTATTCTTTAAAGAAATATTTATTTTAACAAGGAGAATAAAATTTAATTGATGGAAATGTAATTTTATCGTACAAAAACATATTATGATAATACACGTATTATCAAAATAAATGTAAATAATGAAGTATAATTATTATATTACTTCTTTCAATGCATCATTTATATATAATTTCTTTTTATATTACAATAATATATATATATATATATATATATATATATATATATATATATATATACATATGTATGTATGTATGTATCTATTTTTTTTAATAAATGCATGTATATGTAAATTGTGCGTTTATAATATTATACAATTAAAAGTGATGGGTATATTTATATATAAGAACTATACTTTTAATAAAAATTGATTAATTATTTCAATCAAATATTTTATATTCGATTTGAAAAAAAGGCATATCTATTACTGCAATTGGTTTTTTTTTAAATTATAACTTTTTTGTATTTAAAAATCATTAATCAGGGGGTCAGGTTAAATTACATAATATTAATATTTTTTAAAGTCTTATTTAAGATAGCAGTAAATATTATTAGATAGATTATTTAAAGAAAGCAATAAATATTAATAGATAATATATGCCAGAGGGAGTACTTAATTAAATAAAAAATGAAATAAGAAAGATAAGGATAAATATAAAATGAATGATGTTGTAGATGCACTTATATAATAATATTTAAAAAGTCACACATACATACAAAATTAGATTTGATGTTATATTTTTCTTTCGTTTTTTATTTCACTATTTAATATACTTAAGTGTAATATAATTCTTTCATCGTTTTTTCTTTTTTAATTTCATATTTTATACCGTCAAATTTAACCAATACATTATTATATCATACGGCGTTCGAAGTGTTTTAAAAAAGTTGTCGATTATATGTAATTCTTTTATATTTTTAATATTAAAACGAATAGTTCTATGACGTTTCTTTTTTACTTTCATAAAATTTAATATTCTTCTTCAACATTTAAATCGATAAGTTTAACTTGGATTTTTGTACATTTTCTGGAGTATTCTAAAAGAAATTAAAATGGATTAGCAAGATTATCGTCATATCACGAGGTCTCTGTTATATATTATGTCAAAGGGTATTGTGATTATATTTCTTTTTAAATTGACATAATAAAATTTTTTCTTTCTTAATTTTCTTTCGATATAAAAAGACAGTTCATTTGACGTAACCATTAAATGCGATTATCTTTTTACAAATATTATCTCATTCACTTATGTATCTTGTCTAAAGGCAAAGTCAGGGGGTTGTCGCCAGGTCAAAACTGATATTAAACATATTGTATGGTATATAAGGGACAATTGGCATCAGTGAATCGCGTTTCATCTCCGGCAGGGAAACACGAACGGATCTAATTTACGGCACAGGAGAAGAATTTTAAACAGGGTAAGAAGGAAAGGTGATAAACAATGAAAATAATTCTATTGCTTTTGGGAGCGTTTTGCTTAGCAAACGCTATCCCAGTTCATACCGCCGACAAAGCATATCTAATCAAACAGAAGAGTATCTACGAATTATTTTGGCACGTCGATCAGCCGACGGTTTATCACCCAGAACTCTATCAAAAGGCTCGTTCGTTCAGCATTGAGGATCACGTCGGTTCCTATGCGGACAAGGTAATTCGATCTTTAAATAAAGAATGTTTTCTTAATTGTTTATTAAGATTCTAAATTCTTTTTGTGTTTTTTAAAGACTGCAGTGACCGAATTCCTCCAACGCTGGAAACATGGAATGTTGCCACGAGGCCAAGTCTTCTCTATCATGTATCCTCAACTTCACGAGGAAACTGTTTGTTTGTTCAATCTCTTATATTCTGCTAAGGACTTTGACACCTTCTACAACACTGCAGTATGGGCACGATTCAATATGAACGAGCATATGTTTATTTATGCTCTTAGTGTTGCCGTTCTTCATCGTAGCGATACCCAATACGTTCGTCTTCCACCTCTGTATGAAGTCCTGCCAAATTTATTCTTCAACGACGATGTTTTACATAAAGCATACCATCTTGGAATGGGTGATACTAGTTTAAAAAAGACCGTAGGTGGTGTTAATTATCACGTGATTCACAGTAACTACTCTGGTTGGTATCTCGTAAGAAACGATGTACCTGAACAAAAGCTGACCTATTTCACCGAAGATGTTGGTCTTGGACAATACTATTTCATGAGTAGCCACGATTTCCCTTATTGGATGAACAGCGTTCAATACAAATTACCTACCAACGTTCGAGGTGAAATGTACTTATTTAATCACAAACAATTATTAACCCGTTACTATTTGGAAAGATTATCAAATGATTTGGGCGAAGTTAACTATGTTGATGTCAACCATCCAATTGTTACTGGATACTATCCAACAATGCACCATCACAATGGACTACCATTCTCTCATCGTGAAACCAATACTGTAGTACCACTTTCCATGCATAAACATGTACAGGTTGGTAAGAAAATTATTATTAGATAAAGTATAGAATTTATTCAATTATTTCGATTGCACAATAAATTTTCGAATTTTTAGAAAGCTGAACATCTTGAAACTCGTATTGCCGATGCCATTGATTCTGGTTACGTTGAAGATGTTAACGGTCAAAAAGTAAATATCTATACTGAGGGAGGTCTCAATATTCTCGGTAATATCATCCAAGGAAACGCTGATACATTAAATCCAAAATACTATGGACAATACGACCTCCTTTGTAGAAAGATCTTCGGACTCAGTTTGGAACCAAATACCAAATACCAAATTGTTCCTAATGCATTAGAAATTTTCAGTACAAGTACAAGAGATCCTGTCTTCTTTAGCATGTACAAGAACGTCGTCACCTACTTATTAAAGTTTGTATTTAAAGAATATGTTAGAATGAATGATAATTCTATATATTATATATTATTACTTAATGAAGATTGTTTATTTTAGTTACAAAAAGAACATGCCTAGCTATACACAAGAAGAACTTAGTTTCCCTGGTGTCATGATTGAATCTGTTGCCGTAGACAAATTAATGACATACTTTGATCACTTCGAATCTATGATCAACAATGTTGTTTCAGTACAAAATCACAAAGAAGCTCAATCCACGTTGATAAAGGCACGTCAAAATCGTCTCAATCATAAGCCTTTCACTTATCACATTACCGTAAACAGCGACAAAGTTGTAAAAGCTGTAGTACGTGTGTTCCTTGGACCCAAATACACTGTACATGGCCACGAAGTTGATATCAGTGAGAATTACATGAACTTCATAGAATTAGATCAATGGATAGTCGACCGTTAGTATATCGCTTATCTTCGAACTTTAATCTAATCTATCTTACAAAGAATGTTAATATCATTTCTATTTGAATTACAGTCAAAGTTGGTACCAATAAGGTCGAACGAAGCAGCCATGAATCAATCTACGTTGCTCCCGATGACGTTCCTAGTGAATTACTCTACAAGAAAATGCTGAAGGCAATCGATGGTGTGGAGACATACGCCTATACCACGAAACTTTACGGATTCCCAGACCGTCTGATGCTTCCTAAAGGAAAGAAAGAAGGCATGCCGTTCAAACTCTTCGTACACATTGCGCCAGTTGATGAGACCAAATCCTTCAAGATTGACTTGCCAATCTGGGGAACTTCTGTCATGGATGGACGTCCAATGGGTTTCCCATTGGACAAGCCAGTTCAAGCGTACAACTTTACTTTATCTAATCTTCACTTCAAGGATGTCTTTATCTTCCATAAGCAACTCGATGAAATGAACGTTACCGTCTAAAACATTTTTAATTAAATTGTTTGAATTTTTCATAAGAGATACATCAAAGAGAATCAAAGAAAAAGACTGCAGAGTTCTCCCTAAAAGCACGTGGAATATTTATCTCCGTTAATTTCTTATACAGACCGTTGAAATGTTTTCAATAAAATTTCCGATTTATAATTGACACCTTAAAGTTCGGTAGTTTTCTTTTTACGTATACTAGTCCTATTTTATTTTTCTTGTGCGATAACATGAAAGAAAAAAAACATAAAAATAGATCAAAAGATGATTTATGCATGTGACTCATCAGTAGATTGAGAAAAATCCGGATTCATGCAAACTACGGGGTCATAATTAACAAGAAGTTCATGCAAATGATTAAGCGTAAGTCTAGCTTTTATCGGAATTATGAGAGCGAAGATGCGATAATAATGATAGGTATGTTGTTATCTGGGACAATTATATCCAATTTTTTTATTATTGAGAATAAATATGCTGATAGAGCTATATCAGTTAATTACACATTTTAATGATTTATCTTTCAAGCCCAGATGTTCCATGAGTCCACCCCTTGTTTTGTACACCTCATTGACTGTTCCGCTACAAATCATACTAACCGCGTAATAGGATAAACTATAATTGCATAATGTTCATATTTATTTTAAACAAGGTAATCTCTTTATAAAAAGTATTGAGAATAATTTTCGATATATATGATCATTTATATACGCTCGAAAAATCGTATAATTTAATAGAATGTTTTTTTAAAGAAATTTTTGTATCATATAAATTGTAAAAAATACATTTTAAGATTGAATTTATGTCAGAAGTCAACTAAATATCGTCAACAAACTTGTTCTGATAATATATATTTACGCATTCGTAATTGATTCCATTTATCTTAATAACTATCAATTTAACTTTAATCTATATGATTATATGTATCGGATATTTTTTTTTAATAAAAACATTTAATACAGATTAAAAATGCTCAAGTGATTTTTTTTGTTATCTATTGTAGAAATTCGCCTCGTTTATAGATCTTTTCTTTCGATAAATATTTCGCTTATAGATAATTACTATACCGTTCAAACAAAATTGAAAAGTTCATTTATATTTATTTCACTTCGATTTATTTACATATGACTCCAACAATAAGAACAATTATTTTTTGTCGAAGTTTAATAAAGGGTATGAATATATTTTCCATTAATATTCTCCCTTAATTTTCATTTGAAAATACGAAGAACAAAGAAGTATTAGTTTAACAGATACTTTCCGATAGCATGCAGAAAAATGATATCAACAATCGTACCATTCACAAATCTCTGCCGGAGTAATCACTGGTAAACATGATCGTTAATACCCTGTATCATTTTTGTGCGTTCTTCCTTGCACAATATATGAGTCGCCCTTATGACCTGAGAAATGTTGATTAGGAGGTGAAGATACTATAAATGTAGAAGCATCCCGTTATTGCGCGTAGAATTAGCGGAGAAAATATAGCCGGTCACACTGAAAGTCTGCTAAACGAAATCGACCATGTACAGGAACTTGGCAGTTTTGGCCATTCTGGCCTTCTGCCTTACCTCCGCTGAATATTATACTGTTCAAACGGCTGACAAAGACTTTCTATTAAAACAAAAAAAGATATATAATCTCTTGTATCACATTTCTCAGCCGAGTATCGTCAATCCTGAATTGTATATCGAGGGTCAACAATATGATATTGAAGCAAACATCAATTCCTACACCAATCAAGTACGTAAACGATTTTCAGATCATATTTGAATTATCATATATATATATATATATATTCGAATCAAAATTATCATGATAGATAGACTGCAGAGTTTCAAATCTAACATAGATATAACATAAATATAGAACTAGATAATTGATAAAGAATTTATGATTTTACAATTATAAAGATTTAATTGAGCCTATATAATAATGAGTGAAATATTTTCAGGACGCTGTAAAAGAGTTCCTGTATATATACAAGTATGGAATGCTACCACGAGGCGATGTCTTTTCCATTTACTATCCTAAACATCTTAAGGAAGGGGTGGCCCTGTTCCATTTGTTCTATTATGCCAAGGATTTCGATGTCTTTTACAAAACAGCATTATGGGCTCGTATTTATGTAAACGAAGGTCAATTCGTTTGTGCCCTTTACAATGCTGTTATCCGCCGTCCAGATACCCTTTACATTCAACTTCCACCTCTTTACGAGATGTATCCCTATGCCTTTTTCAATTCCGAAGTTCTGAATAAAGCAAATCATGCGAAGCTCTACGGTAAGCTAGGTAAGGAAAACAAATCTTCGAAACTATGTTGCTTAAAATTTTGCAAAAGATTGATGGATCTCCATTTTAATTAAAATTTGATTTATTAATAATAGAATATAGAAGATTAAGAAATAGTTTTCAAGTCTTCAGTAAGCGATTGACCAAAAACGTTAAGAATTAGTTACATGTTATACAAATTTAGAAAGCTTAGATATTATTTTCTACATAATAATAAATCTCAAATTTAATTTCATGTGTATAAGTTTCTCGATAAAATTCATGATTTATCATCTGTAGATATTTATATATTTCAGATAAGCAGAAATTAACTGGATATGATACTTACATTATCCCAGCGAACTATTCCGGCTGGTATATAACTTACGAACATGATCAAGAAAACAAATTGAATTACTTCACTGAAGATATTGGCTTGAATTTGTATTACTTCTACTTCAGACAACAGTTTCCCTTTTGGCTAAAAAGCGAAGAATATCAATTGCCAAAATATCGTGGAGAAGAATATTTGTATGGACATAAACAACTTATGACACGTTACTACTTGGAACGTCTATCGAACAATCTTGGTAAGATAGAAGAATTCGACTGGCACAAAGAGTTCTATCCTGGATATTATCCAACCTTGACTTATCACAATGGATTGCCGTACCCGCAACGTCCATACATGAGTATGTTCCCGTCTTACAAATACAAATATATCAAGGTATTTATATCATTCATATTAAGCACATTACGCTATTCCAATGTGAAACATATGACCTATTTTTCTATTATTTTTAGGACGTATACGAGATGGAATCACGTATTTCCAGTGCTATCGATTCCGGTCTTATCATCGATAGGAACTCCAAATTGATTAAACTTCATTCTTCAAACGATCTTAATATTCTCGGTAATTTAATTGAAGGTAATCAGGATTCATATAACTACGATTATTATGGAAGCTTAGACTACTACATTAGAAAAATTTTGGGATACAACGTTGAACCTACAACACCATATCATGTTCTACCAAGCGCTCTTGAGAGTTTTGCTACATCCTTGAGAGATCCAGCTTTCTATCGGCTCTACAAGAAGATCTGTAATTATTATTACAGGTATTGTAGTTTGTTAATGAATATACCAGATTCGTTATTCTCGTTGAAATAATGATTATAATTGATTTCGATAGATACAAGTTACGCCAAGAGCCTTATACCAAAAATATGATTATTTTCCCGAGTCTCAAGGTTGAATCCTTTGCTGTAGACAAATTGATCACTTATTTCGATCAATTCGATACATCCCTTAACAATGGTTTGATGGTCGAAAACCAACAAGAAGCTGAGAGCTATATAATCAAAGCAAGACAATATCGTCTCAATCATAAACCATTCAATTTCCACATAACTATTAATTCCGAAAAAAGTATCAAAGCATCTATTCGTATTTTCCTAGGACCTAAATATGACATACATCGTAGATTCCTTAATTTCGAAGATAACTTGAAATATTTTTATGAGATTGACAATTGGATAACCGATCGTTAGTATAACAATTTTTATATAACAAATGAATTTTTACTAAATATCTTTTACTAATGTGAAAATTATTTCAACAGTGAATGCCGGTATAAATAAGATCGATCGAAACAGCAAGGACTGTTTCTTCTTGTCTCCTGATCCAGAACCGAGCGAAATTTTCTACAAGAAGATCGAAAGATCTTTAAATGATTCCGAAACCCTTAAATACAATGAAAGACTTTATGGATTCCCGGAAAGATTGCTTTTGCCTAAAGGAAGAGTAGAAGGTTTTCCATTATATATGTTCATCTATGTCAGCCCAGTAACCAGTGAGCCTCTTTTATACACGTCTCGTATCTTCGGTAATTACAAATTTGATAATAAACCATTTGGATTCCCCTTGGATAAGCCAACCGTCGATTTCCATTATGATGGACCTAATATGTTACTAAAAGATGTCTTCATTTTCCACAAGGACGAAATTGAAAATTTTAACGACATAGTTATTTGATTTATCATTTACGTAATTCATTAACAAAATGTTAATTTTTATTAATACATCTAATAACTTCATTTTTCATGCTAAATAAAATCTTATTTTATAAAAACGCAAAAGAAAAATACTTAATTTAAATTTATACACCTTATCGTTTAAAATATTCTTAAAATAATTTATCGTATTTATGTAGTAATCGTATAAGGGACCTCATAAAGTGATAGATACAAAAGGGAAGAATTTAACAAATACAACTTAAATTTAATTAATAAAAATTAGGGGCAATAAAATCAAAATAGTAACAGATACATTTAAGGCTGTTTATTACCTTTGATTTTATAATGGTTTATGCCAATAATTAATACAAAGCCTAAAACTCCCAAAGAGGAAAGACATTTCGGTACGCGGATTTTAGAGTAGAGTCACCGTGGATCTCCATAAATACCAATTTTCACACAGTGAGATATGGATCGGTATTATTTGCGATATATATTGGATTGTCGTAAGTTTATAACAATTTTTGGTAGGTAACGTAAGGACAAAATCGACACGAACTTTACAGACAATCCAATAGAATTTTAAATTTAGATCATATGCATATATATGTATAGTAAAGTACTACCGAGCGAATGGCTGGATGTCTTTATGTGTTTCCAAAATGTTTTCTTTTCATATCTAATTAGACATTGAAGTACTCATATTTTACATTCCTAAACATACTTTTGTATGGAATGAATAATTCAATGATTATTACTCTATTATTTTATTAAGTACTAATTATAAACATTTACAAAATGTAATAATTCAATTCGATTTAGTTTAAGGTAAAGAATTGTCGCTGAAGTTGAATAGGCTACGAGTATAAGATAGCAAACAGACAGGAAATTTTCAATCTAATGCCGAGAAAGTTAGCGACATCTAGATGAGTTGCGTCAACCAATTGATATGTTTGGATGATCGCACTGAGTATTGAAAAGTATATGAACAAATATATAAAGAAGAAACCGAAAAACTCTACTATTTTAATTTTTATTTATAAATATTATTCGTCATTATAAATATTTGGTTATTTATTCTTTCATTTTACATTATATCTATGGAATTATATATAAGGGGAGTTACTAGGTAAAGTATTCGAAAATCTTTTCTCCGTGTTGGTAATTTTTATAAACTTTACGGACAGTTCGTAAATTTTCACTACTCAATATAGTTACAAGAAAACGTCCAGTCTTTTAAAAATGGCGTCATCCATGATGGCTGCCGCCACTGTTCGAGCTGTCAAAGGAAGAAAAATTCTTTCTACGCGAGCAGCACTTACATTAGTTAGTATTTAAATAATTAGAAATTTATTTTAAGCTTTTAAATAAAATTTATGAAAATGGTTTCAAATTTATTCAATTGTACAAAAAATAGAAATAATCTAACCTATACCTTTATTACTTTAGTATTAACATGAAAAGAATAAAAACAAAAATATACTATTTTGCAGCAATTGTTTTTTTAATGTGTATAATAATAGATCTTTATTGTACAAAATTTACTTGTCATCTGATAATATAAAATATGTCAAGTTACAATAATGCCAATTTTAAGAAACAAAATTTGATTTATAGATTAGTTAAATCTATGTATTTTCTTTTTTTAGACACCTAATGCTGTTAAAAAGATTAAAGAAATTTTGGAAAATAAATCAGAATATGTAAGTATATATTTTGTATTTTTTGTATTTTATAAATTTTTATATAATATTGTATATTAGAATATACTATTGTAATAAAATATAAGCCTACAGTCTTATATTATATATATATATTTTATATTTTTTTAAGTGGAACTTTATCCTAATTATTCGTAATTTTAATTAGTATATTCATTCTTTATCTCCTTAATCTCTATCTATGGTTTAATATTTATAGATTGGTCTCAAAGTCGGTGTAAAACAACGAGGCTGCAATGGATTAAGTTATACATTAGATTATGTGAAAGAAAAAAGTCAGCTAGATGAAGAAGTTGTACAAGATGGAGTTCGTATAATAATAGATAAGAAGGCTCAATTATCGCTTCTCGGAACAGAAATGGATTATATTGAGAACAAATTAAGTTCTGAGTTTGTGTTTAACAATCCAAATATCAAAGGGACATGTGGGTGCGGAGAAAGTTTTTCTGTTTAGTCGTTATTAGTGTTTTTCGATAGTCACATTTTAAATTGTATATTTTATTGTAATATGAAACACATGAAGTGATTGAATTAGATTCAATTACATTTATATTTTTGGAAATCAAAATTATTAGAGCAGACACATATGGTTACTTTAAAATTATAGAAACGTGAGTTTATTTTATTGCTATATTTTACTCACTTAATATATCTGACTGAAGGAAATTTTCAATTCGAATTGTGATCTGCATTATTCTGTGTTCAAATAAACCTAATATCATTTATTTTTAAGGTTTTTCTTTAATTCAAAATGTAATGTTATTTTATGGTATATAAAAGACTTCTATTTATAGTAGTACAAAAAATTTTAGGTTATATTTCCTTATGTATATATGTAAAACTTTACTCATTTAAGAGGCATAAATAAATATAAAATAATGTAAATAAAGATGAAGACACCTGTCGAGAAATAATAAAATACTTAAATATATATAATAATGAGTTATATAAAATCTTGAAGTATTTTAAATAAATCATATATTATATATACTCTATTTTTGTTATTAGAGTTATACTTATTCTTAAATTATATTTTTTAATATATTTTTACATGCATTTATTTAAATATCATCTTTATAGTCTTATAGTTTAATTTCACAGTAAGTATTAATTTTAATTATTCCATTTATTGATTTATACGTATGGATATATTATACATGTTACTATAGTAACTCATATTAAATTCATTTGATCATCAGAAGATATACACCTAGTAGTACTTTGAAGTTTACTAGAATTGGTGGTCTTGTATTTTTATCTAGTTGATTTGTTAAATATTCTACAATGTCTGATGCACAAGTAGAAAATCTATCTCTTAAATATGATTCATCTGCACCTAATTCAACGCAGGATTCAAACAAACTATCCAAGTCATTTTGGTTAGGCAAAGCCTCTGTACAGATTCCAAATGTTTTAGATCCAGATGATGCATTGATGAAAAGATTTCAAAGTGCATTAAAAGAACATCTTCTTCGTCTAGTTAATAAGCTTTCAGAAGAAATACTTGATCTTGTAAGAAAAATATTAATATGCATGTTTTATATTTTTCTGTAAAATTGCAAATGGCTTTGTAATTTTTTATGTTTATTTTACAATTTGGTTGTTACTTTTTTCTTTTTCTTCTGATCTGATTTAATTGCTAACTTATCACAGTTCTTTTCAAAGAATCATTTCTGTCTTTAATTTAATAATAATAGCCTGATAAGAACAATAATATTTTAGGAAGCAGCCTTAAAATCTACTAAAAAAAAACATGAAGAAGAAAGTCTACAGCTCTATTATGTACAACAAGAAATTTCACAACAGCAAAATACAATTGAAAAATATCAAAACACGTTGATGAAACTTACATCTTTACGAGAAGAAAAAGATCAAAAAATTAATGATATAAAAGAATTACATAAAAAAGCACAAAAGAAGATGCTGGAGGAAAAAGAAAAAGAAGATAAACTTTCACATGACTTACAAAAAATGACAGCTTTACAAAATCAATTTGCTGATTGGGAAAAAGAAATAAAAAAATGTTTAATAATTTCTAAGAAAACATGTCAAAAAGATGCAATTCTTCAGCAGGAATTACTTAATGAGAAGCAGAGAAAAGACTGCATTTTATTTAAACTTCGAGAAGAAGTATGGAGATTAGAAGAAGAAATAACCAATTTAAATGAACAAATACAACTTAAACTTAAGGAAAAAGTAGCAACAAGTCAATTGGTTGCAGATGCAAATGCAGATTTAGAAGCTTTACATAGGGAACATACAAATTTATGTAATGCGTGGAATACTGTTGTATTAAATATTAGTAAACGTGATAAAATTTATGATCAATTAACAGAAGAGCGTGAGTAAGTTAATAAGATAATATAAATTCTCTGTTAATAAATTATAAGTAAATTTATTAATTTGGCATCTTTTTTATTTGTAAATTTTGTAGAAAAATGCATCATTCTTTTGATACATTGCAAACAGAAATAGAAAAACTAAAGAAAGAAACACTTAAAGAATCAGAAAATAATGAAAATTTAACATCATTGCAATCAAGAATAGAGGATGATATAGCAATTGTCTCAAGAACGGTTACAACTGGGAATGCAAGGATTAATAATCTTGAATTGGAATTGATAAAAATTACTAAATTTGGAGAACAAACTTTAAACGAGTATAATTTTGCACATGCTGTACGTAACCCATATTTTCCATATGAGATACCATTGTTTTTAATAATTCCTAAATATTTATTTAGGAATATCAAAATTATTTAAATAAAGAGGAACAAATTGACAAAGAATTAGCAAGATTAATGAATTGGAAAATAGAACAAGAGAATCTTATTTTTGAAAAATTAAAAGAAAAAGTTACACATGATAAAGCAGCACGTTATCTAAACAAGCTCTTAATGAATACAAAGAAGATAATACAAGAACAAGAACTATTAGTGGTTCAAGTAGAAAATTCACATGGAAAGAATTTATTAGAGATAGCAAAATTAAACACCTCTATAGAAAATGAAAAAATAGAATATCAAGAACTTTTGCAAAGAAATAATGAAAAAGAAAAAGATGTAAGCAAATTACAGAAGGAAATAAAAAAATTTGAGAATTTAATTGACAGGAAACAAATGAAAATTATTACTTTAAACAAAATGATTGATCAGGTATGGATCCTTAATTCTTTCACTGTTGTCAATATGTATAGATGCTTTGAAAATTTGCTCATAACATACTGTGCCTATGTTTGATCACTCAGACTATCAACATTTTTACAAAATGTGTTCGAATAACTAAAACTCTATTATATATGTATTATATATACACTTTTTCAATAATGAAAGAGTTAAAATAATTTTATAATAATACTACATAGAATTTTCTACTGCAGATTCTAGAAAGTAAAGATGGTGAAGAAATCAATCCACAAGACTTAAAAATACTCACTTTAGAAAAGAATATTCAAGAAACCGAACAAAATAATCAAAAAGCACAACAATTTTGGTTACGTCAGCAAAGATATATGGTTACATTGAGCCAGCAAAGAGATGAACAACTTCAGCAGCTTAATATTCTTAATAAGGAGGTTATGATAATGGAGCAGAAAAATATGAAGATACAATATCAGTTAGACAAATTTAAGAAGGAAGATGCAAATATGGATAAGACAATAAATTTGTTGCATCAGAAATTATTGCAATTAAATGCAAATCTTTCTGCTCAAAAGGAGCTTAGAGAAGAATTGGAAGATAAAAATTGTATCAAAAAGAATGAATATTTAACATCATTGGAGAATGCAGAGTTTGATCTCGTAAAATTACAAAGTGATTTACAAGTATTAATAAATGAGAAAGCAGTTTTAAATGAAGAATTAATTACAGCACAGAGAGAAAGTTTGTCTTGGGAGAAAAAAGTAATTCACATAGTATTATATACTATAATGAAACTATACTTATTGATATCTCTTGATATCTTCTTTTTTTTTTTAGGTTCAGATTATGGAAGAAACAAGAAAAGAAATAAAAAGTGAACACAGTAGTGGTGGTGATATAGCATTAATGAAGAGTGAAATTCATAAAATGGAAATGCGTCTTTCACATTTGAAAAGAGCTCAAGAAAAGTTAATTAATGATATGGAATTTTGTGTAGGGAGGAGAGATGTTATTTTGAATAAAGTTATGAGCAAGTTAAAAAAGAATCCTAAGGAGGAACAAAATCAGAAAATAGTGTTCTCCAAACGTATTAAAGATCAGAAATTACAAATCAAACAAATTTTAAAGGTACTTGTTAAACTAAAATTATGTCATAGTGAGTAATTTCTATTTTTTCTTATTAATGCTTTTAGGAAATAAAACAAACAGAATTTAACATATTACAATCGGAAGAAGAAATGAAAAAAATGCTAAAAGAATTAGACGAAAAAAGACAAGCATTAAAGGAAATTGAAGATATTATTCCCGACATAAACCAAGAAATCATGAAAATGGACATGCTTAAAAGTTATGTAAGTTAAATCAGAGAGTTGCAAATTTATTGTCAGAGAAAAAATAATTTTTTATAAAGTACACTATTGCGTAATGACTTCCTAAGTAATGTTTTAGGACGAATAATCACTATAGTAACATTCTTTATCTCGTAATTTCTTATTTGAAAGTTGCCTGAATTGATGTTACAATATGGAAATATTTTCTTTTTACTTTTGTTTTTTTCATAAGACGATTTAATAACAGCATCAAATGACTAGGGCAAAAATGAAATTTTCATGCTTATATAATATTTTTATATTATAATTTAATATACTTATATAATTATTTTTAGAAATTGAAGTCATTAGTGTTTAAACAACGAAAAGTAAAATTGCTTCAAGATGTTAAATCCGGTCGTTACAAAATGCTTTTTAAAAATGAAGCATTACTGAACGATGAGTTGCAAAACGAACGAATTCTTCATAGCTATTTGGTGCATGTGATGGAGCAAACAAAGCAAGATTTTCCACTTCTGAAAAATAGTATACATAAAATAATGTTGACATTACAGATATTATAAAATAAATCATATTAAATGAATGTAATAATCAAAATTTTACTACAGACTTTTGTTTATCCTCAGTAAAATTTTCAAATCAAATCCTTTAGGAAGATATTGTTGCCATCAATTTGTAGGATTTATCTTTATTTCACCGTTGTAAAGGTTGAAAAAAAAAACCTATAAAAGGTTAAAAAGAGAGGTAATACATATGATAATAAACAATATACATCATACATTTTTCTAAAAAGTTGTATTTTTATTAATTAATAAACGTGTTCGTATGTGTGTGTCCGAGTCTTTCCGTGTAATAGTATTTTACAAGAGGCTTGCGAAACCGCATTAAAGATGTTCGGTCCCGGTTTTTAAGAAAAAATCGAGATAAATCAAATAACAAAATTAACTAAACGCCAAAGATCGTCGCCGATCTGTGCGCGCGTTCGCCGAAGAAAAACCGAGGACGTGTCCCGTCGAAGTTCCAATGTCATTTTATTTTTGGAAATTGCGGCGCGCGTCCCCACGTTTCCTTTATATTTACACACATTGCCTCGAGATCCAAGAACGCCCATTATCGATGACAGTAATAATAATAATAATAATCATAATAATAATAATAATAATAATAATTATTATTATTTATTTCAGAAGTCGAGGATGCAGTTCGAGCATTATTTATTCCAGAAGTCGAGAGGATGTCGACTCTACTGGACCATTTCGAACCTTTTCTTATTGCTGTCTTTTTAAACGCGGACGTACGAGTCAAAAAAGCGCGCGAAACAGACGATCGATCCGCGGGACGTTTAAATATCTATCGATAAATAGAAAAAGTAGGATTCGTCGAAACAACAATTAAACGTAAGAAATAACATTTCAAATAGATAAATGTGATTAGAGAAAATTAAGGAAAGAAGAAATAAATTGAAAGAGGAAAAAAAAGAAAAACTAAAAAGAAAAGAAAATATATGTCGTGAGATACGTCATTTGGCGACATTAAGATAAAAAAAAAGAAAAAAAAAAGAAAAAAAATCAATGGCACGTCATCGCGCGGACGATTGCTCGTTGGATTCGCGCGGTGGACCCGTCGCCGCTTATTTTTTTTTTTTGTCAATAGTAAATACATAACCATTTATATCACACAAACTTTTAACAATATACAAAATGGTACCCTATGTACAAGATTAAATTACACGACCCATCGGCGCGGCACTTTTTCCTCTCTATTTTTTTTTTCTCGCACTCTCTCTCTCTCTCTCTCTTTTTTTTCACGAAACAATTTGTTGAGTGTCGTGTTGTTAGAAGTTGAGATCCAACGACCGATGACATACTAACGGAAAAAAAGTGCATTGCTTGGTCTCAAGATCGGTCGTTAGATTCACGCTTAGGACAATTATTTTATTTTGTTTTTTCTCTCTCTCTCTCTCTATCTCTATCTATCTATCTATCTCCCTCTCTCCCTGTCTTTCATTCCTAAGATTGCCGCGTCGCTTTCTTCAAAAGTCCTACCTACGAGCCCTTAATATTTTTTGTTTTAAGTACGCAGAGCTCTTGAGACAAAAGTTCGCTAATAACGGAACGAGTAAACGTATAACGATCGAGGTGTTTTTTTTTTTTTTGTATCCTTTCATTATGGTACAGTTTACATCAAAAACTTGTGTCTTTAGTTTCGATATCGAGCTTCGAATTGGCTCGTCGTCAGTGTCGCTTTAGCTTTACCCTTGGCTTGTTCTTCACGTAAAACAGAAGTGGAAGGGATAAAAGCCTGTCCAACATTCGAGAAACGACATTGGCTACGTGCGGCATTATAGATTATATCGCAACGTGTTATAAGATTATACATTTATGTTACATTTATTGCGGATGATCGTAACCCTGTCGCTTGAAAAAAGTTTGTTGATGTAGTGCATGTCTTGCTCTTGCGCCTCGTCGATCAATTCGACTTTCTAAAATGTGCGCGATCACAAAATTGTCGATGTCTCTTCAATAGAAAATAAAAATGATGTTCGTTTCTTTTTTGTATCTCAGCGATCGAAGAAATGTACGAAAGTTCGCAAGTGTCAGATCGATGCTGATGTAAATTTCCAATTGCTTTATGCGTGACCCCATCTTTTCACTTCTCTCTCTCTCTCTCTCTCTCTCTCTCTTTTGCTCTCTTTTTTTCTCTCTCTCTCTCTCTCTCTCTCGCTATATCTATTTGTCTCTCTTTCTCTGACACACATCATACATGTAAGACCTGAACAAGGATTCATACGAGGGAATAAGGGGATCATACATTTACATCTTTCTACATTCACAGCCGTTATTCGAAGGCAGCAATTGGCTGTAAAAGAAAGCGTTCCTACTTATCGCCAATGTAACCACGCGTAGAAGATACGTACTTCGGTTTCTTGAGAAACTGTCGGCGGCTACATAACCACTATGAATGTAGTGTACCACTTATGCATTTCTCGTTCAATGAATTCAATTGATAATCTTCGTTGAATGCTTTTCACACGCGACACGAATGAGTTCCGTTCGATTATTATGAATAAAAGAAACAAAAATAGATAGAGAGAGAGAGAGAGAGAGAGAGAGAGAGAGAGAGAGAGAGAGAGAGAGAAAGAGAGAGAGAGAGAGAGAGAGAGAGAGAGAGAGAGAGAGAGAGAGAGAGAGAGGAAGGGGAGGGAGAGAGAGAGAGAGAGAAAAAATGACGAGAGCGAGACAACGTAGAAACCATCGAGGAAGATTAAAATGACGGTTTCAATCGTTTAAGAGTCTTAACGTTGGTACGTCGTTTCACCTTGCAGCGAGAGACACCATTAACGATCACGGGAACAAGGAACGCTTAACGAGTTTACGGAACGTGCTGCTCGGCGAGACGAAAGGACTGATAATTTTGAAAGAAAAATAATTTTCTAAGAGTCGAGGTATCTGAAATGGGTCGCTCGTTTGAATCGTCCAAGTTTCTTTATTGACGTTCATCGTGCATCTTTCTTTGAGAATTCTCTCCTGTCTGTTCTGTGCGTTTCGATTTCTCGGAGGAACATAATTTGAAAGCTTAGATCGAAAAAGAAAAAGCATCCTTTTGCCTCGTACACGTACCAAACATCGATTGAAAGAGAATAAAGAAGATAAGAAAGCAGACGTGTTGAGCAAAGAGAAAAAAATCGACGGCGACTCGTCCTCCGGGCGTGCTCGAAAGTTTGGCGTTTCTATTTTTTTTTTTTTTTTTTCGAGAGATCGAACGAAAAAGCAAGATGGCAACCGATACAATTTTGTTTTTGACGCACTCACGACGATCGAACGGTGCATACATACGTATGGTTGATTCTCAGTCGTCGCACAACGCACATTCTCCCGATGCGATCACGAATCACGTCATCTTTTTTGATGAAATTTTCTTGCAACGAGAGAGGAGGACGTGATCTTCGAGAGAGAGACGCTTGGCGGGCACGGGCCTGGCAGAGTACCAGGTCAGAGGGGTCTATTCAGTCACAAGGATCCTGTGCCCACGGCGGCCAATCCTGATAGCTGCCGGACGATGGCTGTTGCATGTGCGTCGTTTGCTGAGCCGCCAAACCCGGATGCACGAGACTCATCTGATGATGTTCGTGATGATGGTGGTGATGATGGTGATAGTGCTGATGACCCGGCGGAGGCGGCGAATAGGGATCCCCTCCTACGGCAACGTCCGCAACGTCGACCTGCGTTGGTACGACAACGGGCGTCGCTTGTGGAGAGGGTTGAACCTTCTTCGGGCGACCGACCGGGTTGCCGCCTCATTCGCGGCTCCTTCGAGGCCGACCGACCTTACCTTTCCTCACAGGTGCACCCCCGTTTCCTGCTGCTGCTGCTGCCGCAGTTGCTGCGGCGACGCTCGATGATTTCAGTATCTTGTGCCAGTCCGTTTCACAAACCGGTGAACCTGATAGAAGATAATACCTGAAAATCAACATCGACGTTACTTTTACGAAAAAATAATGAATTCTTCTATTGAAAAATTTTTGATATTTAAATTCAAACGTTTGAGAGTACTTAGATTAATTGTAGAATTAATCTAATCAAAAACTGAATTATTAAATATCAAAAGCATTTGAAAAACCACGAGAGATTCATTTTTAATTTGAAGATCATTTAGACGAAGACATATAAATGATATGACTATTTCATATGATCATATATACTTTTTATCATATGACAGTATTCACGATAGATGAGTACTGTATACGAGAAAATACTCTGCATAGGCAGTGTCTCCCTATAGATCCAGAATTCGGGATTATGATTACAGCGTATTGATGTTGTTCGGATATTCAAAGGATTAGTTCTATACTAGCTCGAATAACCGAATAGTTTGATTACTGGAATGTACGATCGTATTTAGCTTTTTTTTTTTCTACCTAATGGACAGGATAATTTGTAGTATTTCCTATTTTTAAATTATAAAGCAACAACAATAGCTTCCAATCTCACCTGTCGCCCGAAACAAGCTGACCACCGCATTTGCTGCAGGTGAAACACTTTAGGTGAAACACCGATCCACTCGTCCTCATGACCATTTCATTGGCAGGTATCGGATTACCACAACCTGCACAAGCACCGCTACTGCCAAATATTCTGAAACAATTAAGAAACAATATTGTAAATTGTTAACATCATTATGATCTACAAACTATTTTCCTTGTAATTGGATAAAATATTACAATTGTCAATCGTGACGTTTTAAAACACGTTAAACTAGTTCAGTTTTATTATTTTTAAGTATGTAAAAGGAAAGTTCAATTTTGTTACGTTTAAATATGTTAAATTGAGATCTTATCACATCCGAATTGATAATAATTGAAAATATATTTTTTTAAGGATTATTAGATTTAACAAATATATTCTCAGAATAATGTTCATGGATAGATGAATAGATCCCAAAAATTGTTGTGTATCGTCGTATACATTTGGTTCTATCGTCGACAAATCCTCCTGGATGGTAGAATCGAACGAGGAAACGGGCGACCAATTAGAGCAAACCAGGGAGCCCCGGGGATGACGTTCTTCGAGCCGTCTCAGCGCAAGTCGACGATAAATATGACGCGTTTCCAATTAAATCTTGCGCCAGTCTCGCCGCGTACAAACACTTTCTAACTAAATGAGGTTAGGCTAGAGACGAATGTATTGCTCATACAGAATTCCCTATGTATACATATGTACATAGGGTATGTACATGTTCTTTCTTTCATTCTCTTTTCTATCACTCCCTTCACTGTCTCGCTCTTAAACGTGTCGTAGGTCGTCCCTTTCTACTGTTCTTGTTTCGTTCTCTTTTTCGCTCCCATCCACATTTCTCTCTCTCTCTCTCTCTCTTTCTCTCTCTCTCTCTCTCTTTCTCTTTCTTTCTCTCTCTCTCTCTCTCTCTCTCTCTCTCTCTATCTTTTCTTTGGCAGTCCTCTCGTCCTATCTCCCGCCGGGGCAAACGAGCACATCGATATAATAAGGTGTTGTAAATGCGCCTTTTAATTGGCAGTCTGGCCAGATAACTCGGGACTGGAGAGCACAGCGCGTTTCTATCGGCGTGCAGCACGGTTCTCGTACGAAGTAACGGTCCTGAGTAGATAACGACTCCGTTCTCTTCTTATCCTCCTACCAACAAGTACCCAGCCATTTTCTCTCTTTCTCTTTATCTTCGTTTTCTATATATTTCCTACGTTTATACGCTAATACTAGAACAGTTAGCGCTAAAACGGAAAATCAATTTTCACATTTCATTTTAGTTGGATAAAATTTAATAGATTTATTTTAAATGATTGCGATCGTTAAATCCTCGCTGATCCTTCAATGGATCGTTTGAAAGATTATTTTAGAAACTTTTTAGAATTTTTAATGAAAAGAAAAGGCAACTTTCCGATGTGTCTACGAAGAGATAATTGTTGCTTTCGAGTATTTGCTAATCCAGTCTGTTCGTCATTATATCGTAAATTGCGAGACTGGATAAAGGGGGCAGACGAAACCTTTTCGTTTGAATCGTCGTGTTTCGTATTACGGGAGCCGAGGAGGAGAAGAGAAGAGAGAGAGAGAGAGAGATAATTCTTTTCCTTTAATATTGAGTTCTAATAGAACATACGATAATAAAAAACAATAGATCTTAGTAAAACAGTCATTCTTCACTATGATCTTCAGTATGATCATCAATATCAATAATCCTTATGCTTTAATCGTTTATTTACCGTCATTCTTAATTTAAATGGTAGAGTTGGATTGTCAATTGGTACTGTGTGTTTGCATAAATCTATAATGTTCGTCTGTTTACGGGATGAATATGTTAGGATTGTGTATGCAGGAAGTGAATGTATAATTAGTATAAGATGTATGTGACGTATGTGTCAGTACATAAAATACTCGTGAACGTTCTCTAATGTTCTTTATTAGAGTAAATTGTTAGGTGAATATTATTAAAGTCAATCAGATACATGTATGTATCTCTTAGCTACGTCTCTTTCTGCATAATTATTCAATCATAATAATAAAGCCAATTAATATTAATATTACTATACGGTATGCGCGTTTCTCTTTAATTAATTAATGAGAGAACAGACTGAAGGATCTCATGGGGGTTTTGAGAACAATGGTTAAGTACAAAGTTATTTACGAATATACTTTATTTCATTTTATAATGAGATTTGTTAATGCAGACGATATTAATTTCTACATAATTAAAATTAAAATTCTGTATATTATTCTATCTGCTTATTATTGTGAGAAAAAGGTTCAAATATCTTTTTTGACATTTAGGACACAATTCCCTGAATTATTATACTATGATACTATGATTTTTCAGCCTGTCATGTCGAAGCAAAAGGTTGATCGTTAAATCGTATTTTTATTATGTAATAATGTTAAAATGTTAGCAAAATTGGTACGCGAATATTTCTTCATTGTAAAATATTGTTTAAAAAGTTTCACATGATGTTGGTAATTCGGTTCATTAAGTTTAATTTAGTTGAAAATAAATATAAAAATTCATGATAAATGTACTAGCGCAACACTTAAAACAAACGATGCAATTATTAATAATTTCTAATAGCTAAAGTCTATTGGAAGGTACATCAAAATGTTGTTAAAATGCAGTGTATCGAGTGTTAGTAAAAAATAAGAGATAAGAGCAAAGGAAAATAAGAGTAAAAGATTCGAGCAATTTCCGAAACATTCCCGCTAATTACTCAGCGGTTCTGTTACACGGCCGGTAGTCTTAAACGCACGTTCGGCCTTCCATGGGTGACACACAGCTTTCCATACGAACGCATCAATACGCACACTCGCGTCCAAGTTAATGGCAGTCAATGTTTGCGGTGCGGTTGTCGAGCGCATAGCGAAGCCTCGTAAAGCCCGATGTTTATGCAGCAATTAGCTATGTAACGATACGCGGATATGTCGAATCAAGATTCGAAGGGAGCGCACGCGTTTTCGAATCCAATCGTGCTCTTGAACATCTACTACTTTTCATTTGGATAAAGAAACACATTTTTTAGTTTTCTATGTTAACAAAAACCATTATTCCAAATATTCCTAATCGTTATAAAGACGTTGTATAGGTGTGCCTATTGGAATGTCCTAAAGAATCTTTGTTTTTCAAGGAGGTATCTATTATATTGCAATCATTAGCAGGTTTTTATCGTTAGATCTAACGAAGTTCATCTGAAATCATATCTTTTTCTTTCTTCCTTTTTTTCTTTTTTTTTTCTTTCTTTCTTGGTAAATCCTTTCCTAGGGGTATTCATTTTTACTCATGATATCAATTGAAAACTCAGACAAACTAATTAGTTATAATAATTGTCCTCTTTTAAGGGATAATTAAATCGCAGTATCATTTTTTTTCTTTCTTTTTATTAATTTTTTCGATCGGTCTATATACTTCACGTACCTAACTATAGCTTTAGTACCGTCAATAAAACTCCACAAAAATTACGGTGAAAAAGTTTAAACGAGAGTCTTTATCACCCACACACATACACGCTCGACGCGCTACTTCCAACCCAACCCTGGAGCGTATCCATTAACCCCATAATTTATTATCGCCTAAGTGAATACGTGCACGAAACTCGTATCCCTCCGAGCCTGAAATCTCAAATACGCAATTAGCGTTAACTCAAGGGGCTCACTCGATGATTTTTCTCTCCCTCGACGATCGTAACTCCGTCGAACGTTCGTATCGCCATATTCGATCGCGAGATTATCGTCCGTCCTCCTTGGCGGACAGAGGCGAGAGTATTCTGTGAAGAAAAAAGGAAAAAGGAAAGGTAGACAAAAGAGAAAGAAAAGAGAAAAGGAAACGACAGAAGAAGGAGCTCAACATCTCATTGTCGTTTTAATCTCAGTGCTAGCCATCATCGGGTGTAACAGGTTGGCATGGACATACTTTTGAAACGACCCGTAGCCGGCTGGTTCCCTCCAAGTTTCTACATTCATATCCACGCATGGACTACTACTCTACTCTACCTACCTCTCGAGAGTGAACGCGCGCGAAAGGTTGCCAGGACGGATCGGATTGGATTCGAGGTTTCTCGTTATTAATTTAATTACCGCCTGACAGTTCTATAATTAAATTGCTAATTTATCTGTCGGGGATCTGCACTGACTGGATCTCTCTCTCTCTCTCTCTCTCTCGCTCTCTCTCTTTCTCTTTCTCTCTCTCTTTCTCTCCTTTACTCTCACTCCACTGGCTGGCAGCTCGATGATTGCTCGCAAAATGACGTTTCAATTCTTTCTCCGATTCTTTTGTTTTATTTATTTTTTTTTTTTTTTTTTTTTAACCTTCTTTCTCTACATTTTCTCTTTTTTTATTGTTATTATTATTTGTTTTTATCAGTTCATCGTTTTTTCTTTTTTATCTCTCACTTAAATGTTAAAATGAGTGTCATCAAAATCAATCGATCCATCGTATTTTGAAGATACTTCGAGAGCAGTTAGCTTCTCTCTACTTTTACGGCTGCTCGATGTATCTTTAATGATTCGACTTGTTCGCAGTTAATTATCGAGCTCTCTTGGTACGCCGTAGATGGAGTAGAATGTCAAGCAAAAACGATAAAGGCGCGTATTCACGGAGCACGATACGCTTCGTTTCCGAGCTACGATGATGTTGAGAAAGGGATAGATAGAGAGAGAGAGAGAGAGAGAGAGAGAGAGAGAGAGAGGAAGGGAGGGAGGTAGGGAGAGAGAAAGAGAGAGAGTGAAGAAGAGGATTTTAAGCGAGTGGGAGGAGGAGAGGAGGGGATAAAAGAGAATATTACGGCAGGTTAACGTTCCTCTCCAAGCGAATATGGTTCATGCCATTTTTCACAGTTTATCTTTCTTCAACTATCTTGCTCTTTATCTTTTACTTCTTTTCTCTAATTAAGTAATCATGAATTGAAATCGATAAGGCGATTCGGTCAAGGACTTTGGTTGATAACAATAGCGCAATTAAAATTTATTATCGATTCATATGTAAGAATGTCCAACAACCTTTTACTAATACACCATTCGCATAGATGTAATAATATTAAAAATTTAATTAAGGATTGCATTTGAACTATCAAAATCTAAATATTTGATATAACTTTTTCTTTTTTCTTCTAAGACGTATTGCTTCGCACCTTTTTCCAGACTATATGTAGGTCAGTATTCGCTCATTCAATTTAGTGGACGTAGAAGTATACTCTATCACTTTGAGTTCTAATAATAAATGAAATGGTGAGTTCTTGTCGTCGTAATGGATATATACTAAATTTTACTTTTCAAGACAAAAGAAGAAACTTGATTTTTATGAAGATTGAAAATAAACAAAATTATTCTTTAATTTTTCTATGAATTATCCATTAAAATATTTCAATTTAATCCTATTTGTATAAATCATTATTAACATCTTTGGAAATTATACAGCAGGTATTCTTGTAAATTGTCATTTTAATCGTTCGAAATTATTATCTAAAATACAAGCGTGTTTTAAGCCATTTATATGCGAGACATTTCATATGACGACAAATTATCAGGTAACAAACGAGAGGAGAGAAAATGTTTACCTTGCACGGACATTCCGTGAACGAATAAAATCATGTCGATCGAGTAAATCGAGAGTAGCGAATTATTAAATTCTACAATAGGAAAATGAGTCTCGTGTCCAATGACGAGCAGAGTAGCTGTCGGTTACGAGGGGTTGCAAGGGGGTTGAGGCTGGAAAGTGGACGTGAAGCGGGAGAGTCAGAACATAATTCCAATTAGTTCGGACGGACTGTCTGCAATATCTATTCCACATTGTGTATATACCGGGTGAGTACCTAACTGAACCACTATTTTCCAAATCAATCGTTAATCTACTAACGTGTTTTATCTTCTTCTTTTAATGATCTTTGAAATCTATCAGACAACGTTGATTAAAATTAATAACAAATTATAGAAAGACATGAAGATAATTTGTGTAATATATCTCGATCAATTAAAACATTAATTCTTAACTATGTTTAACGAAGTCGTTTATGTCTGTAAGATTCGAATAGAGAGAGTTGAAATTGATACGATATCTACATAATATGCCGTTGCAATACCGAATAGTCACGAATTACGAAGGTTCCAATTCCGTCCAAAGTTAAATTAGTATAATCAAGGAGTAAGTAGGGGTGAGTTGGTGAAATGGTGGAATCGTCAAGGTCGAACGTTGGAACAATGATAAGGTTGACAAGCTTGGAGAGTTTAACGTTTTGTTAATTAAAAAAAAGAACGTACGGCTGTTCGAACAATGGCACGTAGTCGCACGAAGTACTAACGAATCTGTTTAGACAGAGCTCGGATCGAAGGCGAGAGGTTTGTAGAAAGCCGTGGGGGTTAGAGTGGGAGGTGGAAAGAGGATAGGAGAGAGAGAGAGAGAGAGAGAAAGAGAAGGAGAAAAGGAGAGAGAGAGAGAGAGAGAGAGAGAGAGGGAGACGCTCGTGTAGAAGGGTAGACGAGCTAGCGAGCGAAGCAGGGAAGCACCAGCCACGGTCGATCCAGGAATCTTGGATAAACGGACAAACGAACCAAATAATTACGCTAATTAAAGTCGCCCAATTTGCGCTTTAGACAATTAAAGTGGCGAGGGTAAGGTGGTCTAACTCATTAGTAGGTACGCGCGCGAACTACCGCGTGTGTGTTACTCGTACATGCACACCATGTAGAGAATGCGTCTGTAAATGCGTTCATTTCGACGCGTTCGCGCGTCCCTATGCTTCTCTCTCTCTCTCTCTCTCTCTCTCTCTCTCTGTCTCTCTCTCTGTCTCTTTCTCTTTCTCTTTCTCTTTTCCTCTTCCTCTCTTGTTAGCATCATCCCCCATCGCCTGAAAACGGGAGGAAAAAGGAGGAGGAGGAGGAGGAAGAGGAGGAAGAGGAGAGAGAGAGAGAGAAATTATAACTTTGTACCAGTCGTATTACTATCCGAGCCACTGAAAATTGAATAGCGTGGACTCGACTCGACGTTTCTTGTTTTTATAATGCACAAAGCTTTCTCGTCTCTTAGCCAATAACCAGTTTACGCGGCGTTTAATGAAGATACATTAAAAAGCGTTAAGGAATCACGAATGAGAGAGAAAGGTATCAAAAGAATACGATAATTATTGAAAACGAGTGAAAATTATTACGGTGATTGGTGATGGTGAGAAGAAACAACACCTGGCCACTTGTTTTACATCAAGGAGATTTTTACTATGGTTAAGTTGTAGAAAGACATAAATAACTTTATTGATCTGTCTTAAATTCGATCTGCTCTCTCTTTCTTTCTCTCTCTCTCTCTCTCTCTCTCTCTCTCTCTCTCTCTCTCTCTTTATCTATATATATATACATATTTCCAATCTTAGGAAAGTTATATTACTTAGAACTATCTAATACTTAAGTATTCGAGGAATCAATATGCTGGTAAAATTAGGTAATATAATTAATCTGTATAGTCATATATAGTCGCGGATAGATGGCACCACATTGTACCATAAAAAATTATTTCCTTCGACAATAACACTTGGTACAGGAAATCGTATGCAAAAATATTCCTGTAATCTTTCCGCAAGTTGTTTTCTCCGTGGAGTTCCTGATTTACATTGGTGTGTTCTTTTCCGTTCTACTACAGTGGAAGGCAATGTAACTAGGGACAACTCGTGTAAATTTTGTCGTACAAATCGCTTTACGATTCCGTTTAATAAAACAAGCATTATACAACATTTTTAATTCTAAATAATATTGTTGCGAATATTCAAAAATGAGAGAATAATTTTCTTGCCATTGTATTATATTTTTCTCCAAGAAGCTTTTTTTTATCTTTTTTAATTTTTTTTCTTTTTTTTTTTTCTTCGATTAATTTTTGTTCTTATATAAGTTTCGTCTGTTGCGTGAGCGTATATATTTCGGTATTTACACGAAGTATCGCGCAATTGTCTTTAAGCCAGTCGAGTTTAATTTTACGGATAATAACGATTAATTCGTACGGCGAGGCTTCCAGTTTTAATTAAAAAGCGACACAGCGATCGTTCGTAGCCATGGCGTAACGTATGACGACGACACGTTTCTTCGTTACCTCTCTCTCTCTCCTTCTCTCTCTTTTCCCACCCTTCTTTCACGAAACGAAATAGTCGACTGGCAAATTAAATTGAAATTGACTAGGTCCAGTAATGAGGTGGCCCGCAGCAGCCAGTATGCTGAGGTATTAGGTAGTGTGCGTTCTAGAAAATGAGTTCCGACTTAACAACAAATTGCTTCGGTGAGCTTTTTTCACTACCTCCCCAATCTCCCCTGCGAACGAACAAGCGAGTGCGTCCCTTCTCGTACCCATTCATCTTCGACCTTTTTTCTTCCGTCTCCTCTCGTCCCGTTGTCGAGCTGCGACGGGTTCTAATAAAGCTAATCGATATAAAAAGCCGCATTTCCAATACCCATTTAATTCAGTCAATCAAAATTCCTATTAACTTGTGAGCGCAATTTGGCCGGATATATCGAACAACGCGCGCACATATTAGAAGTCAGCTGAGATATTGGGCCGGGCCCTTTCTAGCGATGGTTACGAACTAATCGCGAGTACAAACAAATTTTTTTACGAATATCACAATCGTCGAATCGATCGATCGCGTCGATCGGATTAATTATTATCGACCTCGAAACGAAGTCGACTTGAAACTCGAACGTACCGAGAAATCGATTTTAACCGTATCCCGTTGTCTCTCTTTCTCTTTTGCTCTCTCTCTCTCTCTCTCTCTCTGTCTCTTTCTTTCTCACGAGACAACTTGCCCGTTCGGAGACCCACTTAATTCGAGTTCGAGTCGCTCAAGAAGAAAACAAGTAAAATGATCGTAGATTTCGACGCTTCTCGTTCTACGTTACTCCGTTCGAGGCCATCAGCTTCGGGCATCTTCGATTGGCCCAATCTTCGACTCATTTTAATGTAATTAACGTTTTGATTGCATGCTTTGTTTCCTCGTCTAACCTCATCCCGCAGGCCCGTCACCTTGCCCCTTTCTCTCTTCTCCACGTCAAGCCCACCCCTGAACCTACACCGAGGGAACCCTGCAGTAGGAGCATCGATCAGTCACGACTGCCACTACGAGTTCACGTGCGCGCGCGGGCGCGCACTCGTCCCTTCGTACATGCACTTTCACGAGCTTAGAACGAATACCATTACTTTCTCTCCTTCGCACTCGAAAATTCTTCTACGTCCTGTTTCTCTCTTGCTCCAACGAGAAACGTTTATCCACCGTCTTAAGGTAGTGTTTACTCGAGCACGAGTAGGTGAGGGTTTATATAGATAGTTTCTGTGTGAGAAGAAGAGAGGGAGACAGTTCAGGCAAAGAGCCAGTCGTTCTCACTCTCTGTCTTTCTCT
The DNA here is from genome assembly GCF_050613455.1 of Vespa mandarinia. NCBI lineage: Eukaryota > Metazoa > Arthropoda > Insecta > Hymenoptera > Vespidae > Vespa > Vespa mandarinia. The sequence continues at coordinate 3,041,583 of NC_140820.1, forward strand.
GTCTGTCTATCTATCTCTCTCTCTTTCTCTTTCTCTCTCTCTCTCTCTCTCTTTCTCTTTTTCTCTCTACCAGGAAAGAAACGGCTAATTTAAATGAACTAATTAAGTCGAATTCAGGTCTCTCTCTTTCTCTCTTTCTCTTTCTCTCTCTTTCTCTTTCCATCTCGCTGGTGCAAGTGAACGAGAAAGACTGTGAGAGAGAGAAAGACAGAAAGGTTTTACGAAATCAGGCAATTATTGTCAGTATAGTCTGGGACATCTGCCATGCCAGGCGGTGGTCTCGCTGGGTTCGATTATACGCGGGAAGAGAAAAAAGAAGGATTCGAACGAGAGTGGCTGGACCGACAGCGGCTTTTCGATCCTTCGATGGCGTGTGTGTAAAAGTAAGAGACGGAGAAAGAGAGTAGGAGCATGTGTGCCCGGATCAAACGATGCCCTTTATGTTCCTCCGTTACGGAAAGTGTAGTCTTCTTATTTTGTTTTTCTTTTCTATCCCCCTTGGGAATATAAATTGATCTTAGAATTTTCTTAAGAAATAACGTGTATGTATAAGGCCATTCACAATGTTCACATTGTTTGATCATAAAAATTTAATGATATTTAAATTGAAACAATCTATATTTGAATCAGCAAAATAATTATACAATTAAACGTTTGTTTCTTACAAAAATAACTGATATACTGGCAGCAAATTTAATTTTTAAATGTCAGTGTTTAATTGATTTGCTCGAATCTTTTCAGTATTAACAAAAGTCTGACATATATGTATATTTGAATATTATTGAATTTTTAACATTGATCAAATATAATAGACATTAACGAAATGTATCATAAAAAAAAAAAAAAAAAATGACTGAGTGACAATATTATAAATATATGTGTAAATAATAAGTGGTAATTTCTAGCCAGTTTCTTTCTTTTTTTCACTTAAATAAATACTTCTTTCTTGTAAAAAAAACTCGAAGCGTCGTTTGTTTTTTCTACAATTTGTTAGAAGAATAGAAGAATCATCGATAATACATAAAGTCATGGAAAAGATGGATGAGGAAAAGTATGGGAGTTTAGGGGTAAGTCGGGGTGTAGTAAAAGATAATCGATTCGGAAACGAGACACTCGTGCATGGTTCTTTCTGTATTCCCTGAGTTATTAATAAGATCGTTAAATATTAAGCCAAATGGTGCCTTTATAATCGCGCGGGGGTTATTACCCCGGTACATTGATATAGTATCTATGTATATATCTAAAAGGCACGTTCTCGCGCGCGCGAACGTCGGGTATACATACACGGTAGCTGGCCGTTCTCCTCCGACAAGAGAATGTATAATTCGAGATATCGACCGGCCGTCAGCCATTTCGACATTCTCGCGTTTTCGTTTCGTCCCTCATTTCTACGTAAATTAGAAAAGACTCTCTCTCTCTCTCTCTCTCTCTCTCTCTCTCCCCCTCTTTTTGTTCTTTTTCTTTTTTTACTTATTTTAGTTTGCCATGAAACGATAACTAACTATGAAGATGATGTGCATTATTATAAGAAAAAAAAAAAAATGAATAATGAAGTTTTCAATTAAAAATTATTGAAAATGGGGGAAGTTAAAGAAGAGACGTTGGAATCATGATAAAAATTTCTGATCCCTCTTTTCATTCTGACAGTCACAATCGTACACGTAGATAATCATAATTACGAACTTCTCCGAGAAATGCAAATTTCTTAAACTTCATTCGAGCGTGAAAGACCAGTGTGGTTAAATAAAACGTTCTCTCGGTCTCTCTTTCACATTTTACCCCCTATCGAGTAAGCGCGCGCACGCTTGTAAATTTTCCAAAGGGTCGCTACGACTGTACCTCGTTCGCGCACGCGCGATAGCGAACCAGCGCAAATTGTTGAATTAAATTACTCGCGAAATTTGAAATTGGATGTTTCAGGTTGCCACGCATAAAAATCCGCTAGCACAAAATCAAACGAGCGAGCACGCGCAAGTTCGGGTTAACGATAAATTTCCGAGGCATCCGTATTCAAAGCGCCTCCATTAATATATTAAATTATTCGAGAATTTTCAATTTGGAACGTTTCGTTTTACGCGCTTTTATTTCATAAGATATTTTATATGGCAAGATTAAGCCCGGTTAATGCGGAATACTTGCGTGTAGACTATGAGGAGACAGGAAGCCTGGTTTTCATACTAATATAATTAAAATGCGTTAGGAGTTATTTAAATATGTTCATAATGTTTTTCATATTCAATTTTGTTTCAAAAAGCATTTGTTTCGTTTAAAACTTTCTTAGATTGGGTTATATCGGTGAAAAAATTTAAATATGAGATAATATAAATACAAATTAAAAATAATAAATTATTTTGATATGTATATATTACATTTGTACGACATAAACAATCTATTAGAAGATCCGATTATTCTTTCAGTACAATTATGCATTTTTAAAGGATTCTCTTATAATCCTTTTACTGTATAAAGTTTATCCTCTGTCGATCGAGACCATAGGATTCGACGAGACATGTCGAAAAGGTAGAAGGGTGAGTAAAAAAGTGGACAGGACGCAAGAACGACGCGTCGATAAGCTAGCTCAGACATAATCCACGTCACGCAAGGACAGATTAAAAGTTATTTGTTTTGCGATCTTATTGAGTCGTTCATTCAAAAGGATAGAATGGTAAAAGTATTCCTGAATTGGTATATCTAATAAATTTCCTTCCTTTCTTTTATAATGTTTATATATTATTTATAAATAAATATATTGAAAATGGCTGAAATTGAGAAAATTTGTTTGTTCGAAAGAAAACAAATTTCTTAGATTTAAAGTAACTATTAGAATGAATTCGATAAAGTATTCAATATACTTTCTCGTGTATCGAGAAAACTTGATTACGTTAATTAAATCTAGCACTAATGAGAATGCTGTGATTAGATCAGAGAAACAAAGAAAAAAAGAGAGTGAAAAGATAAGGAAACAGAAAGGAAATAAAGTAAATGCGGGAAGGAAGGAAGAAAGGAAGGAAAAGTGGGTAGTAAGGTGGGTGTAAGTGGGTGGGTAGCTAGAGCGTGAGCAACAAAACTTTCGAAACGGTACGGTAATAACAATAATAACTTTTGTAACTCCGCCGACACGTAGAGACGCTTACGCACGAGCGTGCGCTCGCGTGGGTTTCCTACGGGTAAGGGTCGAGGTGGGATACGGCAAGGAGGTTGAGGGAGCTGGGCTTCGGAAGAGCGAGAGAACTCGGCCGCGTAAATTGAACGTCCAACTTGTATTTATATGATAATAAGCACGTTTAAATATACCCGGTGTATCTAAACTCACTACTTAAATACCGGACGATTATATCCGACATGGGTTCTCTCGTTCGCTTTCTCTCTCTCTCTCTCTCTCTCTCTCTTTCTCTCTCTCTCTTTCTCTCTGTTTCCTTCAACCGGGTTCTGCCGCTACTTTATTCACGAGAATACATGTATACGAGCACACACCTGTGTGTATATATTATATATATATAATATGCATATATAATATTATCCGGTAGCCTCGTATTTACGCGTTTACCAGGACTACGAGTTTTCATAAGTTTAAACCTACATTATGACCACGGATCGAAAGTATTTCTTCGTTTCATTGTTTTACTTTTCTCACTAAGCCTTTTCCACTTCCTTTCAAGATATTTTTATTGATGATTGAATATTATTAATTGGTCCATTATAATGAAGAACATTAAAAATGGTGGGAGATCAATAAAAATAGAACAAAACTGCGGCAACCGCATTAAGTTAAACTTTTACGTTTCAATCAGCGTTCACTTCTATAAGGTATTTCAATATTCAATTTGGACAATCAAGAATGATCGCATCTAACGAATCACCAGACTGACAATCAGAATTAGAGTAAGAAGTATGAGTCTGTGGGTGAGCGTAGATTCTCTTGATTTCATCAGCGCTCGATTAAACGGACACATTCAGAGAGTGTGCGTTAACGGAGTAAGAGTAAGAGAAGAGGGAGGAGAAAGAAGGAACGGGTTGCCCGGGCTGTCGTTGCGAGCAAGTGAAAGGGGATGGAAAATGCGAAAACGCGGAAGCTGCGAAACAGGATGGTTGGGTGGCCGGTTGGAAAGGAGTGTGATGGTTAGAGAAGGACGAGGAGAACGAGAGGGGTTGAGATGGTGGGGGTGAAGAGAGAGAGGAGGTAGTAGGTGGCATAGGAGGTTGGTTATAATTTTAATGACGGCGTGTCCGCGCGCAGACTATTAAGAATACGCGTCGCTAGAAACTTTTAACGAGACGCTGCCTCCTCTCTTCTCGTGCAAACTCCGTCGTGCAGCCGGAGGATGCCTGCCGGTTGAAGGTGCTGGAGAGAGAGAGAGAGAGAGAAAGAGAGAGAAAGATAGAGAGAGAAAGATTGAGAGAGAGGGAAAGAGATTGAGAGAGAGGAAGAGGAAGAAGAGAGAGAGAGAAAGGGAGAGAAGTAGAGAGGGAGGATTCTGCGGCTGGTGTGGCAATGCCGAGAGGATGAGAAACGATGGGTGAAGAAGAAGAAGAAGAAGAGAAAGAGGGACGACGGGCGGAAGGTTGGGGGGTAGTAGGAGACTCGGCATTATGTATTTTATAATGATCTCACAACAAAATTGCAATTTGCAGCGGCCGATGTCGCGCCCTCCGCACGCTCGTTTTCTTTTGCCTGCTGGTACTCCTAGCTACCCCTTCCACTTTCCGTCCCCCCTTCTTCCTCTCCTTTCCCCTTCCAGCATCTCCTCCTCGACATCCTACCTCTTCGCGTACACTCCACTGGCGCTTTCCTACGAACCTTCGCTTAGGTCTGATTCAAAGGACGTTTCTTCTCTTTCTTTCGCGATCTTCTGTTTTCTACGTATGTGTGTATCTCCCCCTTTCTCTCTCTGTTTTTTTCTCTCTTTCTCTCTCTCTCTCTCTCTCTCTCTCTTTCTTTCTCTCTCTTTAACCATGCCTAGTATCACTCCCTTTAACCCCCTTTTTTTTTATCGTTGCCTATGCCTTTAACGCAACACGTTTCTCGCTCGACACTTTCTGGTTACGAATTTCCATTCTCTCCCTTACTCTCTTTCTCCCTTGCACTTTTTGTTTTTTTTTTTTTTCTTTTCTCGTTTTTCCTTTCCTTCCGGCATCGTTATACCACTCGTTTAAACTCAGCATTGTTCGCAGAATTTCTCGAATCGAAAATCGGAACAATGTAGGGAAATATATCGATAATGACGTGAATTTTGATCGGGTTATTTGATTGTAAAGATATACATATTGTAAAATTGGTTAATTGTCTCTATAAAATATTTGATGATCGCACTGTTTTCATATCAACAGATTTTGTTCGTCTGTGTTGCTGAAATAACATACAGTGCAGATAAAATAAATCAACAGATAGGATACAGTTTGCAGATATTGTTTTCCAGTTTATATAAATCCTCCTTCATATTAATGGAAAAACTTGGAAATTTACTAAAATCATTCAAACATCAAGTTTATTTCACCTCTATAATCATTAATTGTTTAAGTTATTAATGATAATTATATACCAGTATATAAACTAATTTGAAAAGGAAAGAATTTAGTCGTTGAGTCCTTTAAAATTGTTTCATTAAAATCTTTAGCCCTTGCGAGGTACCACGGAGTCTTCCTAAATCGATATCCCACGACACTTTGTGCTGCAAGTCGGTCAAAGGTCGAGTACGCGTCACGCCAGCCACAACCTGTTTTTCCTTCTCCATCTCTCTTATCCCCGACTTGCTTGGCACGCGACTATCGATGCGACACAAGGAGCCGTTTATTTCGGGTTAATCTCACTGGCTAGGAAAACTACGCAACTAATTCTATGTATGTATTATAACGATCTTGACAATATTGATTTTACAGGGAACAATGAGAAAGTTCTCGACCCACTCTTACTATTTCAATAAATTTAGATACTTAAAAAAACAGGATATTTTACGTGGGATAACTTTATAGATTGAAACGTAATCGCATCTTAATATAGATCAAAATGATTACCAATGCAAATCGCGTGCGATTGTTCGTAGAGAAAGAAAAAAGTCAAAAGAAAAAGATGAAAAGAAAAAAGAGGAAGACAGAGAGAGTGAAAGAGAGAGAGAAAAACAGAAAGACGGATACTATCGTTATTACTGGTGATGGTCAGTAGAAGAGGAATCCAATGTGCCACGTCCTCGAAAATTGATTCCTGCGACGAGGTACACCAATGATTGTCTCTTCCTTCTCTCTTTCCACGTTTCACCCTTGTTCTACCATTCCTTCGGTCTTCCTCTTTCGCGAGGCAATTATCCTTAATTCGGTTTCGTGCACTCCCCTCCTTCGTTACCCTTCATTGGTCTTCCACCATATCCTCTCTCTTCTTCTTTCGTCCCATTTTTTTCTTTCTCTCTTTCGTGAATGTTAACGAAAACGACGCGACACGAGGCGACGTATCGCCGTGCACGAAAAGAAATGTCGTTCAATCTACATAATCATTAACAGAAAGGAAATTTATTTAACCCTGCGGGCCCTCGTAGAGGAGGGCCTCGTTATTTCCTTCGAGCTAATTTGAATACATTTGCCTCGAGGCCGCTAAATTAAAATCCAATTTCGGCATAATTTCGTGCTATTAAGTGCGATCGGACCTCTTCTCTTTCTCTTTCTCTCTTTGGCTTGCCGCCACAACCGCCAGTTTTTGGAACATGTTTCTCTCTCTCTCTCTCTCTCTCTCTCTCTCTCTCTCTTTCTCATTTTCTTTCTCCTCTTTCCTCGCTCCTATCACTCCCCATCGTACCTCACTTTCACTTTGCTTCGTGAAAATATTTTCGGCAAAGAACCGTGTCTATTAATTTCGATTCCGTACTCTTCGATCGTTATTCCTGTTGGTTCGTTGCCCATTCTGCCTCTCTCTTTCTCTCTCTTTCTCCTCCTTCCACAAAGTGTTCATTTATATGGAATTATTCCGATCGCCGAGTAGAACGAGATGCTCTACCGATGTCCGCTGTCCTTCTAGACCCCTTTTATGCGGCTTTGCTTTCGAATTATTACTCGCCTCCGTTATATTCCTTTTTCTTTTTCTCCTCTTCGAAGATCCTATTCGGGAGCAGTTTTAGAAAATCGATAGCCTTGTCCCCGATAGCGGCGCCGAAATTGAGTTGCCCGATTCTACAGCGATAAGAAGTTGTCCTCCTTTTTTGCCAATAAAAATTTACCGGTGGAGATGTTCGTTCGATGAAGTGAGATAAAAGAATCGATTGGTGTCGTAAATTCAATTTTAAAATGAATATAGTTAGAATGGATTGTAAATAAAAAAAAAAAAAAAAAGACTTGTGCAATGTTTAAATTAGTACCGAATTAGTGATATAGACAAATAAATCCAGTTTAAGAAGAAAACTAACTTCGGAAGATCAATGATGAAATAGGAATTGAAGAAGTCGACAAAGTTGAAGCTATATTATTGAACTTTGTGTTTGCTTCACGTTCATTGAAATCATCGTGAGCTATCGAAGAAAAAGGTTCTCAATTTTGGTGAAAATTGAAGATTGAAATAGGTATTTTGTAAGGAGCGAGATCGAATATAAAGGGCTATATAATTTCTTGTGCAACGGCACGCGTGATACGTGGAATAACGGAGGCTTCTCGACGAGGCATTAAATAATCGTCCTATTAGGGTTCGGGGAACTTCTCAAAGTCTTTAAGGGGCAATCTGCATGTTAAGAGGCCGTTAATGCCTTTTCACCTAGTCGCGTACACTGCCCAACAGTTTTTCGTTTTCTCTGTCACTTTCGTTCCTCATTCTCGTCCAAACTTGTCCTCTTTTTCTTATACCATCCCTTTACTTCTAGACTTTTTATTTGACGATTACAAAGGTATTCCGTTTCGTCTCATTTGAACGGTGTAATTTACGCGATCTATAGTTTTTGAAATATTATTATCAAAGACTAACGGACGTAGGGCTTGCATCTTGTTTTTAACCCATTTTTGAAATTCGCTCGAAGTTAAAAAAGAAAAAAATATTAACAGTGTTTTATTCAATTTCTCTCGTAACTTTATTTTCTCACGACACAGAATATGCTCCATCGGTAAAGCAAGGACAAATTTAATAGGCAACAACTTCCAATACAAAAAGTACTCGATTCCAATATAATCGATGAGCTGCAAATTCGGAGGTGGGCTCTACAAAACGAGACACTTCGCAACCACCTGTGGCGTGACGCTTTCGAGACGAGTCTGTGCCTTGCGAGAGGCCACTACTTTCATACAGAGCAAGAGAGATATACATAGACAGCCAAATAGAAAGAGAGAGAGAAAGATAGATAGATAGAGAGAGAGAGAGAGAGAGAGAGAGAGGGAGAGGGAGAAAGAGAGAGATGGAGGAAGAGAGACAGTTAGGGTAAAGGTTTATCGAATTTGTCCAAACGCGGTTCGCGACTTTTGCGGTTTACTGATTTATTGGATCATCGATCAGGAACCAAACAGACTCTATCCAGTTGCACTTCCTACGTGCGGTTTCCGATTTATTCGATTTTAGTTGGAGGAAGACGAGAGGGTAAAAGGACGGCCAAGGGTTATGCAAAATACATGGATAAATCTCCTTTCTCTATCTACATCCTGTTTGCCATCGTAAAATAAAATCGCTCTATTTTTCCGAAATATTTATATTCGTCAAGAATGCAAACTCAGCTGCAATACCTTCTTCTTTTTCTTCCTTCCTTTTTTCTCTCTTTCTTTTGCCATCGCTAGAGCTAGCAACATCCATCAAGTACTAGCCACAAAAGAGCAATCTCAGGCACGACGACGTATCGTGGATATACCTTTTCTATTTTCTTTTTTTCCTTTTTATCTTCGTCTCTTCTATACAGAGTCACAATTTTCGCTCGATGGAAATCCAATTAAGAGCTATCGACGGTACTCTCTAGAAAAACGAAAAAATGGAATGATAGGAATATAGCTGGTATCAGATTAATCTCATTTCACGAAGATAGTTTCTTCAGTTTCAGGTAAATCACGAATAGTATATCAAATCAATTTGTATTATATAAAGGGTGTGCAATTGTTAATTATAATCTAATTCAAATTTTAAATTTATCGGTTTAAAATTCATTAGATCGGTTTATTCCATTTGCATTTCTTTCTTCCTTCTAAAGATAGATAGAAACATTATGCTGATTTTTCAACACGAATGCTTCCCTCATTAATTCCGTGAAACGATCGCGCGATATAAAAAGTATCCTATGCCCCTTTTGTTCTCTCCTCATCGTAGGAAGAAGAAAAAGTAAGAGAAGAAAAAACAGATTGACAAAGTGGGATGAGGTAGAGCAAGTCGAGCAATGCAAACATAATTTATTGGAAATATTGTGTACCCGCTCGTGTCCCTCCTATTTTCCTCTACTCCATCAAAGCCCTGCATTGCATCTCTCTCTCTCTCTCTCTCTCTCTCTCTCTCTTTCTCTCTCTCTCTGTCTTACAACGCATGCGCATTTGACGTACTTCTATGTTGCACCTTTTGCCCTTTCTCTCTCTCTCTCTCTTTCTCTCTCTCTCTCTCTCTCTCTCTTTCTCTCTCTCGTAACGTAGGTACACAGATGCGTCTTGTTTCATCCCTGGCAATTGCTTATTAAATTCCTGGGGGTTGGGACGGTAGCTTTGTCTCTCTCTCTCTCTCTCTCTCTCTCCCTCTCTCCCACTCTCATTCTCTTTTCTCACTAAAGCTTCTAGTATATAACGAGAGTTGAGTAGAGGGGAAAGGGAAACGACAGGGAGAATTGTTTTCCCGTTACCCTGAAAATATGCCAAGCACGGATCTTGCTACGTAATTGGATTATTAATTAGATTGTTAATGAGACAGATTTTGCATCACTGGGGAACATGCGAACGCTGTATGAACGGGCGAGTGACTCTTCCTTAATCAGTTCGTGAGCCTGCGTTATCCTGCGCCATCCGACCTACAAGACCCTTTCGCTCTATCGACGCTGAATTAATTAGTTAATTAATGAATTTCTTTCTCAAGACGACAATGGTTTGTTACCGAGATTACTCGCTTGATGCACAAGCACGTTCCTTCCGTTATGAAATAAAGAAAAATATTGGGTGTTTGATTAATAAGAGTAACGTTTAGTTTTCTCTAATCTTACAATGATGATACGATGGTCTTATGGTAGGAAAAGAAAAGAAAGCTATGCGCATAAGATGGAAACTTGAAGATCGATAAACACATATATACACACTGACGAACGACTGCTTTTAAGGGAATTAAATTTAAAGATTAAAAAGGTCGTACGATATTGGAATAGCGGTGGCAATTTTTAAAACCACTTCGTTTTATCTTCCTTTCATCTTTTGCGATAGCTTCAAAATAAACAAAAAATTTCGATTGACCAATCTTTACAAGATTTCGAAAAACAAAATGAGAGAGAGAGAGAGAGAGAGGCGAAAAGAATGATAGAACAAGATGGAAAACATAAGGTGTTCCATTTTTGTGGTTAATCGAACGAAATATAAAGCAGGACTGGTATTTGTACTTGTATGTAATATGGCGGATAATGAAACGCATGTACATGCACGCCGTCGTTGGATGCAGAAGCTTCTAATTAAGTACGAAACAGCATGGTACGAGCTATGTATGCTGCACTGAAGGCGACTCCTGGTGGGAGATTACTGGCAAAAAGTGGGGGAAAAGTAGATAGGGTTGGACTCAATGTAAATCTTTGATTTATCGGCGGCACGATAGATTCCGAGTTCTTTTCCCGTCCCCACCTCTCGCCCTTCTATCAGACGAAATCAAATTACCCAATTAATCCGGCGGCCTCGGTTATAGTCGGACTCTATGGCTCTCTTTGTTTGTTTTTTCTTCTCTCTCTTTCTCTCTCTCTCTCTCTCTCTCTCTCCCTCTCTTTTTACGCTCCACGGGATAGAAATAACAATCCAAATGGAATTGTTTGATTTCGTTTCGGGAAGAACTAAAGATATATTAATTTATTATTTGCTTAATGTAATCCATTGCCTCTGCTTGGTAATCCATCCACGTTCGATACTTTTATAATAAACAAGAAATAACAGCATGTTTGATAATTATTTAGTAATTAATTGTTTCAAAATTTACTTGACCGGAATGAGATATTGAAAGAGTCATTTAATGACGACACTGATGCAATTCATTTAATGCGTGCATTCCACTTTATCATTACCGATCCTTATTACATATCGTCATGAAAAAAAAATGAGAAAATTAAAAAGAAACGCATAATGAATAAAAGATCTCGAGTTTCTTTTTTTTTTCTTTTTTTTCTTTTTTTTTTTTTTTTGTTCGATTAGAATTCGAGCTCATTTTGTTGCGACCAATTTGTGATCTATTCTTCAACATTCTCAATGATCTTTTCTTCTCAACAATTTATTTTCTTCGATTTAACGAAACTGGATGGATGGATGGAGGAAGGAGGAAAATGGAGGGAGAGAAAGAGGGAGCATAAACACCAGTCTAGAAAGTGGGGATTCGATCGATGTCGTATTAGCGTGATGCATTTCGCGCGAACCGTGCGTGATACTCTATCGCGGCTTTTACAAATTTATAACTTTCTACTATACCTCGTTTCCCATAATACCAGTACCTACCTATCTATGTAATGTAGCTAACGTAAGTATTATAAGGTAAAATAGATTTTGTAGATTAGTCATTTGTTTCAAATTTTAGTCAGCGAATCGAGCAGTTAAAATTCTCTAAGGTTAAATTTGTCACTCGTTGTGTCATGAAAAAGGGAATGAAAGTAAACTAGACGTGCAACGAATTCCGAATCAGGAGAGGAAGGAAACTAGTCGACTGACTGAAATGAAGAAGAAGTGGGGGATAAGAAGGGGAGAAGGACGTAGGACTAAAAGGGATCTCGTTAGTGAAATCTTTGAGGGAGTCCGCGAGATGTGGAAATTGTCTGGAATATTCAGACATTAATCACGGTGAATGCCTCTTTGATTTGCTAATTTATTACATAATTCATATGCGTTCTCTTGCAACGTGTCTTAGGTCTGTCATTTTCCGAGTATAGTTACAAATTCTAACCCGGCGAAATATTTGCAAGATCTTTGATCGACGACAATTAATTAAGTGAGGTAAATATGCGTCTTCGTACTTCATCCAACCTTGAACCTTTTCTATCTTAATGAACACATATGCGTGTTTTTTTTTTTTTTCTCTAAATATCACTCGGATATTATATTGTGAAGTTTGATTAATCGAGTATTTAAGTCTCATTTAAGCGAAGTAATAAGAAATTGTTGATGGAGAAGAAATTAATAATTACTAAATATAGTAATTTTGTAGCCCGTGCGAAAAGATACTTTATATACCTTATTTTCAATTATAAGTTCTATAAACACAAATTCTTGGAATTCATACATTGATTTTCAACAACTCAATGCGTAGGTTTAAATTAGTACTATTCAACAACAAATAAATTCAATCCCAGAGATATTAATTGCTTATTAAAGAAAGATTGTCCGTCGTTAGTTGAAGTAAATAGGAATAATTTTCTCTAACCAAAGGCTAATCTATTTTGGCACTTTACGAAGCAACTATCTCTTGATGATGTTCGTCTGTTCAAAGACACGACGACTGGTATTGAGGGTAACCACAGCGGTTCTACAAGCCGCTCTTTCTGCCTGCAGCTCTGGTGGTTTGTCATTCAAGGCACGTCGTCATAATTTGATATATTAGCTACACATAAGCGACGGCTGATCGTGGTTATTAGGTTGGGTACATGGTACAACCACCAGTCGAACCCCCATTGGTACGACCCCTGACCCGCGTGTTCGCCAACCTCACCAACTAACCCCTTCGTCTCTTCATCTCTCTATCTCGTCCTATTTCTCTTAGTTTCTCCCTCTCCCTCTCTCTCTCTCTCTCTCTCTCTCTTTATTTCTCTCGCAATCGCATTCTAAGTAACGGCGATACCACGGTCTCTTCTCTTAACCTAGCAATTCTCAACGTAGAAGAGACTAGTTGCTATGCCGTTCACATTCGCGAAATACGATTAATATTGTAGTCGTGAGCATTCGTGAATTCTAACGGGAACGGTAAGCACTTACATAGCCCTTCCCTTCGCCGACTTTAGTAACGTCAAGAATTTTAAAGGACATCACAGTTGAACATTTAACAGATCGATCGATCCTAATTATTCTATGTACTTTCATGATACTTTCCATCGTCTAAGTTTTCTTATATTTGTTAAAGAATTCATAAGGTTCAAGTTTTGATCGATAGTTTCAATAAATTAATTAATACAATCAATTAATATAATCAATTAATATAATTAACGAAGAGATATCAAACGTTTCACCCCCCTCCCCCAACCCCCAGAGAGTCTAGACAGTCTATACGGGTGTTAAGTGACAGACGTTTCGTATCGTCTCTTTTCGTCTAGCAAATTCTACGTAGTGAACGATAAAGTTTGTTTTCTTCATTTCCAGCGGTCCGTTTGAAAAAATATTAACGTTTTGCTCCCTCGACCACTCGTTTGTCCGTGTAAAAAGGATTAAAATTCATGGACACGCTCTGCCGCGTTTAGTATCGGAGAGTTGGGGTTGGAAGCAGGGAAAGAGAGAGAGAGAAAGAGGGGTGGTAGAGAGAGGGGAGAGAGAGAGAGAGAGAGACAAAGAACAAAAAAGAGAGGAAATGGAAGAAAACAGAATACGCTCTCAGCTGTCTAGAGTTTCTTTCGTTATTGAGCCTACGTTTATCTTATCCTCCCACCCTAATTCATTTAAACACTCGAACATTTTTCAAATATCGAAATGCAAAATTGAAAGAGATATATGCGCATAAGAAAAGTCTTCCTCTTCGTTACTGTTTCGTAGCAGTTGCCAGAAGATGAAAATAATCGACTGACCCAGCGGCATCACAAATCAGAGTTATTTTCGATATGAGGAAGAAATGTGGAAAGGAACTGGAGCGACATCAAATGAAACCAGGAATCATTCGGAAAGCGCAGATTTGTCAGAGCACAGATTTAATTTGTCTGTGGATTATGTCGCCTGGTAGCGATGCCGGTTTATACCGGCACCAGATTTATATCGACGATTATTTACGGCGAGAGTATCTCTTTCGCGATCAGCTTGGTACTTGTTAAGAAAGCAAAAAAAAAAGAAAAAAAAAAAAAAAGAAAAAAAGAAGTAAAATGGAACGGATTACGAAGAGAATTTGTTTGCATTTCATCCGTTTAATTTTTTATTTGTCTATTAAGAGAAATTATCAAAATAATGAATTGAAATAAATGAATCCATTGAGGTTGAATATAAACAATTTTTTACGAAACATCTTTTCACGAATAATTATTATCAATGAAAACAATCTATTAATTCGAAAGATCTTTCATAACGTGACCTAAAAATCTTTGACGTAAAATCTTTGATGATGTGGCGTGTCGCACGAAGAAGCAATGTCCATTACTATTAAAATCAAGAAGATTAACAAGAAGAGGTGGGGTTGAAGTGGAGAGTGAATTTTTTCATCTCTTCTTCCAATCCCATCATCTTCCTCTCTCACTCATTCTGTTCCACTCACACCACCTAATTCCACTTTTAACGACGAGGCCAATTTTCTCTTCTACCGAGGCGCCTTCGATAAATGCAACCGGTCACGAGTGTTTTTCAATTAGTCCTCGACAAAGGAAACCGAACGCGAATACTAATTGCGACAAAGCGAAAAGCAAAGGAAAGCCGTGGAATAATTGGACGTAGCGATGTCGATTGCAGGGCGTTATCTTCTCTTCTCGATTTTCTATCTCTTTTTTCGTCTGTTTTCCTTCTGTTTCTATCCCCTTCACCCCCTCCCCCCTCCCTATCTCTCTCTCTCTCTCACTCTTCTTCTATTTATCTATCTATCTATCAGCCTGTCTCTCTTGGTCGTTCGCTTTCATTGTTTCTGCGCGATTAGCCGCACGTGGAATATGGGTATCGCCGTTATCGAGAGCCCAACTACTCCTTTTCCACCCCTCGTATCGTACCAGTACCAACCCTCTCCGTGTCAAAGGACTTCGAAGAACGCCGGGACAAATACGTTTCGAGGCATGACGATCGCGCCATTTATTATTCAGCGACTCGAAAGGGTCCGCCCTCCTCTCGCGTGTATCTATGCCCTCTCTTCACCCTTCAACCCCTCGCTCTCACCCTCTCTGTCTATGTGCGTGTACTTCGATCGTGGCAGGTAAACGTCCCCAGCAACGTACGTACGTTCTACGTGCTGCGGACTTTACTTTAACGATTAGGTTCTCATTTTTCTCTCTCTCTCTCTCTCTCTCTCTCTCCCTTTTTTATTCTCTGTGGGGGATGGTTGAAGTATACAGTAGGAATCGTGTCTACTTCAATGTATGTGTAAGCTCGAATTTACGTAAAATTTTGATGGTCTTTGCTACGATGGTCGTCGGTGAATACTACTATAGATTTTGATTAAATTCATGATAATAAAAGAGAAAGGAAAAATCATTTGACATCTATCTATAATAAAAAAAATTTAAATCAAAAAGTTATTTTCTTGGTAGTACGTAGTAATGTTTGATGGCTCTTTCAAAATCTCATTTGAAACGAGGTATATTTTTTTGAAACGCGCAGAAACATGAACGTTTTTTTCCCCGATATTAAAGTGATTTTGAAAAATTCAGATAGACGAAACGATCGATCAAAGAGCGGGTTTGTCGAGGGTGGACGCATTTCGAATCTATAAAGGATACGCTTGTGCATCCTTAACATTGCGCTTCATTGTAACGATACTTAAGCTAATATTACACAAGTGGAAGTACTTCAACGATTGGGTTACTCTCGATAGAGCGAAATAACGCGTGGAAAATGTAATTTTCGACAGGTAATTTGATAAATCTCCGACTGCGTTTACTATTAAAACTTTGGTAATAAAAGTAACAATCGTTGAACGTGACTATTTTGAACTCTTTATGATAGTTGTATAAGGATCATATCTCTTTCTCTATATAAACGTTGGCACAATAAAATTAATATACCTTACTGACGTACATTTTCAAATTATTTCTCATATAAAATCATATTCAACTTATTATTGTTTTGCTTAGATATGCCGTCATATATAACGTCCAACGTATATTCGAAATTGTTAATAGGCCATTGTGAAATTATCTCTAAATACGCACATCGTTGTATCCTCATTTCACGATTGTATCCTCATTTTAACATAATCGAATACTTTTTTTTTGTTTACAATGACCGTTAGATCAAACAAAATGTGCGCTTCAATTAAGACCGACGTAAGTTTCTATTATTGGAGGACGTGCGAGAGCATGGCCACGCATAAATTATATTTGTGTACCTTAATGATTGGAACCTTGGAACACACACGCACACGCGTTTCGCTCCCACGGAGAGTAAGAGAGTAAAAGAGAGAGAGAGACAGAGAGAGAGAGAGAGAGAGAGAGAGAGAGAGATGAAGAGGAAGAGAGAGAGGGGGGGAGAGAGAGAGAGAGAGGAGTCACAGACACACGCAGAGATTTACACAACTAGATAAGCACGCGTATAGGCGACTCGATTAATCAGGAACTCGGTATACGAGAGCGAATCGCGTGTGTTTGCATAGCCAAACACATAAGTTTTCCACTCGTTTGTGTATTCTACGTTTATATCTCTTTGGTGTATATAATCAAGGAGAAGGAAGAGGATGAGGAGGAGGAGGAAGAGAAGAAGTAGAAGAAGAAGAAAAAGAAGGAGACGAAGAGGATGAGGAGGAGGAGGAAGAGAAGAAGTAGAAGAAGAAGAAAAAGAAGGAGACGAAAGAGAAGGAGCTAATTGGTGGAAGACATTTTAAGGTTCTCAACCTCTCTTATTGCTGTCTCTCTCTTCCTCTCTCTCTTTCTCTCTCTCTTTCTCTCTCTCTCTCTTTCTCTCTTTCTCTATCTCTTTCTATTTCTCTACATCTTACGATTTTAACATTAATGCAGTTATTAACCAACGTCACTCAAAGTTCTGTTCCCCATGATGGTAGCGGCGCTTAACTTCAGTTCGAAGTTTAATTATGCGAAATGTTATTTGCGAGCGCTGAAGAGATTTGCTAACGAAACAAGACAATATAATATCGGCGAACACATATTTTGCAATTTGTAATGATTTTATTTGTGTCCACGATTGTTTCTTTTTCGGCAAAGAATGTTCGATATAATTTATAAAATTGCAATGTCATAAACGATCGTGAAAATATTAAGAACGCATTTGAGTACGCTCCAGTTTATTATTAACTTCAAAGAGAATCTGTCGGCAAGAACTGTCGACATAAATACCATCTAATATCCTCATGATGACAAACGTGACATATATCCTTTTCCTTGAGATACGTAAAGCTATGAGCCAAGAAAGAAAAATAAAGAGAGAGAGAGAGAGAGAGAGAGAGAGAGAGAGAGAGAGAGAGAGAGAGAGAGAGAGGCTCAAAGGCTGTGTGGTACTTACTTCTAGGCGTGTCTTTGTCGACGGGCTTCACAAATCGTTTTCAACGTGTCGTTGTTAATATCTATGGGGTCAACGAAAGCCATTAGCATTCAACACGACGATCTTCTCTCTAACTCGCGAAAACTCTATTGTTTATATATGTTGGTTAAAAAAGAGGTACACAGTGAAAATAATAAATATGCCAGTAATATAATATAAGAATCAATGAACTCATTTTAACATGTACGAAACAATAGAATACATTATATCTACGTTATACATATGTACGACACACTTCCTCTCTCTCTCTCTCTCTCCTTCTTTTCGTGTTGAATTGAAGACTTCCTGTTACGAATGATGCATATACATGTGTATATTTTTTTTCTTTAAAAAAAAGAAGTCGAATAAAGACCGAAAATGTCCTAACGACTTGCTACCTAAATAGAATAGACAATAGTTGTCAATTTAAATAATATTGTAGTATCCCCCTATCATATTAACTTTTTATTATTTATTTGGGATCTCGTAAAAAAAAAAAACTGATATTTTTTACTATGTCATATTGAAACATCAATTAAGTGAATAATTAGAAATATAAAAATGGTTAAACGTGAGTATTGCAAAAAAATGTTGAAATATTAGAGTTGCATAACCGCAACAATAAATTCAATTTATTGGTGTATGATATTGATATTTCCGAAAAATATTAACCGATCGAATAAATATAACGTAGGTATATTTTCTCGTGATTCCTTTTATTCAATAATTGGAGATAAATAAATGATATTGTACAATAAAATATAAATGAAAATAAATTTCAGGTTATCATAAATAATAAATCAATCTCGTAAAATATCTGTCATATAATTGTGTTAGTTGTACTTGATATTTTTAATTTTTAAGAAATATTATCTCAAATTCAAAAAGAATTCAGGGCTTAAGAATATTGAACATATCTCTCCATAAGTTTTTTCCCATCGTCTAATTTATATTTGAGGAATCTAAAGAATTCATAAAATGTTCGCTATTGTAACGATTCAACGAAATTCTTCAATTCCATCATTGCTGAGAAAATATCTAAAATTTCAATTAAGACGCTAATTAACGTTTTCTGCGATAATGTTTAAATATTCGACTCGTCCCATTCTTTCTTTCGGATTTTCTCTCGTTAATGCGCGAGTTGGTTATCACAAAAAGCGCAAACTCGGCGAACTTTTCCTTCATTACATAGTAGAATTACAATAATTAGAAGCCGACAGCGAAGCCAGCGATATATACACGGAGAGACGCAGACATATACATACATATATACGTATATATACATGTACGTATATATCTTTCAGAGAAATTACAAAGTAGGAAAGGGATGTCGGACGTGCTGACCAAGGACAGGAAATTTTCCCACCGGAAGTAGCGGCGGCAGCTCCGAAGGTGGAAGATCAAGACTGAAAATTTCGTTCCTTGGCCCTTCTAGACGTACCAACTCAACCCCCAATCATCTACCCTCCTATCGAATGATGGTGACCTGAATTAAGCGTCTAATTGTGAGAGCGACACGTGCGAAAGCGTCCAGTATGGACTCTCTAATGACCAAGAGAGACTACGATGGTCGTAGTAGGTGGATGGGTGGAAAGGGCAGATATGGAAGATAGGTTAGAGGTGAGAAGGTGGTGTGCCGGTGCCAGTGGTGCTGGTAAGGGTGGGGATGAGGAACGGGTGGAAGCAGCAATTAACTTCTCCTCGCGAGATTAGAGCGAGATATTACGAGATATCGAGCGACTTAACAGCAACACGCGAGAGACTTCAAAGGCAGTAATAAACTGCCTCTAATGAACCCCTTATCGCTCTCTCGGCACCCACCCCTCGACCCTCCTGGCCCTTCTTTGACGACCTACCATCTACTAGCGTACGTGTCCACCCTCTCACCTCTTTCTCTCTTTCTCTCTGTTTCACTTGCTCTACCACCTCAGTATGAACGCGATGCGGGCTGAATCGAGTCCTGAAAATATCGAGTCTGTCTCTTTCTCTCTCGTTCTCTCATGTGTCGCTATCGCTTTAACTTTTTCTTCGTCTTCTTTTGTACACTGCTTGTCACGAGGCTCGTGATAAGGCACTATTACCACATCGATCCGTTCGCTTGGGCCAGCGAACGCGGAAAACTCTTCTCGCTTCATCATCGCGTGCCAAGTTCTATTATGTTCGCCGCTGTAAATATTTTTCTTAATAAGGGCGCGAAAAGTAGCTCGGTTTGATCATTTGCTCGTCACAATCTCAACGTTGTTACTTGGACTCAAGTTTGGTGACTTCGTTTTGAATTCCCCTATAGGTAGTCGAACGAAAATTTTCTTGGAATCTTCAACCATTGTGTTGCTTCAGCCATAAGTTGCTGCTAAAGTAATATTTAATGTTATTGCGATAAAAACGTAACAGTAAATTTTGTTGATTTTATTTCCGAGTCTTCATTAAGTCTTTTTCAGAAGACTTCGAGGACTTCGATATGTCGTGTTTATGACACTAACGAGAGATTAATGATGAATGGAGAAGATGAAAGGTAATATCAAGAGGTCCGTTAAATCGAATAAAATCGAAAGGTCTGATCAAGAAGATAGTTTGAACATGATGATTTATCAATTGATCCAGTAAATGGGATGATGAAAGAATATAATTGAAATTTAACGAGCATTAAAGTAGTACTTAATCTTTCTTAGTTGATGATGATTTAAGAAGCTAGCAAACTTGTATCTGGCGTGTTTAGAAAAGTAATGAAAGAAAGGAAATGGAGATAGATCTAATCATAAATTTTAGTATTTCAATTTTTTAAGATAATAGATATTTATAATGATAGGAGTTAATGAAATTGATAGTAATTATTATTTGAGATTTTTATATTTCCAATTTATATCATTTAACGATGAAACAATACACTAATCGGATAATCAAAAATTATAGATAATACTGAACAATTTATATATTTATTGACTAACTGTCATAGTATCTGTTTGTAATCTTCCTAACGTACATTTTGCGAGACTAGAAATGGACATGATCAACGAGGAGATATTCAGTTGCGATACAAAGTCGCATTACGCAGAAAAATGAAGATGCAAAGACAGAAAGACAGAGAGGGAGAATCGGAGTTTTACCAGGTACAACTGTAACATGTGCTACCACGATTTAACGAATGCGATCAGATGGCGCGATAAGCGACGCGAATTACCCTTATCTGTCGTAAAAAGAGTAATGGAGCGCTGACGAATCGATATTTGCCCTACGGTGACTACCGATGGTCTCTTTCTTGTTTCTGGGATTGCTTTGAATCGCATTGCTAGCGATCGGTTATATAAAATACGCAAAACATTCAGAAGCGTGGAATTGAAAAGAATTGATAAATTAAAAGTATTTTCTATAGAATAAAACGGATCAAAAAGCGACGTATATTTCGATCCATATAGTAGCACATTTCAATCGGATTCATATGAGTAATCGATAATATAGTAGAGATAATAAAATAACAGTTAATTAAAATAAAATAACATTGAAATCTAATTAGATATGTTCATTTTCACGATAACATGATGTTTCCTTTCGCCCCTTTCTTTTTTTTTTTTTCAACGTCTATAGACATGAAGCGATTTTCGTCCGTTTAAAAAGCATCGATTATTGGACGGCCCATACAACGACGTCCATCTCCTTCTTTCGTAAGCATTAATTTTTTGTTTCTGTGCCGGCTATCGTTTTGTCAGTGTCAGGAATGATTTATGGCTACCCATTCTCTTGCAAAACCGCAATATAATCTTTGTATTTCAGCGCCTTTAACGATCACTACCGAATACGATACAAATTAACGAGAGGACATTGTGATTTTGTTGTATCTTTGGAAAAATATTTTACTATATACTATTCGATGTTTAGAACTTGACACTACAATTTGAATATAAAATAAATACGACAAACTTTAATCAAAAGTAAAGGAGGAATTAAGATTGACGTTGAGATAGACACATATCAGTACGATCACTTGTCAGTTGATGTTCGTCAGAAAGATGACTGAACAAAGAAGTTATTCTTAGTTGCAACGTTTAAGTGTTTCATCGAACTCAACGATGTGGGTGAAGATTTACATCGTTCTAATACTTTAGTCGTTAATGGGATTACAGTGAATATCTCTCTCCCCTACTCTACTCTTCCTCCTTTCTCTCTCTCTCTCTCTCTCTCTCTCTCTCTCTCTCTCTCTCTCTTTTTCTTACTCTACGTCTTTCTTCTTTCACATTCGAAAGGGTTACGAATTCGTGCGAAGAACTTCGCGATGTCTTCCTACCGTTTGTGTGCGCGCGTGTGCACACGAGAATTTCTACGACAACGACAACAACTACAGAAGGAGAGTATAAGAGAGGGAAAGAGATAGATAGATAGATAGATAGATAGATAGATACATAGATAGATAGATAGATAAAGAGAGAGAGAGAGAGAGAGCTAGATATAAGCGTTAGAAGAGACGCACCCTGTCGCCGCGCTCCGTCAAGCCCAATCATGTTGATTCAACAAAGTACCCACCTACCAAATTGCTGGAATTTGGTATTCGGCCAGAAGCTGAAGGAGGACGACGCGACGCGACGGGGAGAATGCTAGAGGGTATGGTAACCAAGAGAAAGAGCAAGAGAGACAGATAGAGAAATAGAGAGAGAGAGAGAGGAAGCTGAAACGGTCTGATTGCACATCTAGGCCAAACCAGCACAACGACGACGTCGCTCCAGCGGAAAGCCGGGCGATGATTGGCCGCTCTCCTCGCTCCGAAATCCACCGTCAATCCCTTCGACCTTCTCTCTCTCTCTCTCTCTCTCTCTCTCTCCCTTCACACTCACTCTTTCATCCGAAACCCGATGGCGCTGCTCTCTCAGGCTCACTCCGTGCGAGAAGCACGGCGGGAGGGGGTGGACGTGAAGAGGGTGGGGATGATTGGACGCATCTCGGTGATTGTGGTACCATCCCTGCACCTCACCCTGGTCCACCACACACAGTCACCAACCCCTTCCAGATATCTCTCTTTCTCTTTCTCTCTCTCTCTCTCTCTCTCTATCTCTCTCTCTCTCTCTCTCTATCTATCTATATATCTCTCTTTCTCTCTCTCGCTTTCTCTTCCTATACGGCGCATCCTCTCCGCACGCGGTGGTCCACCCCTCCCCTTACTCCTGGCGCAGCCACCCCCTACTACACGCCTGTAAATCGAGTTTACCCTCTTGCCGTGGCTCAGCCCTTCAATCAAACTGATTGAAACATTCCTTGAATCCAAAAGAAACGAACCGCCGACGCTACACCCCCTTCGCTCTCCTCACCCCATTCACCATCCTTCACGTTTCCTATCTTCTCTTCTTCGTCTTCTTCTCTCTCTCTCTCTCTCTTTCCCTCCCCCTTTCCCTCTGTCTTTCTCCTTCTTTTACCATCCATTTCTATCTTCTTCTCTTACCGATCGACTGTTCTCTATTTCTTCGTTCTCTTCTCTTTTTCAAATTCCCCGATCTTTTTTTCTCCCACTTTGCGAACGTTTCTCTTTATTCGTCCACGCTATCCGTCTCTCGCGCGTACACACATTTCCTCGTAGTACTCTTTTCCTCTCTCTCTTTCTTTGTCTTCTTCTTATTCCTCTGCGAGGCCCGATTTCGATACCTCGTCAACACCGTATCACGTACAACCGTCTTTAGAGCTACGAAATTCGAGGCTCTATTTTTTTGTCCTCTTTATCTTGATTTTCACCAAGGAATTGCAATTTCCGCCACATGTTTGATTTTCTCGTCCGTTTATGTATGTTTGTATCCGCCGTCCAGATTCCTTCGATTTTCATTTAAATAAGTTTTTCATTCTTGAACGTCAAGCTCTTGAACGGAAGCTCTTTCTTTCTTTTTCTTTTTCTTTCTTTTTTTTTTTTTTTTTTTTACTTGTAAATATCGAGTATTATTCGGACTGTAATCTCTGTAATTTCTTTTTTATTTAAGTAAAAATACGAATACTTTATGATAGTTTACATTACTTTCATTTGAATTATTATCATCGGGAATAACTCGAGTTATATTAATGGAAATGGGAAAGTGAAATTTTCGTCATTATTGCGGAGGAACTATTTCCGATGAAAGACTACGAATCATTATATTGTTGTCGGTCGAAATTCGATTTATCGAAACGATGTGCTCATGAACATCAGCTGGATGGACGTCTGGAGATGTTCCATGATCAAATATTGATACTACGTTAGACCAAATCGTTCCACTATACCAACAGATTAGGACGTACGTGCACGACGCCGAGAGTCGTAACGAGAATGTATATGCCGGTCGAATATAGACAACTTATGAAAGAGTCGTGAAACTATTTTGGTAGACTTGAGAAATGTTTAAAATTAGCAAGAGTGTATCTATCTGATGTCTATTTATTGATGTCTATAATCTAATAAATTTGATAGTTTTTTCTTTTTTTCTCTCTCTCTCTCTCTCTTTTTTTTCTTTTTTTTTTTTTAGAAGTGATACGACAACGTAATATTTAAAAAATACATAATTTCCTCCGAAGAAAAAAAAAAAATGAAGCGTAATGCTAAAGATTGGATTAAATTATAAAATGAATTCTTTCAATCGTATTTATTAATGTTGAATTAGGTTACCATAACTTTACATTTATAGTCGTTCTTTGAATTCGAGAAAAGAGTTTTAAATACTAATTGCAGTTGCAACATCTGCGTTCTGAAAGGAAACATATGTGACCGGCCATTTTTACAGTCCCCATATTCTGATCCGCGGTAAATACGAATACCTGGGACGGTAAATACGTCTGCTGACGTGACACGTGTGCTCGACGCGGCCACAGTAAGAGAGAGAAAGCAAGAGACTGGTTGTTCTTCCGAGGAACGTTGCATTACGCCATATTGGCACCAGTTCGTGCTTATTCGTACGGGAATATGCAGACAAATAGATGTTCGAATATATATACATACATATATATACACACACACACACACACATATATATATATATATTCATTGTAGTCTCCAACAATGTCTCTTAAAAATAAGAGAAAATATTGAAATAAAACGTTGAATACTCAAGTTATCGATGCGAGAGAAAACAAAAGGTCAGTAAGAAAAATTGTAACAAACAACGAATATAAGAGACGATATTTAAAAATTCGATACACATTGTTGAAAGAGTCATGGAAGTTACAGAACGATCTGCTTAGAAAATCGTATATCTGTCTGATCGATCACACGAGATTCAATATTTAATCGCGGACACGAAGAAACGGCCGTCGAATAAAAATCAGACGTATTCATTACCTTACGTGTTCTAGCACGCACTCGGACACACAAATACAGTAGGTATGTGTTCGTAAAAGAGAAAGAGAGAAAAGACAGGTTGTGTCAATCTATTTTCGTGTGCCGACTAAGTTCAACGTCTGTTTCTCATTAAATTGCGCTCTGACCTCGAATCTCTCTAAATTTGGAACGGTCCTCGTGGATTAGGTACATATTCATCGTCCCGGCCAGTTTCTGGACGTTTTAAATTTTCTATCGACCGAACAGATACATTTATTCTAAAGTTAAAAAGATTCTTCTTCGAGAAACTGTTAAGGTTACCGTTATCGGGGCTATATTACTGTATGCGCCACTATTCGGCCATTTTGGATGGATTTCTTATGTTCAACGAGATGCGGAAAATATAAAATTGTTCAATTTATTTTAGAGTCCTTTTCTTCGTCGAACGGAAATCCAATATCTGTGTTGTATCAACGGTTTCGTATTTTTGCTTCTTCTTTTTTTTTCTTTTCCTTTTTTCTTTTTCTTTTTTCTTTTTTTTTTATTTCTAAAATAAATATATACTCGTGATTCAGCGAAACGACGACGGTTAACTTCGATTCGTTGGAATAATCCATTTTCTTTAATTTCCGCGTATCGTTCTCGAATATCGATATGTATTCCTTCTCTTCTGTCTTATCGCTCTTCAAATATCGCTCCGTTCGATTACCTAGCTCGCTATCTCTGTCTCGTCGCACGACTTTTATCGTAATTAATACTTTATCTTAATTAACACGGTACGCATTATCTATACTCCTACCTCTCTTCATTTTTCTTTGCTCTTTTCTCTCTCTCTCTCTCTCTCTCTCTCTCTCTCTCTCTCTCTTTTTTTCGTTCCTTCCATCGTTCGTTCAGTCGATCCAGTAATTTTTTCGTCTTGTGAGTTCGATATCGAGCCACAGGTTTTATCTACAAACTTATTGCTACATTGCATTCCGTGCACCGTTCGTCGACAAATGTTTATCATAAGGTCCTCATTCTTGATATTCGATATTGTTTTCTGAATGTTATCCCCTGTATTTAAAGATCGTTTATAATCTTGGCTCAATGTCGACTGCTCTTTGAAACATATTTCTCAAGTATTTCGACTTATCAATCTATCATTATAGATTATGTTGAGTTTTTTGAATCGTGATAATGAATACGTTATTCTTTTTGTATTAAAAAATAAAATATCGATCGCTTACCTTCTGTAGTCGTTCTTGCAGAGGATCATGCCGCTTCTGGTGTAGCACGAGTGGCCGATTTCCGCTAGGGCCGCATTACAGTATGTGCACTTCAAACAGCCATTATGCCAATAGCGATCCATCGCGAGTAACAGCCATCTTTCGACTATCTGACCGCCACAACCCGCGCATAACTGAGTGCTCGTTGGTGCACTTGGACCGCCTTCTTGCTGCAGAAGAAATTTCATATTACTTCGGTGCGGTCATGTAAATTCGTAAATTACTAAGACAATATTAATGGAGCTCGATCTAGCAATAAGAAATGACATTTAATTGCCACACGCGCAATATCCATTTCAGGCCAATGATTCTTAAGCCTTAAAATTTTTAAATTATACCATTAAAATTGTACATTTGTAAAATTAGGTTCCACGTTCTGCATCGATCGCCAAAGTCACGACATTTTCGAAATTTGGGAGAAATTGTGGAACTATCAGAATGAGCACCACTGCGGGGCGGAGGGAAGGAGGAAGGCTAACGGATGGTTTCCCATTCTTCTCGTGTCCAACTACGCAGTGGTACTCCGCGCGCTTTGGTTAAGACGATACTTTCCTCTTTCTAAATTGGTCAACCATATTTTTTTTTTTTTTTTTTTACGTGTGTGTACGACAAACTAGAACTATCATGGCACCTGCGCACGAGTATAATACGTGATTAAACGAGATTGTATCGCAAAAGAATATAATCAACATTCGTGTATCAAGATGATTATTACGAAGCTATTCAGAATGAAAATATTGTTTTTATAAGTTTGAATAATTACTTTATTCGAATCACGCCTGATTAAATTCTATCTCTTTTTTTTTTTTCTTTTTTTTTGTCGTAATATAAAATCGTTAGAAATCTAAGTATTCTTAAGAGGAAATGATAAAATTCATGAAATATAACAATTGATCGATTCGCGAAAACATTTGTAGAGCTCGTCACGCGGGACAAGTTTAGCGTGGGTTAGTAAGTAAAACGTGAGAAAGTTCAAGGCGTGCCTTCTTTGCATTAATGTAACCGCGTCTGACAAAAAAATGTCCTTGCAGCACGAAGTTGGTTCAAGCAATAATTTATTAGCCTGGAATGCCTCTTGTACCGTCGTCGAGAGTAACGCGCCTTGAGAAACTATTGTCGCCAGCACCAAGTCAATTTCCGTGATGCAACGTTTTCCTCTCTCTCTCTCTCTCTCTCTCTCTCTCTCTCTTCTCGTGAACGCGTGCGCGCGCGCGCGCAATCCTACTCTTTCGATCTCTCTCTCTCTCTCTCTCTCTCTCTCTCTCTCTCTCTCTCTCTCCCCTTCTCTCTTTCTCTCTCTTTCTGCTCGTGGTCCCTGTACGTAACTCGTTCCATCCCGCGCACTTAATTAAGCCTCTTTCGTCGTTGAGATTTTATCGAGACGGCGAAACGAGGCGCTACTAAGTAAAGCTACGAACAATTGCATAAACATAAGATCTCATGGCACCGTTGCGGAAACTTTGTCCTGCGCGACAGAAAAGCGCGCACGGTGAGAGTTAGAGAATATAAGAAAAGAAAAAGAGAAATAGAAACTGTTCAGGCGAGTTCCGACGTTTTAGTTGTTGAACAAACGTATCTTTATCGATTTAACCCTTTCTTTGTCATCCAATTGAAATGAAATAAATTCCTAATTGAACTTTTATTTCTATGAAATCCAATGATCGGGATAATTGGATTTTAAAATACGCGACAAATGATTTGCAACTTTCACTTTTGACAATTTTTTACTTCGATTTTATATCACTTTAACGAACTTTAACAAAATGGTATGTTAATCTTACAACAATGTGTCAAATATACCATTTGTTGTGTGAGACGCACGTTCTTGAGAGTGTTTTGTCGAGCGCTCACGAGGCCCGCGGGAGCCTTATCTCTGAAACCGGTCGAGCCTAACGAAACAAAACGACGATTTGTGCGGAAAAAGGTCCACTAGAAACGATTCTCCTTCGGCCACGTCTCTCGCAAGTTCCGTTCCGTATAAAGAGAATCTTCTTTCGATTTCACTTTTCATGAAAAATATAATTCATTCTCAATCCGAGTTTTGTATCTAAGTACGTTTTTTCTTTTAGAAAAGTAATGAAAGATCGGATTTTCTTCCGAACAATTTCGAAAAAACCGAATCTTTGTACCCTCAAAATCAACAATGTGTTTCATACACATTAAAAAACCTTCTTCATTTTGATACAACATAATTTCGATAAGAAATTTACAATATGTATCATGAACTTTGTCGATCGTTCTTTAGCCGTCGCTAAACGATCAGCACAGCACATGTACAATGCCATGAAAACAAAAAGGATTCTTACGATTTTATCCCCGGGGAAACATTTGATTTGATTCATCCGCGAGGTTATGGTGCTGTAATGATGCGCGTGAACCTCCATGATCTTTGAACTATCTCGCACAGAGAAAGTATTTCTTCGTTCAACAAAATTCACAAATTAAGAACCAGCACGCATTAACACACTTCCCTTTGTAAATTTATTTCCACCGTTCTGATGAAAAGATTTTAACAAAGGCACTCGCGTTATCGTCGCTTCCCATCCGTGAACACGGAAGGCACAAAAAACTGGACGAGAAACACAAAGAGAGAAAGAGAGAAAGAGAGAGAGAGAGAGAGAGAGAGAGAGAGAGAGAGAGAAAAGTATCGAAATAATCGCACCGACAGGTGAAACACTGTGTTCCGTAAGTGTCTTTAACGCTAACCGTAGAACCTCAGGAATTTCACGGCTGTGAAATATAGGCACTGAGAAAGAAAATAAATGGAGTTAAGTAACTAAAAGGAACAGAGATGGAAAGAAGGACACGAGTGTCTTGAAAAAAGGAGTTCGTATTCGTGATATATCCAAGAGTGTCGCGAACAAAGATTGCGAGAGAGAAGGAAGGAAAGAAACGAAGAAGGAACGAACCAGTTCCGACCGAAGTCAGAACCCAACTGACTGGTCTGACGATGCTTTGGGCCCCTCTCTCTCTCTCTCTCTCTTTCTCTTTCTCTCTCTCTCTTTTTCTCTGTCTGTCTCTTTCTCTCTCTTTCTCATACACACACATACACACACACACACACACACACACACACACACACATACACACTCTCTCCCTCAACAGACCGTAAGAGCGTTGGGGCCCTGGGTTCAGGTACCCTGAGAAGGCAAGACGGGCCGGTGTGGTGGGGAGAATAAAAAGGCGAGCCTAGAAAGGACCTAACTAAGGCTGAAAGAGGGGACGGTAAGAGCGGTCCGTGGAAGAGCGTGGGGGAATAAAGGGAAGACAGAAAGAGAGAGGGAACACTGTAGCCTTCCCTTGGCATCCCCTCTGCCCTTATTCAATTATGTTTCTCCATGGTAAATGCCCATATTGTTACGTTTGTCAATGGCGAGCTAAGTGAGGATCACATAGACGGATAATGCTTGGTGAATTCTAACTTCGCGACCCTTCGCCTTTCTCTATCTTTTTGCCTTGTCTTCCTTGACCGTTTCTCTTTGCTTTCTATGCCCGTCTTTTCCTGACTATTTTCAAAAGATTCTTGGTTAAATCCTGTGAAGCCACCTGTACGCACCTTAGAGAGAGATTTTTCGTTTCAGGGTTGAACACTGAGGCGGTGGATCAAGCTTGAATGATGCTGATGGTGTTTATTACTGACTTCGATGGATGATGGGAGACGTAGGGATGTCAAGTGGTCTGGCTGTCGTGGAACTCAAGGGTCAGGAGAAACGTTTTGTTATTCAGTTGAAGTCAAAAAAGTTGATTTCATAAAAGCTTTAGAAAGATGTTTTAGTTGGTTGAATATGAATTGGATCATTAAAATTTTATGAAATGGGGAACGATTTCGCTTTGTTTCGTCATCAAATAAATCTTCTCAATTGAAATCTATTTCTTCAATATTTTTCGAATTAAATTTTTATGGATAAAGTTTGCTACGTTTCGAAGAAAACACGATTTTATTTCAAAAGTAATTTAGCAAATTTACAATTGGAATGTTTGAAGAATCGTTGTGTGCACGATAGAAAGTATCTTTCGCAATAAAGATCCGCACATTGATTATTATATGGATAGTGCGATACTAGTTCCAAATGCTTCCGCTTAAAGACTTTCTCCCATGGTCATTCTCGCGCGACGGATGAACATAGAAAGTAGAATTTGATCGCATTCAAACGTGAAAACCGTTTGCTATCTGTTGTTTCATTATTTTCTTTTTTTTTTTTTTTTCCTTTATTAACGATATCAACCATTGTAAAGATTAACATCTTTATCTCTATTGAAAAATCTGGAACATGTTAACTTAATTAACAGTGCGACAATATATAGTCAACTTTATTTATGTACATCTTATCTAAGTTACATCAATAAAAACGACAGGTGTACTTTCGTTAATGACTGTGGTAATGCTGATGTTAACGATCGACATGAAATAATTTATTTTTGTTGGCTACTATAGTTCTAAACAAAGTATTCTTAAAAAAAAGAACAAGAAGTGACAAAGTTGGAGTTGTTCTATCGCTATAAATACGAGGTAAGTCGATGGAAGAAGAAAAGTTGTAAAAACTAAAATAGGCATCTTACCTTAAGCGTACAGTTGTTATTGTGATTGACCGGTGGGTAAGCAGGATGACCTGGTAGATGGGGATGGGGATGTCCCGGATGGTGCGGATGGTCGGTCATCATACTACCGGCTCCATGGTGATGTCCATTGGCGCCCATACCTTGTCCTGCCTGTAGAGAGCCATACGGAGTAGCCGGGTCCGTGGCAACTCCATGGGGTGGCGAATGAGGACTCGGTAGGTCCGGGGTTGTTGTGGTGCCTCCACCACCGCCACCACCACCTCCTCCGCCGCCACCGTTCGCTCCATAGCCATGGTGAGGCCCACCGGGGCCTGTATGATGCGGACTACTTGACAAAGACGAGTGGTGGGGGTAGGCTGCGGGGTGGCCCGGGTGGTGGGGGTTCATACCAGCGGTTAGAGCGCTCGCCAGCTTGACCGATGAGAGGTGGGCCCAAGGAGCCCACCGACAGCTTGTCACGACGAAAAACAAAAGCTTTTGGGTCCTACCTCTCGCTCACTCTCTTGCTTTCTCGCTCTAACTCCCGTTTCTTCTTTTATCTTGCTCCCACTAACCCCTTCGCGGACCTTACTGTGGTCCGACTATACGGAAACCGGTTCTCTTCTTCCGGTTCTCTTGAATTAACTGAAACAAGAAAGATAGACGTCGTTTTAGGAAAAAAGTTACAAGTCTTTTTGCTAATATAACGAATCAAATTAATAAGTTCCTTTTTATTTTATTGTGGTTATTAATTTGTAGTAAAAAAAAAAAAAAAGAAATTTTTACTAACGGGAGAAATAATGCACGCACCTATATTTCTCGTTCGAATTTAATTCTTTTTTCCGTACGGTTGTGCGATGGATCGTAGGCGTGTCAAGATCAAAGGCCTAATTTTCCGGCTGTTAATTTCGCGTTGGGATCAAAACTCAAACGAAAAAAAAAAAAAAAAAAAAAAAAGAAAATAGAAAAAGAAATGAGAGAAAGCTTCTAAAACCATCGGTCAGTGTTAACGGCTGAACGCGCGTCTCTTTTTTCCCAATCAAATTCGTCCGATCGCGATGATGGGGTTGTAGTTTGGGACGAAGGGGGATGAGGTGAATATGTGGATCGAGAATGGCTCGAGGGCGAAGTATAGTGTGGGTGGATGACGGAGTTCGAAAACGAAGCGTCGCATTGTCACGTCGACGAACAAAGCTTGTTCTAATTACTCTCCTTTATGATCTTTTCCGGCATCCAGTCGAATTTCCTCGGCCAACGTGGCCGTGGCTCTATTCTCTTCCTACGGAAAATGATCGCGTTAGCTCGTTATCCTCGTTATCGTTCGCAGTGTAAGCGTGAGAGATCGTGTAACCGGCTGAAGTGCCGCTTTCCCTAACGGATTAACAAAATGATGATTCTCTGAGGAATAGTTAAGGATTATTGGCTTTCAAGAAGAAAGTCATTGCATCACGTTCGTTTAGAATGAATGGAATGAAAAAATATAATGGCATTGCACTCGTCGATATTAGGCTTATGTTTGAGAAATATTATTCGCGATTTTAAAATGCCATAGATACTTTTCCCAAGTATCGTATAATATCGATTGGTCAATATTATTTTGTTTGTGCAACTGATTGCGAGTACAAGAGTGTACAAATTTCTAAATACTATTGGTCGATTTTATCCCTTGTCGTTGTTTACATTAATACAGTTTTCCATAAACTATTCACACGATAAATTGCAAGTAAAAAAGAATCATGCTGGACAAAGCATCGTTAAGTCTTCGAAGCGAAATGCAAACACGTGGAAACTCAATGAAAAGCGAAATTACTTGGTGAGGGAATGAAAGACAGAGGGACAGAAAGAGACAGAAAGACAGAGAGACAGAGAGACAGAGAAAGAGAGAAAGAGAGAGAGAGAGAGAGTGAGAGAGAAAAGTGAAACGTATAGAAGAGGGTTGGAAAGAACCATTAGAATTCAAAAAACGACTGGGTCCCTTCGTTAAGAAAGCGTGAAACCCGCGTGAATCCCTCTACGCGACACGCCCAGTTTAATTAACAATAATCGTCCTTTCCCAGTAAACGCAGCGGGTCGTTGTGCCTCGATCGGCATGCTGTGTATCGTCCGAAAACTTGTGCGTGTCCTTTTCCTTGAGGATAACGAGCACCTTATTCTTCTTCTTCTTCTTCTTTTTCTTTCTTCCTTGGTCTTCCCTTTCTTATACCTTCTTTTTCCAACCGACACCGGCTCTTTATTTCAAACGCCGTGTCAAAAAATACGAGCTATAACGGTTCTCTTCTCTCTCTTACTCTTTCTCTTTCTCTTTAGCTCTTGGGCCGTCTATATCTATCCATAACTCGAGAGCGTGCACGTACCACCTGCCAGCTGCTGCATCCAATTAAGCCTCACAGCGTTATGCGCTAATTTCACTGTTAATTGTTAACCGTTCATTATTAATTACCCGTTCGCCTTATCGGAACATCTGCACGGGCAGGCTTCATTGGACGCCTTGCGTTGACAAGAGAGAGTGAGAGAGAAAGAGCTTACTTTATTACTCATAAATGAATGTATTACGTTGGTAGTGCTGCTGATGATACAACGAAGATGGATATACCGAGAAAAGACTGGATGAAAGAGAGGGAGAAAGGGGCAGAGAGAGAGAGAGAGAGAAAGAGAGAGAAAGAGAACGAAAGAGAGATAGAGAGATAGTGAGTAGGGAAGGGAGGTAAAGAGAAGGGTATTAATTAGAGAGAGAAATGTATTTTCCGCGTATTAATACCTCCCTGTTTTGCTCTTTGCGTCTGAATCATTACGCAGATTGCCGCGTAGCAACGATATTAATCCCGAAGTAGCGGATATTTCATGTATAACGAGGCCATGTGTGCCTGAGCCCGTTATAACCTGTCGTGACGAGAACACGCGTCTCGATCTTGCGCAAAGTCGTTCTTTCAGAATCGAAATGATGGATAATGATGGAAATTTTTCAGCTTTCTTCGAATCTACAAGACCTATGGAATATAAAAGAGCTAATCTAGCTCTTTAATTAAATTTTCTGTAAATACGCCGTCAGGATTATATCAAATAATATAAAAGTTAATAATGAATAATATTTCGATACAAATAATTATCTCTATTCGCCATCTTGAAACATTATGATGGTTACAAAGGCATAACAACGGCATTTCCTGTCATGAGGACGATATGAAAAGAATCTAATAGAATATTGTATTGCACGAGAAGGATAGACCATAAAATAGTTTATCGTTCATATCGATATACATACATACGGCGAAGAAAGAAATATATATATATATATACGTATTGAACTAGGATTTTAATTATATTTTTAAATAAATAAAAGCCTTTTTATTTGTAGTAAAAAAAAAAAAAAAAAAAAAAAAAGTAAAAACATTCGTTCCACGAACACAGATATCTCTCAGTCACTTTTCAATAAAATTCAATATGAGTTGTGTTATTTGGAAAATTTCAAGCCTCAACGTATTCATTGTTCGTCAATGGAATGTTAGAAAAAATGAAGAAAATATGGGAAGAATAGAGAGAGAGAGAGAGAGAGAGAGAGAGAGAGAGAGAGAGAGAGACGTAGAGGGAGGAAAGTAGACAGAAATAGAGGAAGATGAGAGAATTCAGTATGGATTCAATAAATTTACGACCTATGACCCGCTCGATTGCACGAATTTCGTGCGAGCTTTCGCGGAAGTGCGACGGTCGAGCGATAACAAGATGAAAACGAGGGAATACACCGGTAATTACTGAAATGATAATGACGAGGAGAACGACGACGACGGCGGCGCGGTGGTGGCGGCGGCGCGACAGTGTCGTCGTCGTCGACGACGACGACGATGGAGAAGGACAACGACAGAGGGAAGAAAAGGAGAGATAGAGAGAGATAGAGATAGAGAGAGAGAGAGAGAGAGAGAGAAGGGGGAGAGAGAAGGGGAGGAGGAAGGGAGAGCACGATCGGCTGCGATAGGGATAATTAACGATCACAATCGTACGAAAATGAGAACGGGGCGAGTGCGACGGTGACGATAACGAGCGGTCCAGCGATCTTATTAGCGATAAGCGACGATAACGAGGGCGCCTCGTTCCATACGATAACGACGGCGTTCCGGTGCTTGTAACAGTTGGAAAGGAACTCCGTCTAAAGATTGATACCGACGGCCCGGAACTCGTTTTCGATGCTAAACGCTCGTCGTCTCTCTTCGACGACTTCGTCCCACTGTCCTTCGAATTGCAACGTAATCTTCGCCTCTTCTTCTTCTTCTTCTTCTTCTACTTCTTCTTCTTCTTCTTCTTCTACTTCTTCTTCTTCTTCTTCTTCTACTTCTTCTTCTTCTTCTTCTCCTTCTTCTTCTTCTCTTTATTTTTAATCCTTTTAATTTTTTCTTTTTCGTTCAACCACCGTTCATCGACAGTGCAAAAAAATAAATGTTTCACTGTTAATTAGTCTAACGAACATATATTGAAGAGGAACGGTTGCTTTAGATTTTACTCGTCGATTTGCTCCTTCTTTCTTGAAAGATCTTGATACGATAAAGTGAATCAGGTGATTTGTTATCAGTGAGTACTCGTAATGATACAAGTAGATCAGCATAGTCGTCAACCTTTGATGGTCGGAAATAGTATCATGGTTAGAAACTTACGATTATCTTCTTGTTCATTTAAATATATACTTTACAAACATTCCTATCTGATATAATAAATCATTCACCAAATTCCATTCTAATGATAATTACGCGAACGCTAAGAAAATATAGGTATACGAAGTGTTTGTTAAATGTGTTCTACGATTCGTATAATAGTTAAGCCGAAGGGAAAAAGAAGGAGGCGTCGAACGTAGGAAGATCATCGGTGTCATGCAAACGTATAATTTCGACCGTCTCGCGCGAGTCCGTACCAGAGATGGTCTTTGTTCGTAGAAAAGACTTAAGATAAGTCTGGTACCTACAAAACACTACTACGTATATACTATATACGTTTATACTATGTATATACCTTACATATATATATATATATACATATATATATATATACATATATATATATATATATATATATATATATATATATACACTGGAAGGGAATGCTCCGGTAATGACGGTCAAGAGTCGGTACCCTCCCTCTACCCTCCTCTTCTTCTCAAGCAATAATTTTCCCCAGGGAATGGTTCAGGCATTCCTGTGCAACTGGCCGGCAACAATAAAATAAAGCATTTGTATCTTGTCATAATGCCCTCCTCTCTTGTAACTACGAATACTCTCAGCGACGGCGGAAGATTTGCTTTCCGTAATAAACGTTGTTTCGTGGACGAGAAGTAAAGAATCATCGAACTCTGTTCCAAGGAAGATAAGGAATAAGAGAGAGAAAGAGAAAGAAAGATGATCTGGAGCAGAAAGAGAGCAGGGTCCCACTTGGAGATGCAAAGAAAAGAAAAGGAAACTAAAGAAAATAGAAAAACATGAAGATAGAAGATAGGCCGGTTCTGAGGAGAGACAAAACTCAGCGCAGGTATGTAATGATAACTTGTGCTGAGTTATAATGACCAAGAGACTAGTAAGACAAGTCTGAAAATAATCTAATTATTGGTATAAATGATTATAGTAATTATAAATGAAAAGAGAAAGAGGGAGAGAGAGAGAGAGGGAGAGAAAGAGGGAGAGAGAGAGAGAGAGAGAGAGAGAGAGAGAGAGAGAGAGAGAGAGAGAGAGAGAGAGAGAGAGAGAAGGTGGTTTTGATTTTTGGTTCTGGTTATCTTGTGGACCAACTATTACAGGTATAACTTAGGAGGGCGTACAAATGAAAAGGCATATACACTGTTGCGGCCCTCTTTTTCGTGGAACCGGCATGCCCGCGAGAGAAAAGGAGGTGGAGATAACGATGAGAGGAAAGAGAAAGAAGGAGAGAGGGAGGATCATCGGGTGGCCGCGTTTCTGGTATGCAATTACGTAGAGAGGAACCCCGACAGCCGGAAGAATCGGTCCGTAACGTTCCTCGTGTATGCAACAAGTACGACGCGATAGCTCTTTGCCCTTGAGGATCACTTAATGACGCCGCGCGTAGCAGATACATTTATTAGCTGCGTTCCATTGGGTGTTCTTTATGATTGTCTTTTTTTTTTTGTGCTACGTTGCCTTACTCGGCAGGCATCGTAGTTAGTGATTCATATGATGAATTCGTTCTACGGATGAATACTTTCTGCAATGTTTTTCCTTCTAAAATCACATCATCTTTGTCTTTGATAATACTTATTAAAAATAAATATAACTTTTGTTTCTTTCTTTTCAATTTACTACAAGGAATATAAGTAATTGTAACTTTTATAAAGTAATTGTGTTTATATGATTTGTCATTTAATTAATTATCTTGAACAATGTAAATTCAGAATAAAGTATAATCATAATGTATTATCATTTTAAAATAGTACAGGTCCAATATTTAAGAGAAATCGATGTAAGACCGTCGTTTAGAAGGCCACGGTTATGAGCTCACATAAGATACAACAGAATGCCCTTAGACCCTTAATACGTATTTAATTAAGCGTGGCATAGCTGAACGAAGAGATAGAATGAGGGAGAGTAAGAAGGATGGTAAGAGGTAGGGATATATCGAGAAAGAGAGAGAATGAGAGGTAAAAGGGGTGAGGGGTCGGGTTTATAGTGGATATCAGTAGAGGGCACCATAACTCTTCCGCCTCCAGCAGAGCCAGCTCGCCGGCACTTATGCGCGCACCTACCGCTATGGAATTTCATCCTCGCCGTTGCGACATAAATCTCCGTCGCATTAATGCCCCGTACGTAGGTACGGCCCATACAGCAGCCAACGGAGGCTTCTGCGTTTCGGTGTGACGGCCTCCTAATATGCTCTCTCACTCTCTTTTGCACTTGCGTGCATTTCTGAGATTTTTCCTTGGTAGGGGAAGTCGGTCTGTTTGTAGAAACGCGAACGAGTACTATTCCATTGGTCCTGAGGTAGCACTTCATGTTAGTATCATTTACTAGTTATTATATAGTGTTTTATAATGCCAAGATAATATTTTTAGATTACGGAATATCTCGTTAATTCGTCATTGTTATACCATTTCTATTGGAAATACTTTTTATCTTTTTTGTTTTGTATAAATAAAGAATTGGTATATCAATAATCGATATAAGTTCGGTAGTTAAATAAAATGTATAAGATGAAGCTTGTTGAATATTGTCATGGACATGTAAGGTTTCCATTGTTTTCTCCAACAAGAGTCAAAGAAATGTTATATTCCTTGGGTCAATTCGTAAAGGAAGATGGGACTTTCTTAGTGTCTCTTTCGTTTGCTTGAGAGAAGAAGAAGAAGAAGAAGAAGAAGAAGAAGAAGAAGAAGAAGAGAAAGAGCGAGGAACGTTCCGGCATTAAAGTTAAAGTGTAAAAGTGTTATTTGCGCACGGCTCGGTGCGGGCAAGCTGTACGAAGCGAAGCCGATACAGGCTTCGACCCCCGACGGCCCCCATAAATATCCGGTAGTGGCAGCTTGTTACTACACACTATGCGAACTTCAAACCGACCACGACACTCAATATCTCTCGACCACTCGTTCGTCAGGATTCCGCTAGTTCTCTATCTCTTTCTCTCTTTCCATCCCTCACACCAGAGTTTATTTGCTCTGTTAAAAACTTTAATCTTCTTTCTTTTACTGAAGGATCGTCATCATTTTCCAGAAAACTCACAAACACTTTGAGAATTAACATTTTTTTCTTTCATTCTTTAAACTACTCAACGATAGATATCTTTTCGTTTTCTTGTATATACTTTTTCAAAATCAATTCAATACGAAAATAATCTTATTTAATTATATTTCTTGGATTTTTATTTTATATGAATGAAGAGTAAAAGAGTTAAGAGGACAGGTATACAAAGATACATAAGATGGACGTAAGACAAGAGTGAGAGGGCAAGTATCAGGGTCGACGAGTAGAGAGTGCGGAACTGGAATCGTTGCCAACCACGTGGACGTGGCGGGTTTTGTTTCTAAAAGTGTTCGCATAGCGGTTCAGTCTTCGTTTGAAAATAACTATGTTGGCTGGCGTTAGCCTAGGATTAAATCGTACCGACGCATCATTGACGCGGAATACTTTAATTGAGTCGTCTCTCTTTGTCTCCTTTTTTCTATTGATATGAACAAGAAGATTAATTCACTATCTTTAACATTTTAATTATATAATTGACTGTGCAATCAAAACAAAGAAAAAACAAAACTTTATACATATACGTATATAAATTATTAAAAATAATAAATTCTTTTATTTCTAATTTAATTTAATACTTAAAAATTGATGAAATATTTTGAAGAAGAGAAAAAGACCGAAAATTTTGTTGGTCAAAATATATATATAGTTTGGTTAATACTTGTCGTAGCATGTTTCTAGTTCTAGGAAAGTGTAGAGAAAGGGAAGGAGGAGAGGATAGTAAGGAGAAGTAGGAGATCGACTGGCACGTTACTAGCATGGTAGTGATGAGAGAGGGAGAGCAAAAGAGACGGAGAGTGAATAAGTGAGAGAGAGAGAGAGAGAGAGAGAGAGAGAGAGAGAGACACTAAGCGAGAGAAAGGTAGGCGGTAGAAGCCTAATTGGTCGAAATTAGCAAGTTTAGTCATTAGCGGAGTTTCCGGCGGTAACGCTGGGTCCACTTGACTCCGTTTCCTGGGAAAGGAAGGACGGAAGGAAGGTGTGTACAGCGTACGAATCGGTTACGTTTCTCCCCCACACACTCACACACACACACATACACACTTCTGTTATATAAGTATACGTTGATGGTGAAATGTGCGCGCGTGTGCCGAGGAGGTTTCGCGCGGCGCGGAATTACGCGGCGGAGAGCGCTTCGTGACCGCAAATAACTGTTTCCATTGGAATCCTGCGGTTTACACTTTACCGCTGGTGCCATATCAACGCCTTAACGTGCCGTATTTAAATCCTGTCGCCGCTCCCGCCAACGGCACGCACCATCTCCGGATCGACTTTGAACTATAAGATCAGCAAACGGTATGGTTGCTTCTGCAATATGACTTTCTCTTGTGATTCTTCCATATATTTTACTTTTCTATATTGAAGTGTGGGAAAGATAGGTGTGGTAAAAAGAAATTCATATAGTTATTCGTGGAGCTATACATTCATTGGATTATAGATTTTATCGAGTATGATCTAATGAAATCAATAATAAGAATTATGCTTTGGTATAATTAGATATTAAATTTAATGATATAAGAAGTATAAAAAAGTAAAACAAAGAAAAAAGAAAATAAGCCTCAATTTATGATTTTCCTGGAGTAGCAGGTGCTTCATATAAATTAAGTATTTCTTTTTTTCTTTTAACCTAAAGACGTGTACATGTATCCTTCAGTATCTCTGGTGCCTTCCTCTTGTTTTATGATACATTAAATACGAAAGTGCAAAAGATCCCAGAGCACGATACTAGTAGAAACCTACTTTGTCATACACCGTGGTATCGTGCAACGCATACCATACCGTCGGCCTACCAAATGTTTTAAAATAATCATACATGGAACCCCGGCTGCAGGCCACTTTTCATGAATGCATTAATTCCGCTTAGTCCTTCTGACCCCCTTGTGTAAAACGAACGAGCCACCCCACGAAGACGACAATAGGAGAGAACCCAGCTAGCTAGCTGCATTCATATACACGTACGTAACTATATACATATATACATACATATATATATATATATACAGGGTGTCATGTATATATATATATATATATTGTACACATTCGCCTTGGAAAATAATAATATACTAAAAAAATATATATATATATATTATTAATATAAACGAATGAAATATATTATGAAAAAAAGGAAATATAATTTTTTTTTTTTTTTGTGAAATGTCCAAACATGTTTCTTGCTAGATATTAAACACTTTCAAGTTCTTCCTTCTTGCTTCAGTACAAAAAATGAACTGATTTATAATAAAACATTTTTAGAAAATAATATCAAGGTCTTCGAATTTATATACTTTAATATCAGAGCCAGTTAACTTGACGTATATACATATATACATGCATTAATTCATACAATTATTACCTTTGAGCCAGATAATCGTTAATGATGATTTGAGACACCCTATATATGTATGTATACGTCATTCTCATGCGAGTATGTGCCGTATTAGCGTAGTATATGCGTATGAACGTTGGAGTAAGGGCATCAGCTGCCGCACAAGGGCCCTTAATTATTCTATTAAACGGGCCGCGGACTTATTGTAACGCGCATACGTACCTACGGATATATGTTCTTGTGTGTATGTGTGTGTATGTAAGCGAGGTGCTAGGGGAGAGACGGGAAGATAGAGAACGCAAATACGAGAGTTCAATGGGAACGTACGTTTATGTTGTATGGAAGGGATGCTGGTATCGAAATCGATCGGAAGGACCGATTGAGATGGGAGGCTTTTAGTGAAAGAGAGAAAGAGAGAGAGAGAGAGAGAGAGAGAGAGAGAGAACGAATCATATATGTGAAATTTTATAATTCTCATTTTTTACATCTATTATGATGTACAATTTATTATAACATTTTTATATGATGAAAAGTCTCATAAAATTCTCACCGTCCAATTTGCAACCCTTTTTCCATATTCTTGGTCACGTAGATAGGGAAGAACATCACTGGGAAGGAAGGAACAAAGAGGAAAGAGAAGGGTAAAGCGAAAGCCGTTTTACAACGTTGTTTTGAGTAACGCTGCGAAATCGCTATGCAATTTTCTTTCCACGGAGAATCCGCGCTCCAAAGATAGGAAGGCTTCGAGAAACAGAGAGAGAAAGAGAAAAAGATATATATATATATATATATATATATATATATATATAAAGAGAAAAAGAGAGAGAGAAAGATGCATACAACGTTCTCAGTGGCCACGTGATTGGTCGTAAACGCCAAAAATATGCGCCGATTGGCCGGCAGTCCGGCCGGCTTTATGGCAGCATCGGTATGCCAGCCGGGTTTTATGGTTAATTTTTGCAATTTTGTAATTGCCTTGTGCCCCATGGGCATCGTACGACGCCCCTGTGTCCTATCTTCTGTTACCTCGCTTTTCTCCCCTTTCTCCCTCTCTTCTGCCACCAGCTCCATCTACTCCTCACTTTTCCTACTCGACCAACGTAACCGGCCAAGCATCGTAAACCAGAACATGACCAGCGTCTTCCCTGTTTTCTTCATTTTCCTACTTTCCAAAGAAAAAAAAAGGAAAAAAAAAAGAAAAAAGAAAAAAAAATAAATTTCCTCGTAAACGTAAAATATTGGCCCTAAAACTATAAATTAAAAGGAATATTGATAGTTCGTTAACGACTTTACTTTATGCGAAATGTTTCATTTCAGCTGGTTGAGTTGACATTTTTATAACATGTTTTATATGAATGGCTTTTGGAAATCAGTTATTTGGATTAGCCTGTATATCAAGTTGGATTTGATATATAAAGTGATATTTGCCGAATTCTTATCCGATATAAGATCTCAAAATAATATCGTAATTATTTTCCAATTCATAGTATTGTACTTTGAATTTCACTTTGTTCCTCTTACAATTTTCCTCGGACTTTTTCGTTTCTTCAATATTTTTCTCCATTATTTCACATTTAAAAAATCGACCCGATCGAGTACGATGACAATCTTGAATTTAACGAGACGTCGACATTTTTGAAAATACTATTGGGATCCACCCGGCGTAGCCAATTTTGCCTGTTCGCCCGTAAAGTAATGATTTCAATTTCGTGAGATCGCTCCTGCCAGCAGCCACTATGCATCCCTATTTCCCTCTCTCTCTTTACCTTCTCCATGTTCGACGATTCGGATTAAGCCACTAAGGAAATTCAATATCAGTAGCTGAGATGGGCACATAAAATTACTGACTGCCACTTCGCTTTAATTTGCGCAGTAA
Organism: Vespa mandarinia; assembly: GCF_050613455.1. Taxonomy (NCBI): domain Eukaryota; kingdom Metazoa; phylum Arthropoda; class Insecta; order Hymenoptera; family Vespidae; genus Vespa; species Vespa mandarinia. Next base: position 3,084,025 of record NC_140820.1, read on the forward strand.
AGTTACCCGCACCCCGTCTTTCCTGTTCCCCAATCCGCCTCAACCGATTTTGCTGTGACTCCATCCGGACATGAAGCTTGTCTCTCTCTATCTCTCTCTCTCTCTCTCTCTTTTTTCTCTCTCTACTATACAGTTTCTCCGAGCTTACACATCCGATTAGTCCGAGTTTTCGTAAAACTGAAGAATTATGATTTGTTTATTTGCTGACAGCGCATTTCAATGTTCAATTCGATGAAATTAATTGTTAGTAATACTTATCGACTCTCGAATGCAATAAAATTGAGCCGATGATGAAATACTTGTTTAATATCGAAAGACTCGCATTTTTTCAAGTGCACAATGATTTAATAATTGTTAGATAAACCATCATTCGTGACTATCAAAGGATTTATTAATTTTTTTTTTCGCTTCAAAGGAGATCTATCAAAACACTTGTTATTTTTTTTATTACTGATAACCAACGTGATCAGTTGATTGTGTCCTATATTACCTAGCGAATCACTCCCAAAAATCCATGACCCTCCCGGTTCTTGGAAAATCCTCCTGTTAAATTTATGATCCTGCGGGCCGCAAACAGTGCACGTAAAACGTATCCGCGTACGAAATTGAAGCCACCGTAGTCGGCACGGGTGGTTAGGGGGTGGAGTCCGTGGCCTCCGTGAAACTGAACGAAGGGAGAAGTATCATGCCTGTGTGATTGTGTTCATGTCTATGTGAGTATAGGGGGTGAGTGGTAGCGTAATACGAAAACCATAGAATTCGCAATATCTTCCCAACGCGTTTTCACCACCGTGTACATACGTATTCTCTCCTCGGCGTATTCGCGTGGTAGGGATGAAAAAGAGGGATGGAAAGAGGTGGCTAGAGGGTGTACACGAAGCCCAATCTTCTACTCTTCCTCGCTCTCTCATTCTCTTTCGCTCTTGCTTGGCACAGTTCTGGCGTGTGTCAGTACTATCAGTTTATCAGATGTTGCGGCCAGCTACGACAGCTGTTACCTCAAGATATGGTAATTTTTAAAGTAACGGAAGAAGAGAGTGGAAGAGAGATAGTGCTAGCTAGAGGGTGGGCTAGAGAGTTGGAGGAAGTATCGAAGTTGAGGGGAAGTGAAACAGACTCGAATGTTGGGGTTGCTGTAGTAGAAAGAGAAAGAGAAAGAGAGAGAGAGAAAGAGAGAGAGAGAGAGAGAGAGAGAGAGAGAGAGAGAGAGAGAGAAAGAGACCGACTGATAGTGAGTGAGTGAATGGGGTTGAACAGAATAGGATGTAGAGAGATAGATAGAGAGAGAAAGAGAAAGAAAGAAAGAGAGAGAGAGAGAGAGAGAAAGAAAGGGAAAGAGAATACCAATATCTGTCAAACACATATTTTTTTAGATTTATCAGGTTTTTCCTTCGCAAAGCAAATCCAATTTAATTTTCTCGATACAGCCTATGAGCGACTCGTACTCTTATAACCATTTCATGTGATTCTTTCTTTCTTTCTCTTTCCTTCATTAAGCAGACAAACAAATATACGGATTGTTTATCCAATGACAAGATGTTGTGCTCACACAAATTTGAAATGAGATAATTTTTTTATACAGGTGTGACATTTTTCATTCTGGGAAATACGAATAATGTCTATCTAATAACATCATAGCTGTATATGCATTGTATACAATTTTTAATTTAATTAACTAATTTTGGTATTGCAATGAATCCAGGAGAGATTGGGGATAATTGGTAGCTTGCGTCGGAATATATTCAGACTAAAACCAGTTAAAAATGCTAGTTGGTTTAAACATCTGCCTTTGTTTTTATCTTTTCTACGTAATGAAGTAAAAAGAAAAAAAGAAGTAGTAGGGGAAAAGAAGAAATAGGAAATTCTGAACGTGCCCTTATCGGATTAATTTCCTTCCACCGCGACAAAGGGCAGAAATCCTTAGGAAACGAAGATTTTCCTTCTTTCCTACCTTTAACGTTCACCTTCTGATCCCTCTACCTCTAGTCTCGATGTGCCTACCCTGCTCCCCTATGCGTGTCTCCAACGGCAGTAATGAGAAGAGACGACGAGGCCTTTTCAGGAGGTGCAATCCAGCGTGACGTTGCTTCTTACTCTCTCGCGGCTTCCAACATTTGTCGGTTCTCAGCTTACGTTTCCGGACGCGGGAGGGTGAAGAGGATGAAGAAGAGGATGATGCTAGCAAGCAACGCAGTTGCTATTGCTTGCGGCTTACGCGTTGCGAGCATGCACCACTACCATGTAAGGCGATCAAAAGGAAACGCACGTATGTCTGAGTATCTATGTATGTGTATGTGTGTGTGTGTTTGTACGTGTATGTATGCAGATATATATATATATATATATATATATATATATATATATATATATATATAATGGGGGACAAAAGTATTCGTATAGTAGGAATATGGAAATACATTCTTACTGTACGAATATTTTCCTCCCTCACTGTATACAAATGTATTGATACAAAAGAAGGGTGTTACGAAAAAGTGACTAAAATATTATTTAGCTGGGGATCTCTGAATGTAACAAAAATATAGGGGAGAATTCAGTGAGGCATTTCTATTAATGACGCGAAATGATTTCAATGGAACGTTGAATTAAATAGCTAGCTTATTTGTTTGGATCAATGGGAGATCATGTTGCCGGTGAAATTTTCTTTTTCTTTATCGAACAAATATGTATGTATACATTATATAAGATTAAGATTAATTATAATCAATGAAACATTATATTACGTTAGAAATTCAATTTTATGTGAACTGTTTGATTTGTTATATCGAAAAATCAAATTTTCTGTTTTCTGTCTAGATATTTCCAATAGCTACGCACACGCATGTGTGCGCCAAGCGATATATTGAGATCTCGCGAGAGCGTAGGTACGCTTACGAAACAGGAAATAATGGTGCGCATTAGTAGCGACAGCTGCGATGCAACCCCGGATTGAATTGTTGTTCGGAGAGTTCGTGGAAAAACGGGGTGTGCGAGGGAACGTCGAGAAGCGCGAGGGGAGGATTTCGAACTACTCCCCTTGAACGACGGAACTGGAACGAAAAAGAGCTTCGAATGTCGAGGTGGCTCCGTCGTATTGTACGACGGCGACGTTAATTGTGCGGATTTGTCATCGCGCGATGGCATCACGAAATACGTTTTAGGACGTCCCTCAGGAAAACGATGCTAATCTTCGGATGAACATATGCTTATGATATGCACTTCTGTAACTGTAAAGAGGGGATATTCGAGAAGGATACGTTAATGGAACCTGGACATTGCTCATACTCGATAATAATACAATATATATGTAAATTAATACATGTTATTATAAATACATATTCCAATATTTTGATTAGGTAAAATTAAAAATTTCTTCCATTATAAATCTTTACAAAGTAAAACGTTTATTATTTATTTCATTTCTCATGGTGAGATAACCGAAAAAGACAATGGTACGAAAAAAGAAAAAGAAAAGAAAATCTTTAATTACATCTTATCAGTGATCTTAACCATAGCAACCCTTGTTCCGTGAAACGTACGAAACGTAATAATTTTAACTTTGAAATGCAACCCCTTACGTTCGCGACTCGCCAGCTCGCGCGTACATCGCCGTTACGAGGCCGTAATTAGTCCGAATTGACAAACAAAACTGCAGGAAAAGCGGGCCATTCTTGTTTGTACGCACAAAGGGTCTCGGCTTCTCTATCTCTCTTTCTCTACTCTTGGACGCGTGGACGACTCGCCTGGTAGTACCGGCCAAAATTTTAATTAATCCAGAGAGCTTATTAGTTTGAGTGCCGCCAAGGACTGGGTACGGTCGAGAACCACAAGAAAGAGAGAGAGAGCAAAAGAGAGAGAAAGAGAGAGAAAGAGAGAGAGAGAGAGAGACAGAACAATTTCCAACTTGAGTGCGGAACGGGGGATGAAAAGGGCTCGTTTCCACGGCCTCGTACAATCGAGTGAAAACGAAGAAGAAAAATAAAAGAGGCACTGGGAGGGAAAAAAATATTGCAATAAAAACATAGTACCGTCCGGATTGCTGCTACCTTCTCGCTTCCGGTCAGATTACCTTCAAACTTTCGAGCACCTTCCGACATTTTTATCCTTTTACTTATCCTCTGCGGCTATTCATCTTCTTTTTTCTCCGAATATGTATATATATATATATATATATATACATATGTTGTGAATACGTATATATTTTTTCTTTGGTATATAATATTATAATACTCGTGTTTATTGTTATAGCCCGAAAAAAGAATGAATAAGTGAATTAATAGGAATTACTATGTATATTAAAAATGTACATCGTACATAGTATCGTACATAGTATCGTTTCTGTTATAGCGTAGTTCGTAAACAAAATGATTTTAATTTGTAATAGAAAAAGGTACTTGAAACTCGAAAACTCTTGTGTTGTTGTTGATCAATCCAAATACTCATATCGTGTATTTATTGTATTACAATGTATGGCACGTAGTGGTCAATGTTTTATACTTTTATTTACGAATGAACTTGTTGTACTATTTAAACGCACTATTGATTATTGTTTTATTATTAAGTTTTCATTATGTCTTTACCAATATCCATTCGATAATTGAAATACTCGCGATTGTAAAAAAACATATTCAAGATAATATATAATATAAAAACATGTTAAAGGTATTAAAAACATAAAAACTCGAGTATCACATTCCTTAAAGTTCGTGCGATCCTTTCACGATCAACTTGAAAGATTTTAATTATTTTCTGTCAATATAAGGATAAAAATAATATTCGAATATGTTAATTCTGCAATAAAAAAAAAAAAAAAAAAAAAAAAAAAAATCTAGCAAGGAGAAAAAGAAGAACTGAAGGTGAAATCGGAGGAGAGGATTATCAAGAATCTTTTTGATCTCTCCTTGAACGAAATACGTAAAAAGAAAAGAAAAAGGAACAAGAAAGATATAGAAAGATTTAAAGCGAGAGAGAGAGAGAGAGAGAGAGAGAGAGAGAGAGGAGAGAGAGAAAGTCATGGTGAACGGTTAACAAGCGTCACATTCGTCAAACCACGCGCGTCCAATGCCACAGGGTGATACGTGTAACGAGCTAATTAACTTAATTTATCGCCGTTTGACGGGGATCCAATCGCAGATGCGCGGCACGTTAATTGTACGTCCATTAGCTGCCGATACGATCGTATAACCATCTAGCGTTTACTCCCTAACGATCGTTTAAAGCTCCCATCGTATCCTCTCTCTAGATGATGACTACAGACTCATTGGAAAACATCTTTTCTTATTTTTCTATATTCGTTAACAGCTCATCGTATTTTCTTACTCTCCCTACGCTAAATAACGATTTCATGTTATTTCTGTCGATTGGGATTCATTTAATGAGCTACTAAATTATTTTATTGTTTGCTTGTATACGAGAATTATGTACGTAATGATTTTCATTATAAGTATTGTGTGGCATGGCAAGTTTGTCTGAATATTGAGTTATTGTCAATGAAGAGGGAGAAAGGGAGAGAGAGAGAGAGAGAGGGAGGGAGGGAGGGTGGGAGAGAGAGAGAGAGACAATATTTGGATAGAACTGTTTAGAAATGTGCAATAGGACTATTGTCCTTTGTAATCAATGTCTTAAGCATACAGATATAAAATGCAGTATTATGTTGTTATTGCTTTGTCTAGTTTCAAGTGAAAATTAAATATAAAACATAATTGTAATTATTTCTCAAGATTGGAAAAAATGAAAGGAAAAAGAATAAAGGGAGAGAAAAAGAAAAAGAAAGAAAAAAAATTCATTATCGTTTATCCAGAAGGAAGAAGAAAAAGAAGTTCTGTTTTAATGAAGGGACAAGCCATTTAGTGACCCATAAGATCTGCGAGTCTTCTCGTAAGTCTTGTCTATAAGAAAACCATGTTCCGTGCTTGATCGCGTATACCTCGAAGTCAAAGAAAAATCAGGTAACAGTTCGAAGGGTACATCGAGTCGGTAGCAAAAACAAGATACCTTTCTGGGAACTAATCTACTCGTCTATACCATCTTACACCTTTCTTTGGCTTTTTGTTAACGGAATACAATCTTGCGATCTTTGTTGTCTATTCTGTTTTTCTCTTTCTTTCCATTTAAAAGAAAACCTTTTCTACTTGGAAAGATATTTAACTATTCCTAGGAACGTGACAGAGAACAATAAGATTATCTGATGTTTCTAACCAGCCGATAACCTGGGTTCGAAAAAGGATAAGAACCTAAAAGTTTATTTCTATAGATAAGATTTTTAAAGTAATAAATAATTTTGAATAAAAATTGTTATTCCCTTTATCATGACCAATGGAATTATTATTTCCGATATTATTTAATTTACTTACTTCCATGATCTTGAGTAGTATTAATTTAACTGTAATTAGGATTGACTTTTGACTTTTGACGTTGAAAACGAGATGCGATTTTACATTAAGGTCTCGGTCTAATAAAATAAATTATTTCTTCCTAGCTTTTCCATAGATATTTCTGTCTCTGTCCCATTCCAGACAGTAGATATCTGGCCACAAGAGCAACGTAGTTACGCCGTTACGCTACGCTCGGGTACTTAAATTCATAGGATGAAGAGGAAAAGCTTGGAGGAGTAGGAGTCGGGGGAAAGAGTAGAGAGAGAGTAATAGCGGGAAAGAGGACGTAGACGAGGAAGAGAGAGAGAGACACCCGCAATTTCGTGATTGCTTTTCAGACGACACTTTGTACACCCATGGACAGCACCAACCAACTCATTACGGTAATGACACGTGTGCATCAATTCGCATTAATATTCTAATGGACGTCAGGGAGAGGGAGAGAATGACTAAGAGAGAAAGAGAGATAGAAGAGGAGGGAGGGGGGTGGGTGGGTGCAGACGAGGGTAGCTTGCTCAACATGGTAATGGTAGAATCGGTATTGGTATTAGTGTTGGTAGTAGGAGTGCTGCTGGGTCGAAGTGTGGAAGGCTAGAAAGGAGTTGGCATCGGAGACGAAGGGAGACGCCATGCTATCTTGCACATAATGCCAATTAATTAATGGATACTACTGTGGTTCGGCTGGATTATGTAACTGGTGCCCAGGACGACTGCTATCGATCGACGTCTCGGTGCTGCTAGACGGTGAATGTAAATTTCGTTCGTTTCGTTCCCGACGTCGTTCCGTTTGCTCGTTCGTTCGTTACAGTAAATATTTTTTTTCTATTTTCCTTTTTTTTTCTCTCTATGCTTTCGCATCACTGGAGACGTATGAATGAAAGTGATGGTTATTGATCGAGTCGTCTCTTTCACTCTCTCTCCCTCTCTCCCTCTTTCGCTCTCTCTCTCTCTCTCTCTCTCTCTCTCTTTCTCTCTTTCTCCAAAGAGAAACGTTCTACGTAATAAGTATTGAAAAGATTGGATGGACACTTTCTTCTTTCTCAATATCGAAACACAGAGACTCAAGAGTACAATTTCATTATGGCAAGCTTTTAATAAAAAGAGAGTAATAAACTGAGGGTATATACATTGATTTACCAATGTAAATTTGTTTTTATAGAACTTTCGTTCCTCACATAAAACGATTCTGTTTTTCTATTTCTTCTCAAATAATATTGAGGAAAAAAAGAGATAATAGGAAAATATATGAAGACCGGAATAAAGAGCGCAACGAAGAAGGATTTGTTTTTTAAGGACGATCCAAAGTCTTTTAAAAAAGCATCGAGTGCTTTGATCCAGAAAAAAAAAAGAACTGACAAGCGCCATCACGCTTCTTTAACGGCAGCGCCATCTGCGATCTCTTATGTTGCTTCGTAATAAATGCGCTATAATGAACGTTAGTGTGTTGGTAACTGAAACGCGTCTCGATCTCACGCAAAACGCATGTCATCCTGCATAATGACTGAATGTCATCGTCATCGACGGTACAACGATGATGTCGCACTGCTACACATCTAAACGTATACGTGTGTGCATGAGTGTATTTTCGCGCGCGCACGGATCGTTATTCAATTACCGAGCGATGCCTATAACCGAATGATCATTACGCACGCGGTTAACGAGGTGCGTTAAACGATCGAGCTTACTGTCCATCGGGGAAAGATCGGGCGGACGTGAGCGGGAAATCGATAATCCTTCTCTATCGGCCGGATAATGAGCCAGCAATGAACTAGCCAACGAGAAAGAGAAAATCTTTTTTTACCCATCGATTATTTTCTTTCGTAGAAATATAGTGCAGGATAGAGTCAATATTAATTTTATATATATATATATTGAGAGAGAGAGAGAGAGAGAGAGAGAGAGAGAGAGAATAATTAATATTTTAATTAAGTTTGTACGATAGAAAATAGAATTAAAAAATAATGTTAAAATCTTGGCAAGAATTTCCGAGAGTCATTTGAGGAACTCCAAGCATCTTCCTTCTCGTATCCCTTTAAACCACCTTAAACCAGCTTTCAGAACGCGACGGCTCGGTTATTCTTCTTCATTAAGCAACGATGCACAACGAGACCTAAGTAAATATACTTCAAGACCACGTCACGGAAAGGAAGAATAAAAAAGAAAAGGAAAAGAAGAAGAAAAAGGAACAGGTGAATGCGCCTGTATCTCTCATTTCCTTATTTCACCCTCTCTCTACCTTAGAGTTCTACCTCAGAGAATGTTTTGTTTTAATAATTTATCGATCCTGTTCGACAAGCAACTTCTATTCTTTTTCATTTGTTTGTTAGCAATGAAAATACATAAACGAAAAGAGTTTATTCGTTTACCAACCATATTGTATGTTAAAACTTTGAATATATCACAACAATAGATATTAACTCAGCGTTATATCTTACGAAATAAATTTAATAGAAATCAATACCTACGTCTTTCATTTCTAATTGTAAATTAACTTTTAGTGGTTATATTATCAACAACATTACGAATGCGTATAAAATCAATAACTCATGTCTGGCGACTGGCCTAATAAAATAAATTATCATTTCAAACATGTCTTATCTTAAGAAAACTGACAGTATCGGGAAGGGCGGATCTTAGTGACAAAAATTATCGTCCTCTTGGTTAAGGCTGACAAAAAATCTTTCGAATCTATATTCGAACCGTATAGAGAATTCTATATATTCAACCGGAACGCCGTTCCCCAGCCAACTCTCGCGTTTTAATCTTGGTACAGGATCTTCGTGAGATGTCTTAAGAGCACGGAATCAATTACCGCGACTTTCACCGCGTGGGCGCGCCACATCTGGCGTGTCCGGCTCTCCTACGTGGATTAGTATACGTTCTCTCTTTTACTATGTGTGATCGTCCATGTAAGCTTAAATACGTATAAAGTGTGAGTAATAGCTATGGCGCACACTGTAACGTGGAATTAACAACGACAAGGTAGAAGAAGTGGTAATGGTGAAGGTGTGCGTGGACGACCGTTAACTGAAAGAAATACGATGGATATTCATTGATCTCACCGTGAAGCTGATAATTTTATGCGTGTAAAGCCAGTCAAATACTTCTTCGATTTACAGAATTTTTTTGAATTTTTATTGTCTCTTATATATTCGAAAATCCAACAAAATTTGCAAGTATTCATTATTTCGCATTATTCAAATTGACGGAGATATTTCAAGTTATTATATTATCGCTTCTTGCGCAAAAGAAATGAAAAGGTAGAGTGCGAAGGAAAAGAAAAAAAAAGAAGAAATTGAATAAAGGTGATTTTCTCAGACGCAGTGGTTTCCGTTCTTCTTTCCTTTCTCGCTACAGGGTTTCCCTTTAAGCATGCTTGAGTTAACGAGAGTGCCGAGCGTTCTCTATCCTGACATTACCTACATCAAGAAATCTCCTTGACCATTCTACCTTCTTTTTGATCTTTCGATTGATTGATCGCAAAAGAAGGAAATAGAGGAATATACCTTGACGCAACTGTAATGTTAAAGTTTGAAAAGATCACTGTGAATAAAAACATGAATCAATTTTATTCCTTGTAATATTAAAAGCATTGATTTTATCTGTTTCGTTAAGAATTCGTCAGTCCAACAAATATCATACCGTTCGCACAAGCAATTATCAATGTTTTTTTTCTTTTTTTTTTTTTTCAAATATTAGGATGAATAATGACGTAAAGAGTATCGAGTAATTTATAAAAAAAAAAAAAAAAAAAAAAAAAAAAAATACCATCGACCGTCTGGAGTCTCGAAATGGCGGAATAATCGTGGCAATGCGTCTCCCTAGTATTGGAACGTTTTCGAAGTTATCGGGAATGATCTTGCAAGGCCCGATTGTAAGCACGCGGCATGGTTGGCTCGTGGTATCGGTGGTGGTATAATACGCGATTACAAGTTGCACTGCTATCTTGATCTGAGATTAGTCGAAGCACGACCTCCAGCCACTTTGACTTTCAGACATCCTCCTTCGTGCCTCTCCTTTCTGAGTACTTTCACGTCAAAGGAACGTCGACGTTTGGAAGTCGCGACCTGAAACCAAGGTGGTTTGATGCACTCTTCTCTATCACCTTCGTTTTCACTATTCGCCTATTCTCGATTAGGGAGCTGTCACTTCAAGCTAACTACCCATGGTCTTACCACGCCAACAACATAGTTTTGTTACTTGCTTGAGCTATTAACACAGTATAATTCCGAATCAGTGTAATTTCTGATCTTAATTAAAAGATTTAATGATAAAAGTGTTTAATACCAATCGCATGTACTTGAACGCATACCAAAATCTTATAATGATTCAATTACAAAATTGAACCTGTGAAATAATTGCGAAGAATATAGTATAAAAAATATACACGCGCGCGCGTATACAACACACATAAGAACACACAAGAGAATGGTAGAAAACATGGAAATAAAACATTCGAAGAATTCGTATAACGAGAGACGTTTAACTGCGTGGGTCTGTTAAAGGATCGGATTATCCAATGGAGTGGGACTTTGGGTTGGTGAAGAGAGGGAACGGGGAGACGAGTGGGAAAAGAAAGGAGATTTCTCGATGGAAAGGAAGAGAGAACTTCCACTTGGGCGCACTTGAATGGATCTCCAAGCGAGGGGCCGCAAGTCCCTGGTCTAACCACGATGGAAAACCAACAAAGCTTCGTTCTTCTTTACAATGGGACTCTCGAACAGCCCAGCCATCGGACCGCTAGTTCCACGTTTTTGTACGTAAAGCGGATACATTGCGCGTGCGCACATAACCTCTACGTCACATGTATTTGTATGTTAAAAAATTTAAAATAGCAATTCCAACTTTCACGCGTACAAGGATTTTACATTTTCAACGAGAAAACGCAAAAGAAGAAGGGTATGGATTGATTAATTATCCGTCAATAATTAACCTTCATTATTCTTCTGTACTTTTATTACTGGTATTGTGTTTTGAACAAAGGATACATCCCGGACGGACATTAAATATGACGAAAGATAATATCGAATATGAATATTCTGACTGGATTTCATCGTAGCTATCCTGCGTCTGTATGCGATACGTGGAGCGGTGCATAGTCGATTAAAAATTATTTTAAATTTTAAACGGCAATAAAGGAGTCATTATATCAACAGCCGTATTCGGTGATATTTAACACAGGATTCTCATGTAAAATGGTATTCTGTTGATAGTAAATTCAAAGAGGGATGCGAATACGAACTTGAAAAAATATATATCCCGTTTAAATTTATTTCATGTCTACAGATATTTAATAGAATTTCGTACGAACTTTGTGATCTGAAAATATTTTAGATATTAAAGATTTTATCAAGTTTATAACATTATATTCAATCGGCGAAACGAAATGCATAAAATATCGTATAATATAAATTTATCTTGTGTCTACATTACTATTAATTAAGTTGATAATGAAAAAGGATACAACTAATTATTTTTTGATATAAAATATACACGAAATGGGTTAAATGTTTCATAATTACATAAAAACAGAACCTTTTCCAGCCCCTTCTCAAAGAGGCAGGAAGAAGGAAGCGCGTAAGCACGAAGCTGAACGACCCCAGCGATTTCTTTATACTAATTGAAATTAGTAGCGAGTAACCGACAGGGCAAAAGAGAGAAAAAACGCTCTGCTCGACGCGAAGAGGGCTGACGTGTTCGAAAAAAAATAAAATAAAGGGCTAAACAAGGGAGAGACCGCTTCTCTCTCTCTCTCTCTCTCTCTTTCTCTCTCTCTCTGTCTGTCTATCTGTCTGTCTCTTTCTCTCTGTTTCTCATGTGTTTTCGTTCGGCAATGACTGGCGAGATGTGCTCTAAGTTCGACTTTTAGACGTTCAACTTCAGAAACGAGACGGTCGAGAATAACAAATGATCGTCATTACGGTGTCGAGCATGATGAAAGAGAGAGAGAGAGAGAGAAAGAGAGAGAATCGTCGTTTCGAAAACTTATACTAACGTTTGAACTTAGGTATAGCGTTTCCTTTTTTGAAGAGATAGTCATTATTACATAATGATCACTATCCTCATTTCCTTTTTTGGGAATCGTTAATCTTGTTCTATGATTCTATACTTTGATGAATCGAACGACAGAAAGATAATTTTGGTTCAATTATGATGTTTTTGGGTTTGGATCGTTTTTCTACATCCTGAATCATTTTCTTCATCATCTCTAATTATGGCGTATAATATTTTGAAACGATACCTGATAGCATACCTGAAGATAATTTTGGACAATTTAAAGTATAATTATGGTAAACAAGACGAAACCTAATTTTGAAATGATTCGTCTATGTGAAACAATCTAGTCGATACGATAAGCGATATAAAAAGAGATACGAATTCTGAAAAAAAAAGTAAATTTTCGAATTGAATTATTTAGATTAAAAACATATTTCAAAGACAAATATTAGTAATTGAAATATCACGGAAGTGATGTTTTACATGTTCCTCAAATATTATTTCAAAATGATAAGACGATTGAAGATATGTTTCGTAAAAAATAATTTATATCTTTGCACGGCTTAGGTGTCAAACGAGTTTTCCCGTATAGCAGTGGATGGAAATATCTGGTCATATCCAAGCCAGACAGACAACTCGGACCTAACACTGATCAGTCGACGGCCTCGTACCAGACTCGTCAAGATCCATTTGCGGACTGGGATGTACAGCTGCATTACCGTGTCGTGGTGCCAAATACTAATGGTAGGGAAGCGAATAGTGTCGTTACGGAACCTCACACTCACCGCACTCCACCCCTCACATCTCCCAACCCTAACTCCCATCTCGCGTAGTCGTGTTTCTCTGCGTTCGGATGCATAACACGGCCGACGGTGTAGGAAACCAGACTGAGTGACCTTGATGGAAAGGCAAGAAATGCACACTCAATATACATTTGTCGGACCTCATCGATCAAAAGTAACAACCGAGATGATTTCAATAATAATTCAATAAGACGAAATCATATTGTATTGTAGAAAACATTAGGAAAAATAACAATGAGATCGGGGATTTCATTGATAATGTTATAAGAAATAAATCAGATTGAATGTTGAAAGAAATAATACTCATTGATGTACCAGCTATGGTAACTGAAATTACCAAACCACGGAGTGAGGTCCCAAGTGGTAAGCGAGATTACGGGAATGAGAAGAACTCAAAGAGCGAGAAAGAAAAAAAACAATCCGTAAGAGAGGAAGAAGAAGAAGAAGAAGAAGAAGAAGAAGAAGAAGAGTGCGCAGGGTGGAGGGGTGGCAACGTAGGAGGTTAAGACGTTGTCCTGCCAACAGGTGGTAGCAACCTCACACCACAGTCAGCTATCCTCTTCTACCCAACCCCTTTTTCGCCCTCTGTGGCAGCAACCACGACGATAACCCGCGGCGACACCCGATAAAACGGCTCGTAGAAGAGGGTTGGGGGTCTCTGTTACGATGCGCATGGGATAAGTGGGTCGTGCAGCATTAGACAGAAAGAGAGAAAGAATGTGCTGCTAGCAGAGAAGAAAAACACTAGAGAGATTATCGGCCTTGGCTACTCACTCGCGCACTATCAAATAATCTTTCGTTCCGTTAACGTATCTTCTGAAAAAAAAAAAAAAAAAAAAAATAAATAAACAGACCAAGAGAGAAACTAAAGAATATATGCGAGATGTTATTTGCAAGTTTATCAAAATATTTCGAATGTTAATCAAATTTTATCAAAAATTTGTATCGACAGAATAAACTAAGTATTATTAATCTTTTATTCTTCAAGATGACCTAGTATGTCGTTAGTTTTGTAGCATTCAAAAATGAGAATGTGTGGACGAAAACCAGTATCGGATTTTCTCCAATAAAAAAAAAAAAAAAAAAACAATGTTCACTATACGCAACAGCAGTTAACAATATTATTTGCTCAAACTTTTTTACGCGGCAAACAGCACTTTCTGAAGAGGGGAAGGAGAGAGAGAGAAAGGAAAGAGAGAGAGAGAGAGAGAGAGCGAACGAGAAAGCAAAGAGCCAATAAATCTGACGATGTGGAAAGGGTAGCGCGTTCGAAACCGCAGAACTAAACAAACAATAAATTCCATTTGGTAAAACGAACGTTTTCGATTCCCCCGGGGGTCCCCTTTTACCAGAGGACAAAGGCCCGTTTGTTGGGTCCGTTGCTACAAAGGATTCCATTGGCAGCTACGCTGCACTGTACAACAACGTGCACCATGAACGCATATTCCTCTTTTTCTCTTTCTCTCTCTTTCTCTTGTACCTTCAGATATACCGTGAACTTCATCGCAGAAAGAAATGTAAAGGTGGATTTAGATAATCTATCGAATACGTGAGGTTCTCTCTCGCTATTGTGTTGGCATATGGTTATTATATTGTAACAATACATATGTCGTAATTATACCGTAACAATTCTGTTCGATAAATAATACAAATTAAATAAAAATTGTTTTAAGAAAAATTACAGAAATTAATAAAAGTAAATGTTATATTGTGATAATTATTAAAAATGAATTTATCACAAATGTTTGTTGACAATAAATTATTTATAAAACAATGAATAAAATGGATAGATCTAATTATCATTATATCTATAAATGTTCCAAGGATAGACCATCCAAGTGATTTGCTAGTAAGTTATAAGAACAATGGGAAATACAAACGATACAAAATTATATACATTGAAGAATATGGAGGGAAGGACTGGTAAAGAAAATGGCGAAGAGAGAGAATCCAAAGTGGAGAACTTAGAAACGTTCGGAAGCACAAACAACGGGCAAAGACATACACAATTCTATAGCTGTATAAAATGGCACGTCGCATGAATTATGAATGGATAGAGATACTTCGGAATCGTTGCGTAGAGTCCAAAGTAATCGATACCACGTAAACTTGCTAGGCAGACAGAAAAAGAGAGGCGGGGCGGAAAAGAAACTATCTCTCTCTGTGTGTGTGTGTGTGCGTGCGCGCGCGCGTGTGTGTGTATGTATTTATGTATTATTTCTATGATCGATCCTAAAAAGTAGTTACTATATTTCAACGAATAGATCTTAGCGCATTTAGTAAATTACAAAGGAACGATGATCTCAACTTGCTCGAGTAGAAAACGTGAGGTGAATGGTGCCACGCTGATTCTCGGCATTTGAGTTCAAGGGTTTTGAGGTGAAAACGGGACTGTGATTCCAGGCACAAACTGGATCGACGGGTTCCCGACTTGACGAAGCCCTCGACCTCCGACCTCCACCTTACTCTTGGAACTGGAGATGGAAGAAGAGAAGGGAGAGGAAGGAGAGGTCTCGGGACGAAGTTGGCGGGTTCCGTATAACCGTAGCTTCGCTACGCGGTACAACTCAGTATCAAATCCCGGAGGGCCGTTTACACGGCGAAGCCTTTGTGTCCAATCCAATTTCAAGGAAATGCATTTTCTCGGCTTTAAATGTCTCACTGTCTTATAGTTTTTAAACACGTCATATGTTTCAAAACTATAAGAAAATGTTACCGATGATCTTTTATAGTAATATTTTTAGAAATTTATCATTAAAATATTATCTCTCGTATTTGTTTTATTTAAAATGTTTAAATAGAAATATTGTAATAGAATAACAGGAATCATAGAATGTACTTCTATATGCTTTATCTTGATATTACAAACATCAAGGAACTTCTTTGACCAGTTTACTTTCTTTCTGATCTTTCGATCGATTGATCGCGAAAGAAGGAAACAAGTAAATGTGCCTTGGCGTGTAACGCTGATGTAAAAGTTTAAAGAGGCCACTATGAATAAGAGTTCAAATCAACTATCCTTCTTGTGAAATCAGAAGTATAGATTTTATTTGGTATTTATTATATTTCGGACAAATATAACGCAGTAATAATAAAAGGTTTATTAATTAAACAAAAAATTATTCAAAATATTATTAATTACATATCAATGTCAGAGAGAGAGAGAGAGAGAGAGAAAAGGAACAATCAATGTAACGAATATTAAATAGTCTATAAAATTATTATCCATCGTCTAGAATCTTGAAATGGTAGATTAATCGTTTAGAGGTACTTCTTTGTTTTCTCGATCGTTCAAAGGCTTCGTTCGAACTTAACGATACTGCTTTTTAATTAATATTTTCCAAGCATCTCCTAAATATTATTATACACTCGCATAAAAAATTTGACCATTTAGTTAACTATGGTTGGCTAATAACTCTTTGTTAACTTCTCTACATAATTCTTCGATTTACATTAAATACACTATGTATGTATTTCCAACGAAAAGATTTTAATGGTATTTTAAGCTATGGAGGTCTGTTAAGAATCAATATGCCTGACTAATTATGAATTTTTCAATATAATTTTTTTTGAATGAACCATAAAGAAAATCTTGAACAATTATGATTTAAAATTATATAAATTAAACATAAATTAAAAGTAAGGAATAAGAAATGTTTTTTGCAATCATATTTGGTTAGTATCAAATATAAAACACAATGGATAAAAAAGGGAAGAAAGAGAGATAGAGAAATAATGCAACGAAGAAGAGATCAATAAAATCGAATTTAAAAAAAGACGCATAGAGCTTCCAGAAAATACAAACTGCGACAACAAGTTCAGTACTTTTCTATACGCCGTTAGTGACGTTCATGAAAGAGTAGGAGAGAGTTAGAAGGAGTGAAGAGTATGGAGGTGAAGGAAGGAAGGAAAATTCGCAAGCTTCTCTTCTACTATTTCGACGGGACGCATTGGTCCATGGTAGAGTGCTCGTCTCTCGCTTCTCGCAAGAAGGACGGACAGATCCAAATTGAAATGTAATGTACACTCCTCTCCCCTTGCCGACCCTTTCTCTCGGTCCCCAGCCCTCTTTCACTTCCTTCTTCCTCTTCTTCTATGTCTCTCTTGCTCCTTCTCTTGCGCATTTCGTCCTCATTGGTTTCTCTCTACCTCTACCTCTCTCTCTCTCTCTCTCTCTCTCTCTCTCTCTCTCTCTCTCTCTCTCTCTCTTGTTCTCTCTTTGTCTCTTTCTCTCATTCGCTCGAAGATGGTTCGTTCGTTGAGGGAGGAGGAACTCAGAGAATAGGGTAGGGGATAAGTGTAGGTGATTTACTACTCCAGGCTTAATGAAGGCTGTTTACTGCTAATTAAAACGAAGACCCATTTATACCATATCCTGCTACGTGAAACGATTTCACTGATTCGTGTCGTTGCATAGACTATTCTCTTTTTTTCCTCCGAGATCTATCTATCTTTTCAGTTTCTCGAATTTCTTCAAACGAGGAAAAAATATCAGAATAACGAAGAATAAGATAGGAAATAGATTTACTATTGAATAAATTCGTCATTCATCTAGCAGATGAAAAGTGAAGATATGTAATAAAAATAATATAAACTGTTATCAAAGTTATTCGAAACATCTAGACCAAGTTTCAAATTTATTCCGCCAGAACAATCTATTGGGCTCTTTGTCTTCGTTCAATTAAATAGCAAGAATTGTCTTACACGCATAGTACCATGCAAAGAGAGATAAAGGGAAAATAACGACCTTAGAAGGGTGAAAGTTGAAGAACATAGAAAGAAAATAATAAAAAGAAGAGTTAAGAGAGCGAGAATGGGAAGAGAAATGTTGCCGAAAAAACAAGAAAGGAGAAGAAATGTAAGGACATAACGAGAAAGAAAACTGTCAGGATGGGGTTTAACGAGCTACATCAGCGAATTGCTAGATCGTACTTGTTTGATAAAAGTCAACTGGCTGATAATGATAATAACCATAGAAGCTAAAGGATATATGAAGATATAAGTAATGAATGGATTTTAACAGCTTAGATATTTGAAGAGAAAACAATATATACATATGAATTATGGTTATCCCTATAATATTATTCTGTTTGTACATGTATTTCTATTTTCATGCCATGAATAAATCTCAATAGTTTAATTTCGTTCTTATATATACACATAAACGTATCCTAATCAAGATTTAATTGGAGATTCTACTAACCCAAGGAGTTACAGCTCAGACTTCATTGCAGACTGTTTTATTATGACCGAAGTAATCATGGCGAATAGAAAAGGGAACATTAGCTGCGTAGATAAAAGAGAGATACTTCGGTAAGGTCAATACAGAAAACGAAGTCCTTACAAACTTTCACGAGTAGTAGAGAGAGATAGCTAGAGCAAGGAAAAAGAGAGAGAGAGAGAGAGAGAGAGAGAGAGAGAGAAAGCGTCGAAGGTATTCGAAGGAGCAGTGGAAATGGAGCTTTTATACGAAAGTACTCCATATCACTTTATTTAAGATTTACCCTCTCACTCGCCCCTTTCAACCCCCAACAAGACTCGTCCATTTCACTGCCTCTCACTCTCTCTCTCTCTCACTCTCTCTCTCTCTCTCCATTTCTCTCTTCAGTCCGCCTAACCCACCTATCCACCCATTCAACCCCCAGTTCACGGGACGGCCGCTCGGTCGTTTTACTATCCTTAAGCTCGATCCTCGCTTCTCGAGCTTCTTTCTGTATCGACGTCTTTACTTTGCCTCTCCTTACTACTCTCTTTTCTGTATCCACTCCAGAACGTTTTGTTTGTTTATTTCACACGGCCTCTTTAACATGATCTATGTTCGTAGCGCACCACACTTTATTCCCACCCATTAAGTAACTCAAATTCGTCCCCTTCTATCGTAGTATATCATTTCAGTATTTTTTATGTTGTTTTTTAAACGAACACATTCAATATGGATAATGAGACTCGTAATACTATATTTCTAGGAAACCGAGAAAGACCTAATAATTCATTAGTTATTGAATATGCAATGTTGACATACATAAATAAACAGGATTTAATGCTTTCTCAGGGACACTTTTATTCTTATAATAAGGATGGTTGTTAGCATTTTAGTTTTGAATTCTAGTAATGTGAGCTGACTTAATGAGTCGTGCATTTCATTTTCATGGAATGGTACAAATGAAAAAAAAAAAAAAAAATAAATAAATAAATAAATAAATAAATTTTTAAATACAAACTATTAATAATAATTCATGATTAATCGAGATACATGTACTAGTTAGTTATTTATTTTAGAATTGTTCCAACTTTTGTACAACAAAATCAAATTTGAACTTTTAGTTCGGTGCAAGGTTGTTCCTAAGATATATTATTTTTAATACTACAATGGATACTGTTGGGTATCTTGAAAGAAGCGACGTCTAAAGGCTGTCTTGAAAGAGAAAGAGAAGAAACTGGATAGAGAACGAGAGAAAGACACAGAGACAGAGAGAGGGAAAGAGATAGAGATAGATAGAGAGAGAGAGAGGGAGAGAGAGAGAGAGACAGAGAAAGAGAGAATAAGGAGCAAAAGTAGTGGGTGGAGGGAGAAGGTACTCTTAAAAGGTGTTGTTAAAACCTCCCTCCGTCCTGTAAGACACCGCTCGTCGGCACCTTTAATTAAAGTCATAAATCAATGTCAATTAGCTCGTTCGTGAGACGACGCATAATTAATTATAATTAACAATTAATAATAAAGTAATGATTCGCGGCAGGTGTGGAGGCTTCGCGAGTCATCTTTCGAACCCTTCTGTAGCTTTTCGTTATTCGTAAATGAAAAAGGAGTCGGAACAAGTAACGAATTTTTTAACAATTATAAAGCTTAGAGATATTTCCCTTTCTTTCTTCTTTATTCTCTTTTTTTCTTTCTTTTTCTTTTTTTTTTTTTACGCTAATGACACGTCAATTTTTTTAAGTGGGTCACCGAACACACAACCGGTCGTATCAAATTAAACGTAAAATGATCTTCGAAGCGGAGGTTAAAGGAGACTGGTACGAAGTTGGGACGATTACGATGAGATATTCGTATATATTTAATGGAAGGGTATCTCTTGGTGTGTTCGAAGGGTCTTTCGCGAGGCGAGGAGAGCAGGTGATCGCGGTGATGGGGAGAGAAACGACCAGCTCGACCGGTTTACATGAGCTCGAGGATCGAAGAGAACGCCTTTTACCCTTAACATGAGTGCGACAGAAATGGGAAGAGAGAGAGAGAGAGAGAGAGAGAGAGAGAGAGAGAGAGAGAGAGAGAGAGAGAAAGAGAAAGAGGGAAGGAGAGAGAGAAAGAGAGAGAAGGCGAAAAGTGGGGGAAACGATTGTGAGAGGCTGCATTCGTGTGTGCGTGAACGTAGACTAGAAGAGGGTGAAAGAGGAGAGAAAGGAGGTGAGGTTCGACAAATCGAAGCCTTTATATCTGGATCGTCCTTGCATCCTTGCTTGCATATAATTTAATGGAATTAGAAACGTTTCTTGTTTATTCTATTGATTATTGAGTTTAATGTATGTATATATATATATATATGTATGTATGTATATATATATATATATATATATATATATATATATATATATATATTGGCAATAAGAAACTTTTATATAGGATAAATTTTAAAGGCGTTATCTTTTTAAGATCGTGAGAAAGAAAGTTTTGTTATGATAGTATCGTGATTACTTTAACTTAAAAAAAACAGTTAGATATTTTTAATGCAATTTCAAATTTCATACAAGTTTAAGATAGCTTTAAATTTAAGATTAAACTTCAGATAGTTGTGATGGGTCGAAGGAAACAGGATAATAAAAAATATTAAATCGAATATCGAATCAATAAACGAAGGGAGAAGTTAACGAGGTATTCAAGGAATCATCGCAGGGATCTACCAAGCTTTCCTCCTCGAATACGACCTGCCTTCTTCGTTTATCCCCACTCCAGCTCTCCTAACGAAGCTGGCGTTGTGCTCACTCTACACATTCAATCCCCTGTCGTCCTCTTCTCTTTCTCTGCTGTAGTCGATGTGTTTTACGTACACACTATTACACGACCGTATGCGAGGACTTCGATTACCACTTGTTTGCCGAACATCTGCAAATGCAGGCAAGAGAGAAACAGGGAGGAGAGAGGGAGAGAGAGAGAGAGAGAGAGAGAGAGAGAGAGAGAGAGAGAGAGAGAGAAAGAGGAAGAGAGAGAGAAAGAGAAAGAGAGACAGGAAGATAAGAAGAGATTTCTGTTGTATAAAAAGCTTACATTAGAATAAATATTCTTTATTAAAAAGCTTAAAACGCATAATGATAATTTTAAATAACTCTTAAATTTCACGAGAGTATTATCGTTTTTTCTTAAACAATTTTATGCATATTACCCAATCATTTAACCATACTTAAAAATCACCAAACCGGTTATTGTAATCCGATCGTACTAAAAACGAGCTTGGGCTCTTTTTACTTTTTCTTCCATTGAAAAGTTTCACTGAAAAGAAAATGAGGAAAGAAAACGTGGTTCTTCTCGTGTGATAACGAAACTGACGAAGCTCCCGAAATGTGAGGAAGGGCTGGCGTTTAAACGAGAGTCTCCTCTGTCTCTTCTCGCTTTATCCCTTCCAACAAAATCGAGTCTTCGTTCTCACCTCACAAGCTTACTGTGGCTACATAATGACACTTTTACACGCGGATAATGGGGCTCCAAAGGCACGCACAATGTGGCACAAAGCGTGACTGGAACCCCGAAGCGGGTATAAAAACATACGCGTGCACACGGGGAAAGGGAGAAAAAGGAAAAGGAGAAGAGAAATAGAAGAAAGGAGATGGTTGGAAAGGGATAAAAGACAAAGACAAAGAGAGAATGAGAGAGAGAGAAAGAGAGAGAGAGAGAGAGAGAGAGAGAGAGAGAGGGAGAAATCTAAAGGAGGAAGAAGAAGAAGGATAGACAGAGGAAATACTCGGTATCTCTCTTTTTCTTTCTCTGTCTCTCTTCATTTCTATATATGTTCTATTTATTACATCATGAACACGCAAGCTCGTATTTTAAACGAGGAAGAGTGAGAGAGGGAAAGATAGGAAGAAAGAGTGAGAAATATGAAGCAAAAGGGTAGAGCTACCGGGAAAGGAACAACGCAACAAGAGGAAAAAAAAAACCTGAACTCATTTGCGAGACATTAACCAATTACTTTTTACGAAAAGGTTTCGGTTATCTTCAACTTTTCTTTACGTTCTACCCCCAATAATCTTTTCATGCCAGTAACCCTTTCCTGCCCGTAGCTGTTCCTTTTTCTCACTACTTCGACGGGAACCAGACTCTTTCAGGAGGCATAAACCCGTCATCGTTTAATCATCTCAAACCCCTTTCTATTCATATATTTTTTTGTTGCTTTTACAAATGAGCAAAAGTATCGGTTAGACGAAGGTCCATAATGAAGAAACGAAATATATCTTTGGTTGTCGCACATGTACGTGCATAGTAAACTAACAATAACTATGTATCAGGTTTGAGGTACGACAGACGTTCTTCTTTCAGCTAAATGTAACCGGCAATAATGAATCAGTTTGACTAAACGATGTTTCCCACATTCTACTCTAAATCTCTTCTCCCCTTAATCACTATTACGGATGCACGGAATATTCGCTAACTATTCTGCGCTCTGCATTTTAACCCTTCTCGAATCCGGCGAATACTCTGGATGCCTAGATAGTTCGTATTATCCTGATACTAAGTGGAATCGGAGCTTCAGTGTTCGATTTGAATATTTTGAGCATACGAACTAAGCTTCTTCGTTAAGTGTGGCGATCCCTCTGATGATTTATAACTTGTGCAACAATTTCGATTCGTTATAGAATTTACATCAAATAAACATAACTTTTTAATGCCTTTGTTCCCTATTCCGATAACTTATGGTTAAGACTATTTTCAAATCATATTTGGCGATCTTAAAGACCCGATAGTTTAAATATTGAAACTCCATTTAAGGTATTTCATACTTGGTACTTTTTTATCGTCTTCCATCCAAATTCAGTTAAAAAATTTTTTTTTTACAGAGAAACACTTTTCCGCCCACCCACAACCCGTTCCGATTCAATGGCTTAAGCAACGCTTTTTACTACCACGCTTAGTGACTCTAATGGTTCATCAGGGTGATACGTTAATGGATGCCGCCGCATTTACCTCGACCTTCGCTATAATAGCGATTAAAATTTAGGTGGTACAAGCGCGTGGAGCTATTTAAAAAAATCAAAGTCTCTCCCTTTTATTTTCTAAAAGCTTCCTTCCTTTAATAAAAAAAAAGTACGCTTCCCTAGCACTATTACCTTACAGATAACAAGTTACCTTCAACCTCATCCTGCTTTCTCTATACTAGAAGTTCGTATTCCGATGAGAAAACGATGGTAAATGGTCGATCAAACGAAGACAGAATGACCGTCACGTTAACGCAATAAAGAGATGGACTCGCCGTTGATTTTCTACGTCAGTGTATCATGATAATGAAATATCGGATGTAACTACCTCGTTTTGCAATGAACTTTCATTACAAACGAAACACTATTATATTGAGAAAAATGTTGCTAGGGCTATAAATCACGTCTCGCTTTAACTTAATTCGGACTAGTTCCACCAGCTGTAGCTTTCGTTCGCTAAGAAAAAATTTCTAGCGTTGATTTGATCACTTTGGTCAGACTGTAAATTTACTGAACTTATAATCCCAACTACGATCAATAAAAAAGTTTTTACGTATATCATCTAAATAAACGATCAAAGTATTTATTGAAAATAATAGTTAAATAAATTTCTTTGATTTTCAACAACAAGATAATCCAAACGGTAGGTAAGGCAAGAGTGATATAGACGAAATCCCGACAAACGAAGGGAGAAATGGTGGCAGTTATTCTGGAGAGTACCGCGTAGTGTGTACTCGTGAGAAAGGATGACGAGAGAAGCAGGGAGGAGGAGGAGGTTAGGTTATATAGAACGGCTCTCCGATCTAATATCTCACGAGGTGGTGTGGCGAGGCGGTGGCGACGTCGGAGACGGCAGCGCGCACATATCATATTGTTAATCTCAAAACCGCGTCTATAAGAATCCACTTAATGAAATTTCCGTCGTAGACGACCGACCGCACGAGCGCCGATTGGTCGGCTACAGGAGAAAGCCTCCTGTTCGTGTCCCGGTGCCTGCATGGCGGTGGCATTGTGGAGCAATTAATAATGTCATATTGCACCCCCTTGCCTTCTACCCTCTACACCCTCATCCCCACCTATCTAACCCCACCACTGAAGCACTTCGTCTAAACGCCCCAGGCATACAACTACCACCAACAGTACCACCACTGTCACCCCTCAGACGAATAGAGAAAGAGAGAGAGACAGGGAGCTATGTAGGAGTGTACCTACTGTACCGTGGCGAAGCTGGAGTAGAAGGAAGAGGTGGGCACCCTGACTGCTGGCTTGGATATAGGCTGTTGTGAATATTACATTCCCGGTGTATATAGACGCTGCGGGTCTCCCGGTAACGCTTCAGGGAGGGTGAGACGGTGCGCCAGGGTGAACGGGGACAGAGCACAATAAGACGGTGCAAGCAATTAATTTTCGGGCTTTTGCTAATTAAATTTTTGCTTGTCGCGTAGACCGCTCTCTTCGTTAAATCCACCTGCTATCTATATTGGTTGATCTTATCAGCAGGCTTCTTTCAATGATTATGAGTTTGTCGTAATAACGTTAAATGCTATATGATTCGTTTAGATTACGAATATATATTTTTTAATTATTTAGATAAGGATTTTAGAAATTACTATGTTCATATTATATGTAGATTATATGTACATGTTTAGGAATTCGTTTATAAGAAGAAAATGACGTAGATGGTATGCGAGTTTCTTGTCGATAATAATATCGATCTAGAGATAATATTTATGAAGAAGTCTAGTTATATTTGTATAGCATGTCCTAGTTTGTTTATCGATAAAATAAACCATATACCGGCTCGTCAAAATCAAGCTTACATGAGGTCTCTTTGATATTGATATCGCCGAAACGAATGATATGAAAATTTATCAAACACGAATATCTTTCATTCAGGTTATTTTCTTCGTGTAAGAGTGAAAGAAAGATTTTCTTTTTTCTTTTTTCTTTTTTTTTTTCATTTCAGTTATCTTTATAACTACTTGCCTATAACAATAGGAAATAACGATCTTTTATCGTAAAGCATACGTATTGAACCAACAGGTTGTAAGACAATCGAGAAGACCCTCAAACCATAGTTGAGATGCTAAGAAGACCTTCTGCGACTCGTGTATCGGTTTAATCGAATTTGATGCAATTAAAGCTTCCCGATGGAGAAAGTTCTTCCCCTGGCATCGTTTTCGCTCAAAATAATTACGGACTCAGGTGTCCCTCATTCGTATGTGTTCAAGATGTACACCTGTATCCGCTGTCTTTCTTTCAATTTCTAGGTAAACATCTATTCATATAATAGTACGAAATTACAGGGACAATCGGGCCCTTAAAATTGTTTCATTGATCCTGATTATATTATTTACATTTCCATGACGCTCTGCGAATACCAATGATAAAAATAATCTGAAAATGAAAGAAAGAGAGTGCTAAAGAAATGTATGAAGGTCACCATGAGATATCTTGAAGAGATCCTGACAAAAAAAGAGAATTGCTGTAAATATTAGGTAGGCAGTCGAGGCAAGTGAGATAGAAAAAGTAAGAAAGAGAGAGAATCACGGAGAGAAAGAGGGTCATTCGGCCCACGGGCCCCGATTCTCTTCGGTTGTAAACGAGCTGCCGTCTCTACCCACCGTTTCGCGACCGCCTTGACTGTTGCTCTCGTAAAAACCTCGCCTGGTTCTTTCGCTAATCGACAACAAACACATTGTCTCTCCATTGTTGCTCTGACCGGTCATCCCCTGCGGCTAATATGGTGCCTTCTTTATTCCTACTCTCCTGTGCTCGTATTCCAATTTGATGTTCAAACTCGTTTTCTCTTTGGAAATTATTTTCGTCTCAACTACAATTGATTCATGAAGGAATACGAAACAACAAAAGAAAAAGAAAAAGAAAAAAAAAAAGAAAAAAGAGAAAAAAGGAACGGGAGGGAAAAAAAGGTACCACGAAATAAAAGCTTCGAATCTTTTACAAGAGCTTTTTAACGATCTATCACGAAACATTGCTGAATCGGGGTTAATCTAACGTGAATTCTCTTCTCCGGGCGTTTGGTGTTGTTATAAAATATCTGGAAAGATACGGCACGTTGTACATACATAACGGTTATGTAAAAAATGCGTAGACAACAAACACAAACGCATAGGCATACACGGATAGGATAGTTTGTTTCTACGTAGGCGTGAACGTGCGTGCCCGAAAGGAGCGTGCGACAGTGGAAGCTTTTACTTCGGAGAGTATCGTACGATCCCACCGCCGTGAGAAATTCTATTTATTCTCGCCTGTGTCCCAATAAACGTAACGCTCGAAGCATGCATAAATTACCGCAAGCTAGCAAGCGAATGTGCCTGGATGCGTGCGTGTGTATGTATATGTGTGTGTGTGTGTGTGTGTGAGTAAGCGCGCGCGCGCGCACGTTATTGTACCAACCGTACGTAACTACGTAACTTGCATTTTTTACTCTAACACCATCTATAAATTTAAATCGAAAACGATACTCGTTATGCGGCACAATGAATGTACAATACCGAAAGGGCATCGGTGCAAATTAATTTAAAAAACATCAATCAAGTAATAGTTAGGTCTATGTGATTTCCTCCATGTGGAAATGTTCAAAGATATATATATATATATATATAAAATCTTGTCAGATAAAGTGAAAATCATTAGAAACATTATGGAATTCAAGTTATATCAAGATTTGACTAAGTAATTAACGTAAAGTCGTTGAAAATGAAATCACCCTATTCGCAGAAGCTTCATCGAAGTGTCGTGAATTTAGAATTGCTTGGTATTTCAATAACGAAATAATGAGTAATCTGAGTAATAGCAAATTTTTGTCAGAGTATAGTACGTTTTTTACGCTTAATTTCTTTTTTTTTGTTTTTTTTTTTTTTTGTTTTTTTTTTTTGTTTAATTTACTAAAATATCCTATCGTTCGAACAAAATATTCTATTTCTAAAAATTAATTTGCTTATTTCAAAGCATAGATCAGAGAAACGAATTTAATATTAAAAGAGGAAGATTATTCAGTTTATGCAACCGTACGAACAGTTAATTAACTTTTCTTTTCGATTTAATTTACTACCAATTATCTTGAATCGCATGTCTTGAGTAGAATATCGCGGAAAAAAAAAGTGAAACGATTTAAACATCATCGAGTCATTTTCCTTCATCATCAGAAGACTCGTCGAACGTGCTGCTAGTATATTCTTCTTCTTCTTCTTCTTCTTCTTTTCCATTTTTTTTTCTTCTTCTTCTTTCTTTTTATCGAACTCAAGATAGGAGGTATTCGTTGCATAATACCATAATTTGCTGGTATATAACGATAGCGTAATTAACTTCCACCAACCGAGACAATTTCCTACCAACGTTAATCGTTATCTTTTTTTTCATTCTTCGAATTTCCTTAATTCTATAATTTAGAATAAAAATAGAAAAACTTGCGTTAGGATTGTGTTGCGTGAACGATTGAATTCGTAATTTATTTCTTTTACACGTACTGTACAATTTCCCAATATATATGGAAAAATGTGAATTTATTATAATTATTCTTTTTCTTTTTTTATTTTTTTTTTTTTTATCGATCATTTATATTATATTTATTTGTTATGAATATTTGAATAGATAGATAAGCAGATAAATAAATAGAAAAGAAATATAAGTAAAGTGAAAATAAAAAGAGTACATGTTTGAAGCGAATAAAAAACGAAAGAAATGAATATAACAGAAGCCACAAGAAACCAGAATCCAGAAGGCTGGTATGATTAAGAGCGATTTCTTAACTTGCCCGACGCTTACGTGTGAATTTTTTTTCCATTTAAGCATAGTTAGAACAATAAACAGTCATGTCAGCTGGCAGGAGTTCTTGCGATTCCGGAAGACATCTCATAACGCAAGTGGTGCTCAATGTAAAATCACGAAATGCTATATTCTTGTTTATTACAATATCTATTGTGACAAATTATTGTTAATAATTTATTAACAATCTCAAACATATAAATCTATTTATGATAAAAAGCTCTTCAAACTTTCATATCGATTTGGCTAATTTTAAGATATTCTAAGAAATTAAAAAAATAACGAGAAAGAAAGGGAGAAAGACATAGTAAATGCAGAAGGATTCATGCGCATGCGCGTCTCTAAATGTATGCGTATGTAGGAGTGGGAGTGAGGGAGGCAAAGGAAGAGTAGTGGAAGGTGGAAGAAGAGAGGGGCGAAGAGACGGAGAGAAAGAGAAAGAGAGAAAGAGAAAGACAGAGAGAGAGAGAGAGAGAGAGAGAGAGAGAAATAGAGAAAGAGAAAGAGGGAGGGAGAGAGGGAGAGAGAACGAAGACAGGAACCCCGGCTAATTAAAACCGCGGATAGTAATTAATTAAGCAGACGTCAGAGGAGATCCTAGGATTCTACATTGGGCAGGGGTTCTCGACTCTCGCGAAATTGCTGGGAAATCGATGTCGAATTCACCGATCCTTGCTCGTCCGAAGATCTCCAGCTCGCGACAGGATAACAGCCGGCGAGCGTTTCTTCTCTTTCTCTATCTCTCTATCTCTCTCTCTCTCTTTCTCTCTCTTTCTCTCCCCTTTCCATCTATCCAGCCATTCCTCCCCTCTCCATCTCTTCCTCTCTCTCTTTTTCTTTCTCCTTCCAACAATGTGAATGACTCGGCAATTGAAAATTTTCTCTTACCCGCGACGATGTTTAATTAACGTCTTTTTAAAAAGAACGATCCTCGACTATTTTCTTTAGACCCGCCCGCCATAATCCGAGAGGAACGTTCCTCTCGCGTACAATTAATTGCGGAGGTAACAAGGAAGAAGCATAATATAAGAAAGGCACCCTTGTCTACCCTATCCATCTCCCCACCATCCCCGTGACGATGGTTGGTCGTCTCTTCGAGAGAGAGAGAGAGAGAGAGAGAGAGAGAGAGAGAGAGAGAGAGAGAGAGAAAGAAAGAGAAAAAAGGAGAAAGCGTTTCTCGATTAGATCGAAGCACTTTAGCCGAGGAAAAATTGACCTTCCATTCTCTTTCTCTCTCTCGCTCAAGAAAATTGCCCCTTATCGAAAACTAGCTCGCTCCGATTCGAACTTATACCAATTAATGTTATTACTTTCTTGGGGAGGGGGGGGGGATGGTGGAAAGGGCTAGTAACATCGTACATATCCACTTCTTTCTATCCTTTTCTTTTTTCTTTTTTTCTTTTTTTTTCTTTTTTTTTTGCTCCAATCCAGTATACGTTCGTTTCTCTATCTTCTCCTTTCTCTCTTTCTAGAAGTGACTTCCATGAACCTACCGAGGGATAGGTAACCGCCGTGTTTCGATATAGCACAGATGGGGTTGCTATAAGGATTGTGAGCGTGTATATGTGTGGGTCTATGAAACGAATGAGGGTGTACGAGTCGACATCTTAAGTATATTGTGCTAGATAAGAAGCGGAGGCGACCAATCCTTTTTCGTATTAACAATGGTGTTATACAACGTAATGTGGAAGCAACAAAAATCTGTTAATGACGATTTTTCTTCTTTTCTTCTATTTTTCTTCCTATCACCGCTATATGCTTGGTGATATATTTTCTACACATTTTCAGTTCTTCTTCGTATGTACATTTTCTTTTTTTTTTTTTTAAGTATTAATTTCAAATTTTTCTCCATGAAGAATTAAAAATTTTTATCATTTCGAAAGAGATTTTGATTGATATTTCAAATATCAACGAATAAAAAGATCATAATGTTCCTTACAACAATGTAGTTATGGTTCAAGAAAGCAAAGCAGTTTAAAACTAAAAGTCTAAACCTTATGCACCTAAAGCAGGTGCATCGAAATATATTTCAGACATTTTCTCCTTTGGCCTTTTTATCCTACTTTCACCCCGTAGAAACCCCATGTTTCCATTTTGCACTTTGGCCAACCGTTAAAACCATCCTCGTCACAGGATTAGCGAAATCCTCTTGAATCGGAGTACCTTTAGACCCTTGCCTCTTGCCTAGTATATGTGAATACACGTAGATAATATATATAAATACAATCTTAATATATCTGATAAACAAACATGTTACTATATTTAATCTCATTTAAAATATATATGATAAAAATAAACTATGTTTTTCTAGTATTGGAGTTATAGAATAAGAAGATTGATATGTCTAATTGAAATTTATTTTAACGAAGAATTAACTGCCATTAAAATCATTTATGTTCTTACAGAAAAAGAACCCAATATCGAAAGAAATACAAAACAAGCCATCGATTCGGTCCGAAACGAATGGTGTCAGATCTCAATCCGGTCACCCTGTAGAATACAGAGTCTGGGGATAATATATGGTAACAGAACACCTAAGAGCTGCGGTGTACGTAACGTTCGCGTAATATTTGTCGATGTATGCGTAAGTCTGACCACGTATAACTGTATACGTACTCATATATATATGTAGCTTATATTAATGTTCGTTTGTACGAAAGGAGAGAGAGAGAGTGGAGGGAGGGGGAGAGAGAAGGGCGAAAGGGAGAGATAGAGAGAGAGAGAGAGAGAGAGAGAGAGAGAGAGAGAGAATGTAGGAAGAACCGAGTATTCGTATACGTATGTACGTGTGTATGTTTGTGAAAACGACCACGCATGCGCGCGCGAGCATGTTACTGGGATGGCCAGAGGGCAGCTAACGTTTATAATATTAACGCTAATGGACTACCTTATACCTTATATACTAGCCGACCCCTCGCCAATCTTCCCCCACTCCATTCTCTTACATCTCCGAAGCATCTCCTTCCCCTACTGCTACCACCACCATTGCAATCATCGCCTTCCGAGTGTACTCGCCAAAGTACGGGATAATATTCATGGATGTATTCAAGTTAATGCATCAAGGCGTCCTACGTAGTAATAACGAAGAAAGTCTAAAGTGTATATGTGTGTCTGTATGTGTGTGTATGTTGAGTATATGCATACAAAAACAAAAATATGCATAATGGCCTAAACTATTTTTCGCATAAATTTGGAATTATTTTAAGAAAATCTTAAGGATATCATATTCGTTATATTTTGTCGCTGTATAATATGCCTGTTACGTGATAACTATTAAAATGCTTACAAAATATAAAAAAAGGAAAGAAAAAAAAAAGAAAAAAGAAAAAAAAATAAATGTATCAAACTCCATTTCATGTGTTCATTAAATAATCATGTTTATCTTTGTTAATGCCTTCCGTAATATTGTAATAACTATCACGGTAGCACGAACTATTTTAAATGTCGAGAATAATAAAATACGATGTGGCTCTATGCCGTGTTCCTCTTCTTCCCTCCTAGCACCACTATCGCTACCCCTGCTTTTCTCCCCACTCCTCCTCATCAATATACGAAGTAATATTCATAATGTAATGGAAGTACCGTAATGTAAGCTAATGCATCCTACAATTTCTTGAAAGCATTTCGATAATTTATGAAAGGAAGCGTATTCATAACATAGTTATAAACTTATCTGTCAGATAGATAGAGAGAGAGAGAGAGAGAGAAGCAGAGAAGAGAGGGGGAAGAAGGGACATCTAAAAGTATTGAATTCGGTCGACGAATATATGAGAAAGCTACAGTTGACTAAGAATTGTGAAGATATGTGCTTCATAGCAGTCCTTTTTAATAAATTGGCGTGAATAATAATTGATATAGCATCTTTGCCCGTTATACCTTAGTACTATCTCATATATGCATTTCTTCGCCATGATTACATGTGCTATATATATATATATATATATATATTACGTTTAATGTCATTCCATTTCTCCTTGCCAACTGTTATACTTTAAACTCTTACTGGCTTATATATATATATATATATATATATATATATATATATATATGCATGCTCTCATTCTTATACTTTTTGTTTCCTTTTTTCTGGCTTGGCATAACCTTCGAAATCATATAATTCACGTATTTTAAAATTGTCTTAATGTTGAATTAGAAAAATGAAAGAATAATTTTTTATATGTTAATACAAAAATGAATTTATAAATAGAGATTTTGTAAGTTTTACAAAAATGTACATATCATACTGCCATGATGGATTCTTTGGTGAGATACGTAGGTATACTTAACTTTTAATTACTATAATATAACTAATTAATCTCACCGGCTACCGGAAAGGGATGGGGTATTGTATTATATTAATTTAATTTTCAATATCACAGGGTAATTCCTGACGCAACGGTAATTTTAATCAACCCTCTACCCCGCCATTCCTTCATTGCATCGTGGACTCGAATAAAGGATGTATATGTGTATACTGGTATATAGGAAAGACAGAGAGAGAGAGAGAGAGAGAGAGAGAGAGAGAGAGAGAGAGAGAGCCTTGCGAAGGGAGAAACAGACTACACCTACTCAGCTAATAAAAACCGGCAATAAAAAGCACCCCTTAGGGTTACTACCACCATGCTTTTCTTTAACTCTCTCTCTCTCTCTTTCTTTCTCTCTCTCTCTCTCTCTCTCTCTCTCTCTCTTTCTTTCCTTCTTTTTTTTTCTCTCTAATTCTATACCTCCTTTTTCCTACCTTTTTCACTTTCCCTCCCGTTGTCTCTCTTTCTCTTATACGCTCTTATAAACCCTTATCCTGGCCTTTCTTTCTCCGTCTCTTTTATACCAGTCTACCCACCTGGTTGGGATTAACTTTAATCAAATATTTACATTTTAATTCATTCCCGTATACATTCAAGCAACCTACGTAGACCCGGTAACGATAAGGTCGTCGTTTAATTACAAACTGCCACTTTCGCACAAACTCAACAATATAGGCACCTTTAAGTCTTCCTAATATCGACTAGTATCATATTCATAACGATGACGGTGACGATGACAAGCTGAATTACTAATTTTATTTTACGTCATTTATAATAATAATGGAACAACTGAATCATTCGACATTGAAATTAATTAAAGAATAAAAAGATTTTTATGAAGGCTTAGAGTGATATAGTTTAAATTCTTTTTCAATTAAAATAATAAGGAATCGATCGGTCCGTTGTGCGGCTCAGAGGAGTTTCAAGAATCGGGAGTTTCACATACGCTCTTGATAAGGTCCCTAGTTACACTTTCATTGAACGTGGGCTTTCTTTTTCTTTCTTTTTCTCTCTTTCAGTATGTACATATGTGTGCACATACGAAGGCCAAGCTAATTGGACGCGCCACAAAGGCGATATGGTGGCAATACCCCGCGTGAATTACAGAAAAGAGAACGGAAAGACGAAAAGAGGGGAAAAATAAGTCGAGCGTGTCTCTCCGCGAGTTATATCACGAAAGAGAGAGCAAGTGAGAGAGAGAGAAAAAAAAGAGAGAGAAAGAGAGAAAGAGAGAGAGAGAGAGAGTTAGTGATGTAGAGAAAAAGAAAGGGAAAAGAGATTCATGCTCAACGTTGAAACTTCAAAGCTCTTTGGCCGTCCGCCAGCACTCACGTAACTGACTACTTGTTTTGCCAACGTAGCGAACTCCAACTCGCTACGTCGCATTCTATCTACCCTCGATATATAGATATATACAAACTCTCAATGTATATACGTTTGTTCGTTTGGTATTACAATTTTTGAGAAAAAAGAAGGAAAAGAGAAAAAGAAAAGAGAGAAAGAGAGAGAGAGAGAGAGAAAGAG
Source organism: Vespa mandarinia (assembly GCF_050613455.1). Lineage (NCBI taxonomy): Eukaryota > Metazoa > Arthropoda > Insecta > Hymenoptera > Vespidae > Vespa > Vespa mandarinia. The sequence continues at coordinate 3,117,994 of NC_140820.1, forward strand.
AAAGGGAAAGAGTAAGAGAGAGAGAGAGAGAACATTTAACACCTCTTCTATACAACGGCATAGAAATCTGAACGAAGTGCAGCGAGCACGTGGCGAGAATGGGCGCGCCTGCGTGTCCCGACACTCTCTCCAGACGCTTCCTACACGGAAATTTCTTCTCTCTCCTCCTCCTCTCATTCAGTCTCCGTCGTGCTCTTCGTTCGAAATGAACTTCCTCGTCGGTACGAGATATTCGATATATTTTAAAATAATTCCTAAAAAGTTCATATTCAAGGATACCGATAAATTATTCTAACTTGAATTTCACTGACTTGAATATTAGGAAAATATGAAAAATCGTTCTGTTTGATCCTTGAATAGAATTCAAAGAACATCGGTGATAATGGAAAGAACACTTGTCACTTATTTAAAATTTAAATTTCACGCATTTTAGATTACGACTATAACGCGATACATTTTAAATATACGTTTTGGAGTCACGTTATTGGAGTGTCATCGACATTAAGAAGATAAACTTTGCTCACCTCGAGCCACGGCATGCCGTGGGTTGGTCGATCTTACAATCTCCTTGGGAAGAAAATCTCTAAGAAAACTTACGAGGTTTATCTTTCCTCGCGGGCCACCACTTGCGTGTCACGTTTTTTATTTTCTTTTTTTTTCTTTTTTTTTTTTTTTTTATTATCGATTTCAAACCAATTCGAAGTAGCTCCGAATTATCACAACCGTCAAGAAATCGGATACTCGGCTTTTTCACTTTTACTCTTAGATCCTTGAGATAATACACTATCCTTTTCGTTGAACACACAATGTCTCTCTCTCTCTCTCTCTCTCTCTCTCTCTATCTTTCTCCCTCCCTTTCTCTCTTTTTCTTGCTTTCTTTCTTTCTTTCTTTCTTTCTTCCTTCCTTTCTTTCTTTCTTTCTTTCTTTCTCTCTTTCCCTCTTTCGACGATGTAGAAGGCAGAAGTTAATTAAAAAAAAGGCGCGAACTATTTTGATGATGTATCGATTCTTCCTTTTTTATAATCTTTTCTTTTTAAGAAAACAGATCCTCACCGTCGAGAGCCGTCGTCTTCCTTGGCCAATCGTTCTTCATCGAGTTGAAGACGATAAGTTAGGACGATCGAGTGGCTCTTCACCGTAGAAACGATCCCGTGGCATCAATCCGTGTCTCCAGGAAGGATCCTTCGTTGGCGAAGGAGACGCATGGCGGTCGTCTCGAGAATTCATATCCGTGCACTGTCACACTAAACTCTCTTGTTCACACACACCATTGACCTTACGTCACGTTCTTACGTGATAGTTCGTTCGTACGTAGTACGTTCGTTCGTTCGTTCGTTCGTTCGTTCGTATGTTCGTTCGTTCGTTCGTTCGTTCTTTCGTTCGTTCGTTCGTTCGTTTGTTCGTTCGTTCGTTCGTTCGTTAGTTCGTATCGTTTTTTTTTTTGTCAAATAGAATAAGATAAAGCTCGATAGATAAAGAAAAGAAAGTAATCGAGCAATGGAGAAACACCACAGAATGTAAACGCGCGCGTTTGGATGGTACACTATCGCTCGCGTGTAATAAACAACAGATAACAGCACATCTGTACGCGACGACGTCCGACGAGCGAGTGGAGCTACGGCCAATACCCCCACCACCGCTCTTCGTGCCGCGCGACGCGTTCACGGAGCGTCTGTCGGGTAGAAGGGTGAGGAGAGGGGGAGAAATAGAGAGCCGAACGAAGCCGAGCGCGATCGAGCTCGGCAGTAGAGCACTGTAGTGGGAGCAATACAGAAGGGAAAGAGTGTGCGGTAGGGGAGTCGCGCGCCGTTAACGCCGCCTGGTGGGGTTAACGTCAGGGGCGTGAGCGAAGAAGGGGCGTCCCAGCGAAACAGAGATAGAGAGTGAAAAAGAGAAAGAGAGTTCTCTTAGCTTGCTCTATACACCACCTCCGGCGGTACGTTCAGCTCCACGCGACTTCACGAGTGAAACATTTCGCGGGTTTCGCGGGGAGCTTTTCCGCAAGACTCGCTGGTGGGAGGTTGAAGGTGGTGGAGGAGCGAAGGAAGGACAACGGTATTCCCGTTAATTGAACGACTCTCTCGCGTGGGGAAGGAGGTACCTGGAAGGGAGACGCGACACTCTCTACTCCGGATCGAGAAGAGGGAGAAGGATTACTCGCAGTAATTACTTATTTTTATTACGCTCCGCCTTCCTATCCTCTCTTCCTCTCCTTCACTCTCTCGATACTCTTACTCCCTTCTCCAATCTTCGTCCTCTTCGTCGCTGTGCGTTCAACGTCGCCAACGGTTAGTCACTTATCGCCGAGGAGCGTTATTGTACTTTTCCTTTTTTCTCTTTCCTTTCTTTCTCCCCTTTTTCTCTTCTCTTCCTCCTTTTCTCATGTTCTTCCACTCGTGCGCACTAGTAACTTGTCCGCTTTTAAGCAGTTCGAATGCGCTGTTCTTTCCCGCCCGTTTCTAAAGCCAAGGTTCATTCTTTTCACAACACAACAATCAGAGCAATTCATTTCGGAGGGATCACTGCAATATTAAAGAGAAGTTTAGCCAACTCGCTCTTTTTAACGCTAATTAATTAATTTTCGATTTTAAAGGGATTAATTGAGAATTGTCGTATATTTTTATCTCAAATAAATGGCATTGATCATTCCAATGAACTTTTACGAGTGATGTATTATTTTTTTTCTTTTTTCCATTTAACAGGAAGGACGTTACTTTGTTTATTAGATGAAGAGAAACATAAGCGTTATTATTTAAAAGGTAACGTGCTAAGTAAGTAATCTACATTGATTGTATGTGACCGTCTGAATGAAATGGTTCCACGATATCAACTTGTAAACATAGATTAGAATTGTTTTGTAAATATTAAAATTACGTGTATTTCTTTGTTCGCTTATATTAACTATATAAATTTTCGTTTAACAAAAACGATCTCATATTTGATATTTTACGTATCGAGTTAACTTCTTCACGGTTGTTGCATTTCCTTAATCGAGTCAACCGGATACTTTGAGGCTATCGGACAGGTGAATGAACCGGTAAAAGAGCATCGTCTCGGACCGACGGTAACTTGGCATGCTATCGAGAGTCGCTTTTTTGAACAATTACGTAGAAACGTGCTGAACTAACCTCTCGAAGCAAACCATTTGCTTCTTTTTCTGAACTTTCTAAACCGATAAGGATATCATGGGAGTCGGGACATCTTTAACGCAAGTGTGACAGTTACAGGACAGTAATCGCTAAAAAAAGTCATTGATAAGTTAGTAAAAAGTTGTTTGAAAATGTTTACTATAAGTAAAGATTCTAAGTTTTTTCTTTTTTTTTTTTTCTTTTGAGATTGAGTATATTGTAGATATTAAAGTGATCTTTTTACGATGAAATAGTTCGTTCCAAATTTAATAAAATATATTTAATAGTATTCACTTCAATTTCGTTTTCAGCGAACTCTTTCGTTTCATGTTATTCAGGGTCGTTTAAGTTAGCTAATTTTGATTAAAACAATTAATCAGATACTTTGTAACATCAGAAGAGTGTATTAGTCAAGTGTATTGATCGTTTGATTAACGATTATCTGAAATCATGCAAGTGGTTTTATCATCGCGTGATTGTACAATGTGACTTATCGTCATTTTTAACTTTACTGTAAAAATTATTTATTTTTTTTTTATTAAAGATATACTATAATGCAATATTGTGAAATAAATTTTGGGTAAAGAGAATTGACGTTCAAATCCGAAATACTCATGTAGATATTAAAGATACGTATATCGATAAATGTTAAAAATACGATTTGTTGATAATGTGTAAGTTATCAAAAATTATCATTGTATGAATTTTATTGCTATTGAAAATAAGAAAATCTGAATATTTAAAAAACTCACAATTCAAACAGATCCCATTAATATATTTTCAAAGGATCACATTCCTCTTTTGATTTCAACTTTGAGATAGCTTATTTTGACAGTTCTCGGTTCAACTACCTTGAAACATGCCGTGTATTTCAGTTGGCAAAGAGAAAAAAACAATTCCTCTTGACGTCGATCCTCATCGGGTTCGACCTCTCGAGAGAAATCTTATCCTTATTGGATTACAAAGAAACAATCCTAAAACCTTCTAACGAGTCTTTTCGGGTCGCAGGAAGTTCGCTTCTTGCGATAGATATACTAACGCCTCGTGACAAGCGTACCGATCGGAACCCTTCACGGTCGGCACCTTTTCGAGCTATCCACTGCAATTATCCGAAACCTTCCGTGAGCTTGGTCACGCCATTGTTCCTTTTTCCCAAACGTAGCCCGCCGTTGTAGGTTCTTCGAGGATACTCCATTGTTTTCTTACTCTAACTGTCATTCTCTCCTTCTCTCTCTCTCTCTCTCTCTCTCTCTCTTTTTTCTCTCCAGGACCTAACCACCAGCTCAACCAGTTACCGCGGTTCAACTTTGCTGTTTTTCTTACCTAGTAGATGCGACTCTAGATAAGAGTTTTGACAAGTGCGCCTGCGACCGTCTATGGGGTGCCGACTAAACGACGAGCCATGGCTTGAGGAACTCAGGGAGAGGCACGTACGAGTTAGTGTAAGTGTGTTTTTGTGTAGTTACCGATCGACTGACAGGTTCTCAAACAAGGAGAGATCGCCAATCGAGTAATCCTAAATATGTATGTCTGTCTTGGTTTGTATTCCTTTATGCTCTTTAACGGTATATACTCAGCTATATCTTTTTACGAGTATTATCTTCAGGTTAGATCGTAGAAACGTAATGTTTAGTTCATATTTACAATATTAGCGCGTTTCCAATATCGTATCCTATACGTATTCATAAACTGTGACAAGTATCATAATCTTTCGTTTGATTCAAGTAGATTCCTAATATGATTTTTCAATCCTGCTCAGGTTTTTATTTCAAGAAAGCAGTGTGATCATTTGCAACATAGCCACACTACGAATGTTACTATGGATAAATAAATTAAGAGTTGTAAAATTCATAGGTAACAATTTTGAAATTTTAGAACAGAGAGAATATCGATCCGCGATTCTTATTCCATTCAAAGACCACAATATTGAATTTCTTTTTTCAGAATGGACGAAGAGGAGACCAGAAAGTCGATAGATATGCGAGAAGTGTTATAAATTTCCTGCGGAAACCTCTGATTTTTAGTGGCAATGATTTTGCAGGGACATGACATCCGCCTACGCTAGGCTACCATGTAAGGTGCGTTTATTTTGGCGACCTTTACGACGCGAGTTTACGATCGCCTGAACGCTTTCGTGAACTTCGTAATGATTTTCGGAAGTTTGCGGAAAAAACATCGAGGAGAAAAAAGTTTTTGGATCGTTCGACTCTATCAAGGAGGTTTCACGGGAGAAACAATAAAATTCACTGAATTATTAGCCGTTATCGTGGACGGGAGTAGACAGCAGAAGTAAGAAACAGATTCTTCTGAAAAATGAAATAGTATAAAAAACGAAACAACAACATTCAACTAACGTTGAGAAACGATCGAATAGCCAAAGGGAACTAGAGAAAGAGAGAGAAAAGGGACGCGAAAAAGAACGATGTGTATCGTAGCTCACGGAAAAAGGAATGGAAAGTTAAGAAAAGGCAAAGGTTCAACAGGGGTAAGTCCAACAAGAATATTGAAAGCCGGTCCTTCGAACGAGGCCAGCGATCAAGAGAGCCAATTATTTCGAAGACCCACCACCACTACTCGTACCCACCCGCTTTCTTTCTCCTTTCTTCTTCACCCCCGCATACGCGTACTCACGTCGAACATATTTTTCCTACGTACCTTACGCGAATACTCGAAGCGCACTCAAGCCACCAAAGTACTCACATACGAATAGTATATTCGAACGCGCGTTCGTTCGTTCCGTTTCGTTTCGTTTCGTTTCGTTCGTTTATTCGAAGAGTACCGTATACATAATACTCTTCGTACGTAGATAGGTACGTACATAGAGGTACATTATGCGAATCGAGCTTCATACATCGTTTCCGTTCTAATAAAGCTAAGGGTACCTTCTCGCGACCACCCTCATTTCTCAATCTCTTTTTCTCTTTTTTCTTTGCTGCTGCAAACATTTACTTTGTCAACATTCGACTAAAAATATCATTAACTTTTTGCACTTCAAACGTATTTACTTGTTCAATTAGAAAATATTTTTTATTCATTGACGAACAAATCAAATATTTTCTATTTTTTAATTATTTATTTTCCATTAGGGATACAATTTTACAACGTCGATATCAAATCGACGATTAATGGAAAATATCCGTATACGCTTATCTTTACTGTGCTTTGGTAGATTTAAAAAACGAAGGACATTGTGGCATACTCTAAGTTAGATTATATGAACCTACGGAGCAATCTTATGCAATGGAGCTACTGAAATCTTAATTCAAGCAGGCGCGCTGTGCCATTGAATACGTTGACGGGGGTAGCGCCTTTCAAAAGCGTCGCTTACAAGCACGTTACACACACGGTTAGGTAATTATATTTACCTTTTCAACTATATTATTTACGTCTGCTATAAAGGGGTAGATCCTTATGGTTCCTCTCATTCTCTCTCATTCTCTCTCTCTCTCTCTCTCTCTCCCTCTCTCTTTACTTCTTTTCTGTGTTGCACCTAGGAATGAAAAATCAAATTCTTTTCTTTAAAAACTAGAAAGCCTATATAATTTTCTATAGAAAAAGTAAGCGACTTGGGTAATTTCTCAACTATTTACAAAATAATTTTACTTTACAGATTCATTTTTGAAAATTCAGTATCTCGAAAAATTTATATGTAACCAATACCGAATAAACAACTGCACATTTTAATATGCATTCAAATGAGTTTTATGACTGCAAAAAAATTGCAATAAAAAGTTTTAGCAATATCGATGCGTAAATTCTTTTTTTTTTTTTTTTTTTTTTGAAAATATATGAGGAGAAATTATACCATGAAGTTGGGATTATAATGATGACAAAAGCACATTGTTGATTAATAAGGAAACATTGAAAAAGGATAGATAAGTATGCGTTAATGATAACTTTGGAAGAGGAAAAAAGAGAAAGAACATTTCTGATCATTTGAATGACATAGAGAATTGTAGTTATAGTAATAAATTTTTCGTAGAAGGAAAGAAAAGATTCATATTACGCAAGATAAAATTTGAAGATCCACTTGAACATGATGATCAAGTAGAACTTTGTAGAATCGCACACGATCATTTTGGCGTGTGAGAAAGGGCAAGAGAGTGTGGGAAGGTTAAACGGGAACGAGTTAGAGAAAGGATACGATTCTGCTTGTCTCTGGGACGGAAGTGACGTCGCAGTCACCGGCGGAAATTCGTACTGGAAATTCCGATGGGTTCGAGAGGTTGTGGGAGAAAGGTAAAGGGAGGGCAACAATCAGGGTAGACCCGGTATTACGCTCCATTCATCCCCTACTGACACCCCTTACCACCCTCGAACCGTATTTGGCTGACAATTCTTCATTTGCGTGCAGCAAACTCTCTACTGTGTGTGCCACGACCGTAGCGAAAGGTTTAAACCGCTGGTTGGTTCACATTCGAAAGAGGCTACTGATCCGTCTCTATCACGTGATTTTACTTTTATTCCTTATAATCGTGAAAGTAACCTTTGTTCTTGGTTTAAACTTCGAAGATGATTATTTATTTACTTATCTTAACTATTCTTGACAATTTAATCTGTTAAGTCTAATTACTTTATGAATCTCTTTTCGATAATTTATAATGACAAATAATCAACATTTTGAATAATTTTTAATTTAATTGAAACCATAGATTTGTATATCAACATTACGCAAATGATCAAATTTGATCTGTCGAATGATCATCATTTCAAACTACGAGAATGGAAGTTTCCTTGTTAGACCAAACAGTTACCTAGTACGAGATGTGGATAGACTAAGCACTATTCTTTCTCGAGCACTATTCTTTCTATTTCTTTCCCTACAATCTTTTTGATGGTTTGAACAAGATGACAATTGAACTTGTCGAAGACATCGCTGGGATAAGGTCAAACGGGCATTTCGTATCGCATTGTACAACGTATGCATCTACATTGTCAAAATGATTGTACTTGACAAAATGATTATTTTTAATAAATTTGAAAAGGGCAAAAAGGGCATTATCGTACTATTCATATTTTTACAGATTATATGAATGATTTGGTAAATCAACAATTTAGTAATATCTACATCATGTTTTATCCAAAGGAATTTGAAGAAATCATAGAAATCACGATAATAAGGAGAGATAGAGAAAAAGAGAGAAAGAAAGAGAATCGTTTGTACAAGCATTTCTTCGACTGTTAGGTGGTCCAATTTGAGAAGGTGCTATACCATGAGAAAAAAAGGAAGCAGAAAGAGTAAGAGAAGTGCCGTACGTGAGGGCCAACGGTAAGAGGGGAAAAAGGCAAGAGGAGGAATGTCAAATTGATCCATATTAATAAGAACGGAGATTCGCGTTGCCGGACTTTTGCATAAATTTGAATCGGCCCTCATACAGCTCGCGGCAAGGGTTGCGAATTTGAATAATCGAGAATAATTTCGAAGTTTTCTCGTGCAAACGCGAGGTAGCGTGCGCGCGTCCGCGACTACGGACGTGATCAGCCGACGTTTCGAAATATTTCCTAGTGTAACGCTTTTCTCTCTTCTTCCATCTCCTTCCCCCACTCCAACATCATCCACCACACTGCCATCTCGTTCCGTCCGGTAGATGTAGGTAATTAACCGCATGCACCAGCCAGAATTGGAAAAATACAGAACGCTTTAGAAATCAGGCTGCGTTTTCGCTGTTTGTGGTTTTAATAAATTTTACGGACACCAGCATGTTTTTTCTCCCTTTCTTCCCTTTCTTTCTTTCCTTTCTTTCTTCCTTTCTTTTTTTTTTTTTTCCTCACCTGGAAAAAAGAAATGTAGAGTAACTTTTACCATACGCTGTTACGAATCAAAAGTTTTTGACTCTACGAAAGGAGATTATTAACATATGAGGTTAGGATGGACGAGAGGCGGCGTACCGCATGATTCGTTTAAAATATGCTCGCCGTAGGCGACTCGAACATCTAGGGAATTCGTACTGTTCAAATACAATTGGATTTTGATTTAGAGGAATATTGAAGAGTGTCTATGAGAAATTTGATTTCTGGATTGCATAGATTATTACAATTGAATTGAATGTACATAGATATTCGAATTAACATATATGAAAAGTATTAGATAGTTATTTTAAATTACAGTAAAATAGAAAAAAAAAAAAGAAGAAAAGAAAAAAAATGTAATAATATTCCCTGTTGCTCTGAACATGTATTCTTTTGGCTTGTCATTTTGGATTAAAAATTGATTACTTCAATTGGAATCGCATCGCGCTTTGACGCGTGTCGGACCGAGGAGAGATATGCTCGTTTCGTTCCATCTCTTGGCAGATTAAAGGCAATCTTATCACATAGAATGACGAGGTCTTGTGATCGATCACAAAAAGTATGCAACGGAACTATCGCGTCTCTAAGAGAATAGACAAAGACGGACATGTTCGAGGAACGGACCACCCGTTGAGAATGAGGAATGTGGAACTGTACCAGCAGGGACGGAGATCAGTCTCTTTCTCTCTCTTTCTCTCTCTCTCTCTCCCTCTCTCTCTCTCTCTATACTTTTGCTCTTCTACACATTTCGAATCAAATTTATTTCGACCATGTCCTATCTATGATACCTGTCCCTCAAAATGACTCGGTAGTTTTACGATTAATCTTTTTTTAATATTTTACACTTTGAAAGTATTTTCTTTATTATTTAAAGAGAACGAATAGCACGGATAAAGTCTGTACGGATAATACATAAATAAATAACACGATATGTACATTCGTAGGAATGAAATTCTTCCTTTTACGAAATCGCGTTCCTTCCGAGGCTCCCAGAAGTTGTTCCACAGTCCCTGGTCTCTCGTTCCGTATGGTCTATCCTATTATAATGTCGACCATGCGCGTCTGTCGTCCGTATGATCTCCAGAGAAATGGAAGAGTGTAAAACGTCGGGCACCTGGACAGAGAAAACGATAGAGAAAGAGAAGGAGAGAAATAGAGATAGACAGTTTAGCTGGGCATTGTGAGGAGACAAATATGAGTTAATACATCATCCAGGGACCTATTCAAGCTTCAGGAACGACGTGAGTGGTGATCACGAATTGGTTGGTGTATAAATACCTTTTAATTGCTATCTCTCTTCCTCACCCTGCCGGCCCTCGTTATTCTTGTCTCTTTCCATATCTTTCTCTTTCAGCCGCCTTCATTGCGTCGAGGAAACAGAGACGATGAGAAAGTATGACACAGAGAACAAGACTAAAAGAAGAACTCTTGCCTTCTTGATTATCTTCAAAGTTCATCAACCCGGTGTTATTCGGATAAGGTTGAAAAAGAAATAATTCTTCTTTTTTTTTTTTTTCTTTTTTTTTTTTTTCTTTTTCAACGGATAATCCAGGTATTCTTGGTATATCAAGAGTTTTATTTATATCCTAACTTTATTTAAAGCTATTGAAAAGTGATAGACAGAGAGATATAGCAATTAATTTGTTTCGTAATTCATTCACCGATACCTTTTGGTATCAATGGGATGACTTTCTCGGTTAAGATATTACGAAGCAAGTAACGTGTATAGAGCATTGATAGATGGATTAAACTAATTCGAACATTACAAACAAACTTTAGCAAGGGCTTGTTTAAAGTTGTGTTATTCAAGGCGCTATACTCCAATTATGTGTACCGAAGCACTTTGATCATAGTCATCCTCCGTGTTTATCATGAAGATACCTCGAAGCATTGGCAGCGATCTTGGTGGACTCTCTTTTGTAATTTCTTTGATCTTACAGATTATTTACAGTTAGAGGTAGAATGTAAAGTTTAATGTAAATCTCTTACAGAAGTATATATATTTTTTTTTTGTAATTAAGTATACGCGCGTGCGAGTTAATATGTTTAAAAATGTGATCATTTTATATGTATTCGTTAATTAGATTAATACAGTTTTAAAAATATCACGGCTAAGTTTGTGTGATTTATTAATTACGAAAGTCCATTTGGATATTGATATATAAAATTGCAAAAATATTATTTCTTATAGAAAACATATAGCTCTACGCCTATGGGCCAAAAGGGTACTTACATATGCACGTTCTTCGTACACGCATGTACTCAGAAATGCACGTCGGGGAGTATACGAATGTAAGGTATACGTCAGGCTCACTGTCAGTGTCGTATCTTTGCATTGACATGATGGACGGTCGACGTGAAATTAACAATGTTATCCGGTCATTAATCCGTACGTGCATGTACAACGTGACCGTCCAAAGCCTATTAATTAAATTAGGTCTATCTAGGTCCCTTTAGATTGCCGTCTATATCTTGGATGCCTCGGGTTATTCTGCTCGATTACCTTAGCTTTCTCTCTATCTCCCTCCCACCCTTTCTCTTTCTCTCTTTATCTATCTCTTTTTATCCCTTTTTCTTATGCCCTTTCTACAGTTTTACTCTTTATCCCCCTTAGAGATTAAAAATCAAAGATTTAAATTAGACTCTATCAATGAAGTATATATCTATATGTAAAACTGAGAATAATGAGAAGAAAATATTACTTTCTCTTTTAAAGTCTCTTTTTCCTTTGCGTTAAACTTAACTCACGCGTAACGTTAGATCGACGAGGTCGATTAAGGATAAGGATTAAAGAAGAGAAGAGAGAAAATTACAATAATAATGGCGGACCGAGAAGCAGCTATGGGTAGAAAACCTGTGTCCGCGAGAAAATAATCTCCAGGAGATTAGGTGAATCGCTTAGTGGTACAGAAAGCTCTATTCACATGCAAATATCTGTCAACAGGTACTCCCTCTCTCACACAACCTAGAATCTTCTCTGTCTCTCCCTATCCATTCTCCACTTATGCGACACATTCTTGTGAATACCCAAGAGAGATCATGCTCTCGATGTAAGAGAGGTGATAGGTGAATTTTAGAAAGATTTCAACCTCTTTACAACTCTCCGTTATGTAATGTTGAAAAAAAATGTTAATGCATATACAATTTCATATTATATTTATCAACAACTATTTCTATTATTTATTTTAAATTAGAGATCATGTTTGTTAACTAAATAGCAAATGAAAATATTTTCCGTAACGTAGATAAACGTTATGTATATACTAACCTAAACCCACGGCGAAGCTGCCACTGTGAATCAGGAACTGCGATACACAATAGTACCTAAATTAGTACTTAATTAATATAGAATACATGTTTGACATGATGTTACCGTTGCAATAATTAACAAATCCAATCGCGAATATTGTTCAACGAGCGCTCAAATCAAGTTATATACAATCATAATTAATTTGAGATTCTCGTTTAAGACTAGTAGTTAAAAAGGAGAAATAGAAGATAAGGATAGTTATCAAGCATCGAGAGATTACTTTTGTCGACAAAATTTCAGCGATCTGTTGTACATAAAATAAGATATGATATATGAAGCGAATCAGCACACTAGATCAAATAAATGAGAATCGCTTAAATGTTTTAATTATTCAATCAATAATGGATTTTGTATATATATATATATATATATATATATACTTAAAAATAAACTTTGATAGAGTAAGTCAGGGAATTCATTTTGTCATTTAGAAACCATCCATGGTTGACATTTAATAAAATGAATCGATTAGATAAAGTACTTTTATGATCACAACGAAAATAGGTATATATATGTATTTGAGAAATATATATATATATATATTTGAGAAACACTTTACCAAAACGTAGCTTCGAAAGTTAAGGCGATAATCGATTACTGAGACTAATTATTACTGATGTTACGGTCTAAAATTTTCGAGTGAGAGCCCTTGGCAAGTTTCTAGATGTATAATTTTTAAGGTGACCTTTTAAGAAAGGGAGAGGTAGAAAGCCAAAGAGCAAGAGAGAGATGATCAGGTATTTACGATGGCATTCGGCCGGTGACATGGGTTTCTGAGACCAATGAATTTTAATTCCTTTTCACCCAGAGCTCGTTCCACGGGGCCCGGAGGATGCACCGTGGTAGCCCCCGCTGCGACACCAGGACGATGATTTAATATTTTAAGAAAATGAGGGGTCCACCCTTAATTTAAGTTCACCGTAGACGGGCCCATGTTCTTGGCAGCGGGAGTCCTAGGGAAGCCATTACCCAGAAATTCGATTCGACAGTTTGAGAATGCTTTCGTATAATCTTTTCTCTTCTATCTTTTTTTTTTTCTTTTTTTTCTTTCTTTTAGCGTTCTCTTTTGCTCTTTCCTTTTCAATGATAATTTCTCATCACAAAGCTTTTGATACGTCAAACGCAAGATTAAGATTTAAGATAGATAACGAATACTACTATTGCCAAATATAATGATCGTACTGTGTGTTCGCAATCGAATAAAGATTTGTATATTTTTAATTTTCTTATTGTAGTGACTATTATATATGTTGTGATATAATTATAGTTATCGTTATTATATTGTAACGAGTAGTATTTAATTAATTAATGGCTAAATAAAATAAAAGTATGAATAAATCAAATATATAATAGAAATATAATAAAATAAGATCGACCGGAAACTTTTTAAAGAAGAAATATATCATCGTGAATAATTTATCGTTCCACTTATTAAGGATTAATCAATAGCGTATCAAGAAACGATTAACGTCATCGAAATGATTTCTTTATTCCGGAACAATGATTCACTGGAATAGATGAAAGCAAAGCGCACGTTTTTATAATCCCTGTTTTACTGTTATTAACCTGAAACCAGAACGGCCTCTGAACAAGAGAGCAAGCGAGCGAATGGCTTTCACCATGGATCGGCGCTGAGTTTCCACGAAGGCGCGATCGATCCAATAAATTGCATGACATGACGCGCGGTTGCGTGGGCCCGAGAGAGATAAGGGCCCGTTCCGTGAGTATGGGACTTGAGACCCCGAAGTCGACGAACTGGCAACGTCGGGACGCCATGGACCGCCTCTCTTTCTCTCTCTCTCTCTCTCTCTCTCTCTCTTTCTCTCTCTCTTTCTCTCTCTCTCGTTCCGAGGTAAGGAGAAAAACAAAGAAAAAGATAGAAAAAGAGAGAGCCAAGCGGAAAGAGGGGGAGGGGGAATCGCCCCCTAGAATGTCCTTTGTCGCGGTCGCCCTCCTCTCCCACCCTTCTCCCAGATGCATCGTCGGCGAGTCGAGTCCTTAAGGCTCCGTTCAGGCCCTTTGCTCGCATGGAATGCGTTCCTTTCGACCGACATGATATCTTTTGCCTATTACTCGACGTATTCGAGAATTTTTCATCGGTTTAGAAGTTTAATATCAATAAAATTAAATTAAATAACAAACATTTAATTGTCATTAATAAATAGTTGTTCTAATGGTATATACGTATGATGAATATTGTTAGTATTAAAAGGAAAAAAAAAGGTATTGAACAATTGACCTGTTCTTAACTTGAAATCAATCTTTAATTTACATAAATGGATTGTGCTCCATTTTTTTTTTCTTTTTTTAACTTTTAACCGTACAACGAAACACATAAGTTCTTTTCAAAATATGATTAACTTTTTAAAAGGTGTTATTGTTCTTAGGAGGAAATTGTTTGAATAAATTTTCTCTTATCGTCGGTGACAACGATGACCGCGATACTTATACATAGAATCGATAGGAACAGATACAACGTCATCGACTGATTGATCATGCCGACGTCTAATATCGAGTCCTCTAACGATTATCTGCGTTCGGAGATGCGGAGTACTGAATAGACTTGGGTATTATAGAGCCCAGTCACGACGGGAGTTACTCGTCCTCGTATAGATATACCCAATTCCTCGTCGATGTAATTGAAACGTAACCCCATTGTTAAGGCATAATTGACTGACACCGTGCAAGGTCCTCTCTCTCTCTCTCTCTCTCTCTCTCTCTCTCTATCTATCTATCTCTCTCTCCCTCTCCCTTTCTCTTCTTCTCCTCTCTATCTCTCTCTCCCTCTCCCTTTCTCTTCTTCTCCTCTCTCTCTCTCTCTCTCTCTCTCTCTCTCTCTCTCTTTCTTCTCTCTTAGCTTATAGGCCACCTTGTGCTGGTGCTACCGCCACTGATCGAATCGGGCCTCGAAGCAAAAACACCAATCAGGATGCCGCGAGCAAAAAACCAAGGCAGTAAAGCGACTCTCTAGCTTCTTTCCAACCCCCCTTTCGTCGTCTGAGGTATCTATCGAAACGATAGTCTCTCCTTGGTAGAGTGGAAAATGATCCTCTCTTTGACGACAAAACCGTTTCGATTCTACGTTCCACCAATTTCTCTACCTCTCTTTCTTTCTTTCTTTCTTTCTTTCTTTCTTTCTTTCTTTCTGTCTTTCGTGTTCTCCGTCTTTCTCACTCCTTCTCCCTAGGGACTCTTGACGCTCGATAGGAAGGCACGCGCGAAATGGTTCGCTTGATATGTCAAGCCGGTTATCGGAACATTCTACGTACTACGTCCTGTTGCTTGAAACGTTTTGTGGGATAGAAAAAGAACGGATGTATGAAGTGGCGATTGAGAAAGAAGTGGACATCAAAGAAATCTCCTCGTTCTTAATCGATTGTACTTGACCGACCAAATGATCGATGAATAACCGATAGTTCTTGTTGAAATTACATGGAATAGCGTAGTTCATTTCATTCCTATGAGTATTTCATATTATCTTCAGTAGAAAAATGTCATTTATATAGAAATGAATTTTTCAAAGTGATGAAAAAAAGAAAGTGTCTGCATATTCAATTGAAGTCTGGAATTGTCATATCAGAGATGAATTTAAGTTTCAAAAGAAACGATCTAACAAAATTTCGTTTATGTTTCAGAATTATTTGCACGTGTTTCAAGGTACAGTTCTTCGTATAATAAATTACGAGGTCACGGAGGCCTCGAACAGAGATTATACGAGGAACGTAATTCTTGTTTGTAGTAGATAAGATAGGGCCCCTTTGGCATCACTGTTCTCAAAGAGAGGACATAGTGAGAAAGAGAAGGGATGGGAATAAGGCTTACGCCTCTATCGCCACGGCTTATCTCAGGAAGTTGTCGGGCAGGATATCGGGACAGAGGAGGGGCCTGTTTTAGTCGGCAAACTTCTCGGAAACGTGGAAATTCGCACCTTTCTTTCTTCGCTACACCGCTTCTCTTGCCTCATACTTCTCGTTTAGTTGGGAAAATATGTGCAGGAGATATCTTAGCAGTTTACTATTCAAATAATACCAAGTCGTTTTAAGATTTTCAGATAGTATTTCGAAAATCTATATGTT
Organism: Vespa mandarinia; assembly: GCF_050613455.1. NCBI lineage: Eukaryota > Metazoa > Arthropoda > Insecta > Hymenoptera > Vespidae > Vespa > Vespa mandarinia. Next base: position 3,134,299 of record NC_140820.1, read on the forward strand.
CAATTTTAACAAGTAGAAAATAAAGCGTTCCAGGTCAATTTAGATTTATATCGAAAGAGACAATAAAGAAAATGATAACCATTTCTGTAATTCTTCACAAATGTCGTCGGAGAAGAAGTACACGCAAACGAGTCTGGAGAAGGAGACAAAAGAGGAACGTGGTCCAAGAGAAGACGACAAAAAAAAAAAAAAAAGAAGTGAAAAAAAAGAGAAAAGAAGTTCAAGCATAGCCTCTCTTTTTCTTTCCCTCTCATTCTTTGGCGAAAAGAAAAAAAATAAGAAGAAAAAGTAGATGGGGTTAAGAGAAAGAGAAGGAATAGGTGAGTGAGAGAGTGAGTGAGTGAGTGAGTGAATGAGTGAGAGAGAGAGAGAGAGAAAGTTAGACGAAGAGGAAGGATTTTAAACGAGTCACCGAGGCCTCGCGCTGCGCTTCACCTCGAACTCAAACAACTTTAAGCCGTGTGTACTCGTGCAAACAAAACAGCGCACTAATTGCTTACGTCACTCGGCAAGTCAATGGACTTCTTGAGCGAACGTTGTCTCTCTTTCTCTCTACTTTGGTCGTTCTGAGTCATGCAACAAATCTAATGAGAGAGAGAGAGAGAGAGAGAGAGAGAGAGAGAGCGAGAGAGAGATAAGCGTACACCTCGATTTTCAATTAAATCACGTCCACGCACTGTTTACCTCGTATAAACGCACTGGCTTGCTCCCTTATACATATGTGTATATATGTATATATATATGTCGATATATGATATATATATATATATATATATATATATATATATATATGTATATATATATCAAGCAGATCTTCTGGTACGATAATGACGACGATGTAACGAAAGATGATAACCAGACTACGTTGTTTGACCATATTGATATTAGCTGCAATTCTTGATTTCTAATGTTCGTAGATATAACAGGAATTAATTTATTCAAATCCCATTTGTCCTTTTATTATCGAAGGGAACTTTACTTTCAGCCAAATCGTCTAACTAACTGATACATTTAAACCATAATCTAGCTCTTATTCTTAAAAAGTAAATTGTTAATCAAGCAACGATGCTTGACTTTGGGACATCGTTACTTGCGAGGCAATAAGCAAATGCGTATCCCAAAGTATGATTAATCTCAAAATGGATCGCGTAATCAAGCGTCAAATGTCGTGGGGCTATTCGAGTATGCTGCGCGCGCAAACACGCATACATATATCCGACTCGGTATGCGAGGGACTACGAAGGGACTATATAGGAGCTATCTTAGATCGAACGGAGTCCAATTACCAACGTTATTAATTAATCCCCTACCCTGCACGTTTGGTCCATCCTCTATCTTCCTCTCTCTCTCTCTCTCTCTCTCTTACTTATTCACTCACTCACTCACTCACTCCAACTCTCTATTCTCAACCCCATCGTCGTTCGTCTGTTCGCTAGAGATACCTGCCTCGGATATCCCTGTTTTCGCGTGTGCTCGTGCGCGCTCGCTATTCTCCATTACTATCCTTTACACGTTTGTTCCTTGGAAACGATTTGGTCGATGATGCGAGACGATCGTCGAGCTCTTAATCGCCAATTACTTTACCGATACGACGTATCTCGAGGATATTCATGAATGAGAGTGCACGGAAGATCGAAATAGATCTATTCAATACTTACATGTTTGATCACAATGCTTGACTGTTTAATGTTGTTTTATGTTTTTTACATCTGGTGTAATGAGATAAATATATAGCTTGTTGTGGCACTTAAATAAGATCATTAACTTAATACCATCACAAAATTACCGGTATTATAGAAGTATTAAATTAATGATGTTTGTTATTACAATTAATACTATGATAATCAAAACAATAATTAAGGAATAACTTTTTCTTAACAATTATATAACAAAAATACAGTGTAATTTTGTATATTTTTACCTTAGTAATGTAGATACAGGTTGTTTATAATTTGCTTTGATATACTTTAAAATTCATTTTTAGGTGAAAATATGATATTTTACGACTAAATAGGTTTTGAATCATATAGATCTTTGTCTGCATTACACGTGTGCTCGAACAAGAAGGAGAGAGAGAGAGAGAGAGAGAGAGAGAGAGAGAGAGAGAAAGAGAGAGAGAGAGACAGTAGTCGGAAAACATTTTTCTGCATTTCTCTGGAAATGATCGCAACGATGCTTTTTGGCAGCTATGAGAGAAAGAGAGAAAGAGAGAGAGAGAAAGAGAGAGAGAAAGAGAGAGAGAAAGAGAGAGAGAGAGAGAAGTATATTCGCGGTGTGCAACATCGAACCGGCGTAGCCGTGTCATCATAGCAGGGATTATTTTTCTTCGTTACTGCTGTTTTTCCTCTCGAGTAGACCGGTCGTTCTGTCCGCGAGCGCGAGTGACACAGAATTAATTTGCAGCTGCCGCGCAGAACAAGGAATAAATTTCCATTGCTCGTCTCTACGGTCTCTTACCCTTTCTCTCTCATTCTCCCACTCTCTCTTTCTCTCTATCTCTATCTTTTACTCACGCACGAATTTTTGCTCGGATGGGTTAATATTGTTAATAGAAAAATGTCGGAATCAAAAACAACAAAATTCAACTATCGCGTAGTTAATTAAAAGGCTAGGAACTTTGTCGATCGAAGCTATCCTTTCTAATCAATTTGATACCCTCTGAAATAGAAATTCGATGCTTCAGGAAAGTTTATTCGCGAAGATACTTATGTTTCTCTCTTAAGAAGTACGTTGTCTTTTCAAATTGAAAGAATAACGAAAAATATAATCTACGAAACGAGCTGCTGTGTGGAGATAGATAGAAATTTTTAATTTACATTTTAATTTGAATTTAATCGGAGACAGTCGCCAACGTCCTTTGAACGGACGAGAACTCGTCCTACTCTCGTATGAGAGGAAAAGAGAGAGAGAGAGAGAGAGAGAGAGAGAGAGAGAGAGAGAGAGAGAGAGAGAGAGAGAGAGACTGTGGATATATCCGCGAGGTAGAACTTGTACAGAGAGGAGAAGCTTACGATTAACTTTCTCGTTTATCGCGCATCCAATTTTTCAGCATGCAAAATGATATACTCTTCGCTAGGCTCGCAGGTTAGTAATTGTACGTAAGTAGTTCGAAAAATAAGTAACTAAAAAATTTTAAAGTTATAAAATTTACTTGATATTTAATTGTTTGCCGACACTTGATTTAATTGTAAATGAAAACTAATGTCCTACGTCATATACTTTTTCACTATTCAATTATTGTATTAAATATAATTGTATTGGTTATTTCCTATTCATATTCTTGGATAATTAATGAATGTAAAGACCGATTTAAATTACGCTACCATTTTACTTAATCAATTCGGGATAATGGAATCGGGATTTTCATTTGTTATCTATTTCCTCATTAAGTATTATTAATATTTCGGTCAAATAATTTTCTCTTATAATATATATCTCAACGTTCTTTTCATTAATTATATCTACTGAAAATTACGATTATAACCATCCGTAAATATTATCATCAATTTTATCGACTTATATTAATATCAACGCCAAACATTCATTAACTTACATTATTTTGTTTTTTTCTTTTTTTTTTTTTCATTTTTAATCGAATATATATTGAAAGTAATAAAAGAACGAATGCCTTTGCCGGTTATTATTTTTAATAAAATTATTCATTTTAATGATATAGGAAAATTCTGGATATACACTTTGGATTTTTAGAATTGGATTTTGAAGAAGAGAAAAGAAAAGAAAAAAAAGAGAGAGAAAAAATCATCATTCTGTTTTCTCTTTTTTTTTTTTTTTTTTTCTTTCTTATATATGAGTCCTCTTTCGTCTTTCCTCTCTACAGTAATACTCGTTCTACCACCGTCCCTACCGAAGAGGAGGTAAGTTTTCACGCGGGTTAGGCGAGTAATATGAGCTGCCACTCAAGAGGGCGCCCTGTATTACTGGCCGAATAATTATGGCAAAGCCCTTGCACGAACATTGCCGGCACCTTCGCAGCTTCAACGAATACATTGTAAGGTTATGACTTTGGATTGTTCGAAGAATAGGAGGAAGAACGAGAAGACGAAAGAAGAGGGAAAAAATGAACAAGAGAGAGAGAGAGAGAGATAGAGATAGAGAGAGAAAGGACAGATGCACTATTTCATTTCTGTCACGTGGCTGGACGAGTAATTAAGTTCTCTTATGTTTCTTTTTTCTTTTATACGTTGTTGAATAACGTATCGCAAAATATACACGTGCTGTAACTATTATTTGTTAATTTCGATTCTATATTATCTAAAGAAAGCAGAATTTGTAGGTTGTTTTATGCCCATTCAGAAACCATAGATACATAACTATTTCAGAGAAATCAAAACTCATCGTTTTCGTAACGAACTTCATCGATAGAGATCTCAATACATAGGAATTAAAAAGAAAAAAAAAAAAAAAAAAAAAAAAAAAATCATAGAATGACCATTGTGGGATGGGCCCTTAGTGTTCCGTGGTAACGTAAACGGTTTTGTTGCTTTTGTACGATCCATACGCGTGATACGTTTTGTCACCGATCGGCATACCCTTTTATCCCTTTCTTTCGCACACTAAACCATCTCTGTCTTTCTCTCTCTCTCTCTCTCTCTCTCTCTCTCTCTTTCTATCTATCTCTTATTCACTAACACACACAAGATTCGTTGAAACGCAAGCTAGCAAAGCTCGTTTGGGAGTCTCGCGTAGCACGATTACGAGCGGCGAAACGCATTTTTCGGATCTATCAGACTATAACCGTGACTCTCTCGCGTTCGTTTTGTGTTTCGCCCTCGTTCGGTAGCCTTCCTTGTCATCGCTCGACACCCCTGTCTAGTCTCCATGCGTCTCTACCATTTCCTCCTTCTCCTCCTCTCGTGTCTCCTCCATCTCTTTATCACCCACGATATCCACAGTAACCCGCACGAACGTCGTTACGAGAGAGAGAGAGAGAGGGAGAAAGAGAGAGAGAGAGAGAGAGAGGGACAGAGAGAGGGGGTGATAGCGTAGATACCTGCACGAGGTAGCAGCTCTTTGTTTCGTCGTGTCCGCCATTGTAACCGCTTCCCGTTTGCCAGACTATCGCGATAAACAGCCGGAAAGCCCACGATGAATGACGCGACCACGCTGCAACAGTGTCGTGTGTTCTATCTTTCTCTCTCTCTCTCTCTCTCTCTCTCTCTTTCATTCTCTCATTCTCTCTCTCTCTCTCTCTCTCTCTCTCTATCTATTCATCTCTATCTTTCTTTCTCTTTAAACTTTATTTCGTTGGATATACAGAATTTTCCATAATTCATGTTATAACCATAGTAATTGTGATTCTATGTTAAGAAAAAAGTCGAAAATATGGAAATGAAATTGTTTAATATCCTATTGTAAATATCTCTTAAGGATTGATAATAAGTTATCAATTAAAATTTGACGCGTTAATAATTTGGATTATTGTCTAGGATTCGTAATGATCAATTGTATCATCTTATATGTATTCACTTGTAAATATCTATAAGGATTCGCTTCGTCTGTACGATTAAGTCCCTTTTTGCAGGACCGCTTTTAGCTAACACGATAAATAATAATCTGCCAACACGTCGCCGAGCAATTACGCGCTTACGCGTTATACGCTAAAGGATTCACAGCCGTGAAACTTGACCGGGAGAGGATAAAAAATGATCTCTCTCGACGATTTACTCAAATGGTTGCATCCTTAGAACTCATTAAGGATTCTTAGAACTTTATCTATCAAATTAGAATAATTCAGATATATTCATTTATTAATATTAACTTATTCTTATTAATATTGTTTCGTTACGATCGACAATCACGTTATAATAAAAAATAATTTTAGATAATTACTTTTTGATCGATACAATTGTGGTAAATAATCGAGTTAAAATAAATATAAATCATAGATTTAAAGTAAACCATATATTTAAAGAGATAAATGATGTTTATGAAAGAATATAAGTGTTCTGACCGTGTGATATAATCACAATAAATCTTATTCGATACGTTCTTCCTTTAATTAATCGTTTCGTTCGATCAGATCGAGAGGAATGTACAACAACATAATATATTTGTGAAAAAAAGTTTTTGTACAGGTGTTCGTTCAGCACTTTCGAGGAAGATGCAAAAGAGAAATTCCACACGTTTGGGAGAGGAAGAGGAAGAGAGAAATAGAAAGAGTGAGAAAGAGGGAGGAAGGATCGAAAGGTTCTATCTGAACACACATGCATACTAAAAGTACAAGAAGAAAGCAGGGATTCGATTCTTGTCGTTCGAATTCCACATACTTCGAGCATACCGCTGCAGGAACAGCAAGGACGAACAAAATTCCATCGATTCTCATCGTGATTCATAATCAATAATTCTCACATAGGATTTGTACGTCGACATTCAATCAATTCTGTCTTTATCAATCATTCCTTATAATTCTGAAATATAAATTCGTCCTAAAAAACTTTCTTGAAGGAAGATACCGAATTGATTATATTTTCCAATAGGACGTGTCTGTTTCCTCCTCCCATTCACATACATTCATAATTTTTTTTATGCTTATATATATATATATATATAAACACACACACATACACACACATATACGATAGGGTGTAACGAAACAAACACACATGGCCAGTGGCACGAAACGCGAGAAAATAATGTGAGAACGATTTCTTGCCAGGCCGCATCATTATCTCCTCCCACGAGCCCTCATCCCAGTCACCCCCTTTCTCCACCCTCTCGCCAACGATCGATCTGTCGAGCCGATTCCGAGCCGGGACGGGCCGGCCCCGGACAAGCCTGCAATTACTATCTATTATCTCCTGGCGTGGGTGTAGGTATAATCTCGCGATCGTGTCGAGAGCCACTCTGTGTTTCTCTCTCTTCCTCGCCCTCGTATGTACGTTCGTTCGAAATGTGCCCGTGCCATGGAAAAGGAGAGCAAATAAAGGGCTTTTGCTCGATAGAGCCTTGAGATCGGACACTTCGAGCGTGTCCATGCTTTTCTCTCTCTCTCTCTCTCTCTCTCTCTCTCTCTTTTTTTCTATGTAGCTGTTAAAAAGAATTGCCTTCTTCTCGACCCTTCAAGACTTTATATCAGTACTTAGAATCTAAGGCGTTCTTTGTTTTTCTTAAGGTTTTTTATCTCGGCCTTCTTGAGAAGGATATTTCTGATCGAGTGACAACTGTGTGTGATTTTTACATTGGACGCGTACATTTTAAATATTCATTTATTAATTCCAATAAGTTTTTATCAAAATCTAAAGGGTAATTCGTTTGATTAAAATCAAGATTTTCATCGTAAAGAAAAAAAAAAAAGGAAAGTACGAACTGATTGATGCTGGCAATATCATAATCATTATCATTACTATTATTATTATCGCAATCGGGAAAGTAACATTAATGAATTCAAAACATCTTCAACATCTTTTCTTTTCCCCTCTTTATCAAACTCCCATCTCCTCAAACTCCTAAGAACCATCCTCCAGTCCCTTTCCCATCACTTCGAGCAACACATCCCGTCCTTGTCCCTCAGCAGCAGCAGCAGCTAACCAGTCAGCCATTTCACTTTTAAAGACCCTGTGCAAGCGGGGACACTGAGATTCCAGTTGCTCGTTTTCTATGGATTTACATTATTTACAAACTGGTTTCTCGCAATGTGAAATAAAAATCATTCTGTCCTTCTCTCCGTTTCTCCTTCTCAACCTTTACCTCTTCGACTACGTTGCCGCCACCTTCGTTTACGACGATTCCCGAGTCCCTTGAATGTTTTCTCTGTATTTATAAGCATGTATCTGTGGGATATTGTCTGTATGTTTGAAAGAGGGACGAATTACGTGGAATCATTACGAGTACCTTGAGATATATCCTACAATAATGTTCTCACACTTATTTTCCCTCGTACTATTTTTATATAAAATAAAGGATATCTCAATCTTAGACAATTTTAGATTTATGATTTTAATCCTTCGATAAAACATGTACTTAGACATGTAATTTAAAGGAAGTATAATGATTGGAAAATAATAATTTTTTTGTTTTGTTTTGTTTTCGAAAGACACCATAACTACATTTTTTATAGTCACTAAAATCTATGGAAAAAAGAGAGAGTAAAAAATAAAGAGCACAAAGCCCGATATATATCGTACGTATTCGTTCATCCTTCGCTTCGGATTTCGGGGATAGTATCCTCTAATCCCCGGACAAACCCGTCGTTTTTAATCAACGCCTTTCTGCCGATTAGGATACTTATAATGATCGGTATTTCGCAGACACCCCATATATCATGATTTTAATGATGCCGTAAAAACGTGCTCACGATCGTAGACACGAAACGGATATGCAAGAAAAGAAGGTGAAAGAGAGAGAGAGAGAGAGAGAGAGAGAGAGAGAGAGAGAAAGAGAGAGAGAAAGAGAGAAAGAGAAAAAGAGAGAGAGAGAGGGAGAGGAAGAGAGTGAGAGAGAAAGAGAGAAAGAGAGCTGATGATCGCAGTACGCGTCACCCAATCAGCCGGATGCCCCTGACCGTGGCGAATTAATATAATTTATGAAAATGAGCCTTACCGTCTATGGCCACCGATTTGCCCAGCATTCATATTTATAAATGCATATATATGGACATACAGTAGCGTGCAAAAGTTTAAGAGACTTTTAACATTTCCGATAAATATGTCACGTATATGCATAAGTATACATGTATTACGTGTGTTATATAATTTAGTGCATAGTTGTCGGTGAACGTGTTAAATCGAACGTGGAAAATGAAGACAGATATTATTTTATACATTTGCGAATGAAAATAATATAAAAATTTATATAAAAAAAAATTGTTCCTACAGTTTTACGTTTCACATTCGGCATATTTAACATTCGAAATGATATCCTTTACTAATTCAAATTATATCATTCTATGGAGATTTTATTTTATAAAGTTCCCTAATATTTCTCAATCCGACAATATGTTCAGATGGATCATTTGAAACTTTTGATTGCTACTGTATATGTATAATATATATACCTTTAAATTCATATATATGCAGTTTATATTATATCGCACGGAATTACGGAGGAAGAGAAAGAGGAAGAAAGAGAGAGAAAGGGAGAGAGAGAGAGAGAGAGAAAGCTGTAAGAATTCTATTTTTAAGTTTATGGATGGTAATTATCTTTTAAGAACTCGTAGTTTCACTTTCATTCGTAAGTAATTATTTTTCAATTACGACAACACATTGCTGACGTACGAAGTTACGAGTGATTATAAAAAGTGATGTAAGCAACAAGATAGTACTTTAAAGTATTTTTTAGATAACATTGGATTATAGCGCGAATATTGGAAATAAATGATTAATTATTCATTCAAATGTGAATAAATATTACACACAGTCGAGTATTAATTTATTTTGAAATTTTTTCTTTTAGTTGATTAGATACATAAGAAAAGTGTAAAAGTGCAATTCCAGTGATCTCGTAGAAAATATACGGGGGCAAAAATGGTACACAGTATATCGTGAGTTTCCTGAAAAAACACGGTATCGTTTTTCTTTCTCTTTACTTGTTCGTCGTATTGTGTCGTTTGCATTTACTACGTACTTTTTAAATATTATTCATTCATATTTATTGTTTTGTCTATTTACGTCATTGTTAGATTCTATTTTTGTATCATCATTATAGCATTACGTGTTTCTATTAATGTTATTTTACTATTAACTATAGTCATTCGAAATGTTTAATCGACATAGAATAAAGAGAATTGATACTATAACAATGTATTATAGATTGAAAATTGACATATAATATAAAACTAAGAAACCGAAGGAATAGTTAAATAACATAAGGAAACAAAACGAGCATTTGCCGATAACTTCGTTCTTATCTAAAGCGCATAAGTTTCAGGTTTCGAAATTTAAGCATCTAACGAAGGCTATGATTAACGTAATCATATCTCCTTGTTCGAGTTTTTAGTCCAATGTAATATATACGAACAAAAGATTTGCATGTCTCTCGTTAAACATGAAAGAGGAAAGGGGAACGTAAACTGTTATCGAATGATTTTCGAAGATATAGATTAGGTGAATTTTGTACATTTTGATTAATACAATTTTGATAAATTTAAATGTACATTTAATTATGAATCAAAAATAGTATTACCTTTAATTTATATCTGGTCTTGGTATTTTAACACATTACTTTTGGTCATTTGTTTATAGCAGATAGGGACATTGTTCTTAGGTCTATGATGTGGTCAGGTAGTATTACTAAAACTAACTGCTCAAAGGGTTAACGAGCGTGGCTTGTTAGATTAGCTACCATTATCTTCTCTCGTAGTTCTACTTCGTAACATAAAAAAATACAGCCTTTTTTTTTAACACATCTTGCCTTGTTAAAAAATTCCTGTCGATAATACAGCTCATTCGCTCATTTTCCTCTATATTTCATTTCCCTGTTCAGTTATCTGTCATACGTTGTCGTTTTAAGCATAGGCGTATATATATATATATATTATTTTACATAAAGTGAAACAAAAATAAAACGTAAGAAAGGAGAAAAATAATTGTAAAAGTGATATAGTTGGATGAGTCATAAGAGAATTTACAGACGTACCAAGGTCATGAATATAAGTAGAAACATCTAAGGAACTCAGTGACGGGATAAACTCAGCCTTGGCAGTAATTCATAGCAATTGCAGGAGGCGAGCTGCTAATGTGGGCTTGATATCTCGAGAGATGCTTCCTCGTCTCTCTTTCTCTCTTTCTCACTTCCTGACCTCATCCGTCCTTTAAATTCTCGTGCGGTCATCTACCCGTGGAATATTTACCAAAAAAAGAAACAACCCTTTCGGATACTTTTAACGAGGTAACGTTTACAAATTATTGGAAAAAAAATTTACCGGTCGAACCAATACCTAAATGAACTTTTCGATCTTGACAACAACTGAAATTAATTAAGATCACAAAGTTATATTTAAGATTATCGAAAAGTAATAAAAAAAATCGTAAAGCTAGAAAGTTATATAAAAAGAAAAAAAAAAAAAAAAAAAAAAAGAAAGAAAAAAAAAACACGGCGACTATTTTGAACGATTCTATTGACTATATTACGAATTCTTTTGTCTCTTTTGTCTCTACTCTATAAGTAATGTTGGATATGTCGAAAAAGTTAATGTCTTATGGTATTTCGGATTTAATGGAATTTTCGTGGAACGTTGGACTCCTATCGATGGAATTTTGGCAGGAATGTAGATTCTAATTAGTGGCAACTCGACGAATAATTATATCTCGAATGGCGGAAATTTAGCGGAATGTTCTGGGGCCTAACGGCGAATCCGAAGTTTCAGCCTTCGACGGCAATGGCGGCAAATCCCACGCTCGTTTCTACCTAAATATTTCCTAACGATCTACGCTATTCATTAGGTATTATCTCCAACTTGGTATTTCGATCGTTTGTGTTCGTATATGTTACATCCTACGATTCATTAACTCTACCATTCCATCATTCATTTGATTTGATGCGAAAAATATCCTTTTGCCATGGAAAAATTATTAAATTTTAAATAAGTAATTATATCTCTGACGGCAAATACGTAAGTTGAAAATATAAATGATAAAATAACATGCGGAATCTTTATATTCATAAATGTGATGTGAGTGTTTTAGGGATGCTCGTGTAAAGGATTATTTGTCGACAAAATCTGAGAAAGCAGAATCCTCGGTAATCTTTTAGAAGGCTTTTAGATTTATTTTTACTTGAAGAATATCCCTTGAAAAAGAACTTGCTCGTAATTTTCAAGAAAAATTGTTAAATTAAATCAAAATATTTGAGTATTTTTAAAATTGAAAACAATTACTTAATAATATTCAATTTCAATGATTCTTTCATATAAATGAACATTTTTCATATATTTCATTTACAAAACGATCAATTCGAATTTCAATGTACTTGAGATATCCGGAAGAGAATGAGTATAAGTTCGATTATCGGAGAAAAAAAGAACAAAAACCTTAAGGAACTTTAAGATTCAATAAGATTCACAAAAAGAAAGAAAGAGAGAAAGAGAGAGAGAGAGAGAGAGAGAGAGAGAGAGAGAGAGAAGTACTTATTGGCGATGGTATTATAGGCCCAGTACAAGTAAAACTCGAGATCGAATTCGTGTACTGTATGGAGAGTCCATACGAGAGAAATCCCAAGGAAATTGAACGCGACTCTGTGTTGCGATAATTAATGTTACGCGAGCGGGCAAGTTTCTTAAGTGTGGGTATACCGGTTTCGCGAACCGCCCCGTCGAGCAATAATCAACGGTCCCGCATATCAAAGGAATCAACTGGATTTTGCCGTTAGTTTAACACTAAGGAACAAAACAAATAGCTGTGTCACGTTATTCTAATTGAGTGGACATAGTAAAAATCTATAGTTTATGTGCGATTGCTTTTTTCATTTATAATGATTTCATTTTCCTAAAATAATGGAAGAACGGTAATAGAATAATTATTCCTGAGAGTATTATATTATAAATGAACGAACATCTTCCTAATTGGTTCTATTTTAAACTCTTATATGAAATCAAACTCATAACTTGTTTGCAATTCTGATCTGTACTCATTTATCGGATAAATTTCTATTAAAATCACTCGTAAAGATTTGTTCAATCGACGCAAATCTTAACCAGCATATTCTGACCACGTAGCACGCATCGTACATAACGGGAGAGTAATAAAACTTGTCGTAAAGGAATCTCTAACGGTTTAATATCAATAAATATATTTTCTGAATAATATGCTGTAGTCTTCCCTAGTTTTGAATTAGCGGAATATTGCATCTCTATGATTAAAAGTATAAGATTATAATTAAAAACTGAAATTTTTTTTTAACATTGACATTGATTATCAAGTTACATTGGAATGAAATGAATGTAGAGATGATATTAAAGTATATGTATATATCGTTTTAGATAATTACAAATTATAATTTGTCTGGAATAATTTTGTCCTTTTATTTTCAAATTAAAATACCAAAATGAAATACGCGATGTTGGGCATACTTTTGAATTTTTTTCCAAAAAAGCTTTTTACAAAATGAACGATACTCATTTGTTTTTTTCTTTTTTGTGATTGCAAGAATTCAATTATAATAATACTCGAGTGAACAGTACAGATAATGATCTCCAATATCTTTTAATTTTTCATTCAAACAATTTCAACCATATTATATTATAAAAATAATTTTCTCTAGAGAAAAGGACAACAAATTTTCATAAATTAATAAATCAATCAAGGAAAAGAAATTAAAATAAATAAATAAATTTATTTCATTTAACAAATCTTTTCTTCTATTTCACATAACTTTATATAAACAACAGTTATTATTTTCAGTTGATGTTCAATAGGTTAAATATCTTTGGAATCCATAAAGTTTTAATTATTTCTAACTTCTCATGCTTTCAATTATAAGTTACTTGAAAGTTGTCCTTCGTGAATAATAACGTTTTGAAGATCTGCACATTATCCCCAATTCACATTTCGAGAACAAACTCGAGTACGTTGAATCCGAATTTTGTTTTTCAAAAGTAAAATTTCTTTATTTTTATCATCTCTATTAAAAGCCTCCTTTGCAATTTAATACTTACATACATTGTATTGATCTCATAAAATGTGTATGGATCATCAAAAGAGCTGCTTTATTTGCTTTTTGATTGCGACATTCTCTAAAGGAAAGATAATAAAGTTGAAAAAAAAAGTATATATTTCTTCGTAATTTTCGCGTGTTCCCTCGAGTTTCTCCCCTCTTATGTAGAGAAAAAAGGATCGTTCTAAAGGGATTCAGAGCGCATCTTCGCGAGCGTTTAAAGTCACCAAAATACGCGTAGCATTAACGAGCTTTCTCTCTTTCTTTCTCTCTCTCTTTCTCTCTCCTCTCTCTCTCTCTTTCTCTCTCTCTCTTTCTCTTTCTCTTGCTTTTGAAGAATTCCACTCTCTGGTTGTACCATGGAACGACGAAAGCCACGGTTATTTCAGGCCGCTTAATGAAAAGGGGACATTAATTTATAATTTACATTGGGCCAATTAAAGGCCAATTAAATAGCAAGGGGTTTAATTTGCGCCAGCGAAAGAGGCTGCTGTTACTCGGTACTGCTTGCTTGCTTGCTTGCTTGCTTGCTTGCTTGCTTGCTTGCCTGCTTACCCCCACCACTTCACCTTACGCTATACCCGCCCGTGTGTGCACGTTTTTCCAACGATAAACTGCGGTATCGTATCAAGTAGTGAACTCTCTCGTTGTACGTACGTTTAAAAATAATTTCGTACATATTCCTTAACCATGGAAATTCTAGGTCTTTTTTTTCTTTTTTTTTTTTATTCTGAAAAAACCGTTGCTGCAATGGGGAGAAGCGAGCGGAGCATTCATAATAATTGCTAGGGGGAAAGAATTGAGAGATGTATGTATGTATGTAATAAAATACGTACCTTAAATATAGGAGTTAGATATAAATGACTTACGATGAATAGAAGGAAATAAATTATTCTTAATATAAAAATTAAATATCATTTATAAAATTGTCGATATGTTGATATGTTGACTAATCATTTTTTATTCAATTTAATGAACACTACATATCTTCTAAGTCCTAAGTTTATATTCTTAACACCCTATACATGATCTTAACATGATAGTAGAGAATGTACCGGTTGAGATGATCTCTTCGTTGGGATTTAACGGAAGACTCACCCACGATCCGTGGGAATGAAAATGACGGGAATGACCTATGAGGTAGTAATCTTTATATTCGTGGCCGGTTCTTAAACGGTTCTTAACTGTATATACGAGAGAATCAGGATTCAAGGGTAAGGATAGAACGAAGGAAGAGGTGAAACGTCGCCTACGTTGTCAGAAGATGGAGGAGGGAGAGAAAGGAAAAAAATCAAACACCACCCCTTACCCCTTTCCCTCCACTAAAGTTGCAGCTCGCCGCTAGCATGGAAACCTGTCCCTAATTGATAGGAAATTCCTGCGCACGGATACCTGCAGGATTTTTCAGCGTCCGTAACAGGTTGGAACTGGATACTTCGCGACGATTTGTAACCGTGCGCTTCGACCGTATGCGGCTTGCGTCTCTTCAACTGAGAAACTCTTTGACTACTCCCCAACAACGTACCATCATTCGATTGGTTCATTCGTTCATATTCAAAGTGGAAATGGGGTGTTTGTTCTCTTTTCAGTTGAATTTATGAAATATCTTTAATGAAGTAAAATAAATTATCGGTTGTAAATGATAAATTTAATCGAACGATTGATTTGAATTTTCATTTAAAGAAAGATATGAAGAATTTAGTGATTCGAAAAAGTGAGTGAGTAAGCAGAAAAATAAGGGAAAGAGAGAGAAAAGACGCAAGATCACGTAGGTGCGTGTGCAATTAACGACAACGAGGTGAGTATAATGAAGACCGGTCGAGTACTGTCCGTGCTCGAAGAGAAAGGAAAGAAAAGGGAAAGAGAAAAAGAGAGAGAGAGAGAGAGAGAGAGAGAGAGAGAGAGAGAGAGAGAGGGAGAATGTCTCCGGATGCCGTTCACCGGGCGCGAGAGAGACGTGAGAGACCAGTTCATTAGCGACACTCACGGTCTGCCTTCGCGACGTCTATCTTATTTATTCCCTTATTTTCTTCGTCCTTCTTCCCTTGCCGTCAGCTCGTGGCTACCATCGCTTCGTTTCTTTCGATCTCTCCCTCAACCGTCTTGCACGCTTTAACGCTTTCGATCATTCTTCCTCGTGATGCACGGACATGATACGACCTATATCCTTGCGTCGATTTTTTTTATTAAGTTTTTCAAAATGGCAACGTTCAATTGACTAATTTAAACGATATCAAAAGTTTTATATTTCATTTGGCCGATATGACGTCACTCATTTTGCTTTTTATTCCTGCTATTACAATGAAAAATTGTGAGAACGTGAAAATAACGATTAAGGATCCTTTGAAGGGCGCGAACTTCGTCGGGAGTTCTACGATGCAACTTATCGGAAACGACCGCCCAAAGTTTTAACGGGTCGTTCTCCTTTGACACGGTTGAACGAGTAAACGGAAAATTATGTATAATAAATGCTAAAGATGGATCCTCTTCGAGTTCACGCCAAAAGAAATTTCCATTGTTCCCGAGCTTATCGTAACTCAACGGACCAATTTTAATGTGTCTTTCTACAAACAAGAATTGCGGCTTATCAGAAAAATTCTTTTTCTTTTTTTTTTTTTCTTTTTTTTTTTTTTATAGATTTTATGTTATTTCGCAAATGACATTTCGTTATCGATGCCTTTAATAACATTGTTTTAGAATTTATATAGGCCGGAGATATTTTTTTTATGATAAGTATTTTAAAAGCTTTTCTCGTTTATCATCTGGCCAAATGGACTTGTCACAATTAAAGTAAATGAACATCAATCACGTGTGATCTGTTCTTAGTTAGTAGAAATGAAAAACTGAAGATCCCCTAAACGATCGCTCGGGCAGAAGAAAATGTTGTTCGCGTACGTTCGTGGTAACGTCATTAATCGCGATATATTCTCACGAAAACGCGTGTGATTTCGAGCCGGTGGAATCGATGGAGCGCGGAATCGGTCGTGGAGTACCGACCAATTAGTCGGTCGATGATTGGCGCGTGTAAACCGAAACGATGACGTCGCTGGCGAACCAACAACCAACGGCTTCGTCGTTCGTAAACCGGCCTCTACTCTCTCTCTCTCTCTCTCTCTCTCTCTCACTTTATCGCTGCTACCTGCCTACATACAAAACTAGAGGGGGAGAGAGGGAGAGAGAGAGAGAGAGAGAGAGAAAGAGAGTGAGACATACACAAGCTCACGTAGAAATATCCGTGTGGACGGTTACAGGCCGGACTAATGGAATTGATTAAAATGTGTTCGATCAACCGAACCGCGGGCCAGCTCTCTCTCTCTCTCTCTCTCTCTCTTCCTCTCTCTCTCTCTCTCCCTCACTCACTTACTCTCTTACTCACTCACGCACAAACGAGCAACCCTTTCCCTTCCCTTCGTCAACCGAGGCTGACCCTAGGACCTGGCGAACGCAATCGAATATTTGCGTTTAGGTAGGCACGTCGACGCGGAAAATGCTATCTTTGTCAATTAATTCAACCTGTTGTCGCCCGTCGTTCGTCGCTCGGACGACTATTCCGCTCGGTTCCCGGTATACGATCGGGAAAATTGGCGGTTTTGCGGCCGTTGTCTATGGACGAGGGACTCTTCGCTCCCATCTATCTCTATCTCTATCTCACTCGCTAGCTCGCTCAATCGGATCAACACGCTTGTACAATATTTCTCTTCTCTTCGTTTGCATGTTCGACACTTTTGGGATTACTAGAGATTGATATAGGCGACATCTTTAAAACTGGGTCAAGAGATTTTTCTTGATTCATGTGAAATCATGTTAAACGACTTTGAGATATTAATTGCATGATAAAATATCCCTTCATATAAAATATATTGACTATGGTTATGTTTCATTAATTTTATCGATTCTCGTGCAAGTTACTTTTTCTTTTTTATTACAAAAAAAAAAAAAAAAAAAATATCACAGGAAACGAGGAAAAATTTTTACGCTGGGTTAACACCGAGAAGGATGACTACGGATGAAATCTCGACGTCATTATTCTCGCCACCGAATGATTCCATGCATGTCCGAGCGACTCTCAGATAGCAAATATAGCGATTATCAGAATTTCCCATGTGTCATCGTTGTAATCATGTACCTGACGCATACGCTCGTATACGATGAACTTCTCACGAGACGAATTGAACGAACGAAAGGGGAAGAGGAGGAGAGAGGTGAACAGAATGAGAGAGAGAGAAATAGAGAGAGAGAGAGAGAGAGAGAGAGAGAGCGAGAGAAAGAGAGAGAGAGAGAGATTGAGATCGAATACTCTATCCTGATCACGCGGAATACCTCACCGTTGGCTCGTTTGCTCAGAAAATTAACATATAAATTAGGCTCGAGCTGCAATCTCCATCCCCACGGCGTTACCCTCCTCCCAGCCCTCGGTCTCACTCTCTCAATTTTCCATTTATACGCTCGTATGCGTAGGCCATGTTCGATTTCGTCCTACGAAATGTTTTTCAATTGTCCGGAATAATCATCCGGGGCCGAGTGTGAACCCCAAAACCGGAAATCGTTACTGGTTTGACCCTTTCGAGGGTCAAGTCAGTCACGCTGCTTGGTTTCTCGTGCTTTCGAAAGGATATGCTGTTTTTAAGACGGCTCTGCGAAAGGACGGTGTAATGCTTCGGGATTGCTTTTAGAGAGGATTAAATTTTATATGTTATCGTGACAGGTATAAAAGAAAGGATTACAAGTGTTAAAGAAGTAAAGAAAGAAAAGAAAAAAAAAAAAAAAGAAAGGAACAAGAGAGAATACATTCGCGAATTTGTTGACTTTGTTTCTTTGCAATGATCATTTGTGATCAAGTCAACGGTATATTTACGATGAAAAATCAAGTGAAAATAATCGAGACATCGAATTGCAATGGATGATATTATCTTTATCACACTCCTTATTATTTTCATCGAATAAATAACTTCAATTTTCTAGCTAAAAAGAAATCTCCCTCGTTCATTGAAAATTACAAAACTTTTCTTAACAAACACGTTTAAAGATTTATACGGATATAAGCAATACAATACACCATATCAAATATTCTATATAAAGAAACGATGCAAAAGCGTTACCGATTTAGATATTTTTGGATTTAGTATAAAATCGACGGAAACGTTCGTATGCGCTCTAGGATTTGTCCTAAAAAGAAGGAAAAAAGGGGAACTCGACGGGCATAACCCACCGAACGAGAAAAGGGCGTGCGTCGAAGAAGTATATCGGTAGGGTAGGTGCCGCTGGTACCGGCACCTAATCAAGCAATAACTATTTGTCAGTTCCCCGGGCAACCTAAATCCAAGCTAATTCGACATCCGTGTCGGACACAGATTCGCTATCGGGTATCTCTTTCTATCTGGACGACAGCATATTCGCATTAGCCTGGCCCGCAACCCACGCTCGATCGACTCCCTCGACCACCGTCAGCAATCTCCCTCTCTCTTCTCTCCCTCCTCTAACTCTCTCCCTCTCTCTCTCTCTCTCTCTCTCTCTCTCTCTCCTGCTCACTCACTCAGCCATCCCTCCGACCTTCCATGGATCCTTCTCCCTTTTCTCCCGTCAGTCGAGCACCTTCTCTTTCTCTTCCAAGTCTCGTCGACTAAGTATGCTATATACCCACGCGCAGCATCACACCATAGAAGCAGATCTCAACACGATTAGGGCGGTCCTCAATTCGACGTTTCGTCGATTCGGTCCTTTCTTTACTCGAACGATCTGCTTTTATACGAAATCTCACCGAATCATCCCGTTTTTCTTACCCCGTACGAAACCCCGACGACGACGACGTAACTCTGATGACCAACCCTTTTACATGTACGTTGAGGTTTACCTGTGTACATGTGTGCATGGATGTGTAAGTGGAGTTCTCTCTTGAAGATCGTACGCGAACGATGCCTTCGAAGAACAGATTTTATCATTCTCCTTCTTCAAGAGAAAATCGCTTTCCGATCCACCACTTTTTCTGTCCGCGAGTTTGTCAGCTAACTTACGATAAACTCTCCCTTCCCTTTTTCTCTTTATTGCCTTGGATCAACCAGGGGAAATGTTCTTCTAGGAGAAATGACGATTAGGAACCCTCAAGGCGTTCCTTTCATTTTCTGGTTCAAGAAAATTGTTTGTTATAATGAATAATATGATCAGGTCAATTTCTTTGTCTTTATTCTTTCCGTAACAGAATGATTAGTTTTATCATACATACGTAATTATTGTACATACGTATTGTATACAAGATCACATTAAAAATCTAATAAAATAATTTTTCAATTACAATCTTTATAAATTTCGTTCCTTATAGTTAGAAATCGATTTCAATGAATTTTCAAATCCACCAAATTCACAATTTCTATGAATGATTGTGGTAAGAAACGTAAAATAAAAAATACCTAGTCGCCAAAGATAAAAGCCGATATCGTCGAACGCTACAACTAATACCATCATGTTTGAAATCCATCAAGGCTTTCAATCCTTTATCTTAACGCGGTCTGTCAAGACCTTATCTAAAGTGATTCTCACTTTCAAAGGTAGGAAGAAGAGAAGAAAAGAGGATACCGATAACACGAAGTATGGGGAATTTAAGAAGCAAGAAAATAGACAGTGATGACTGCGACGGAGGATAAAAGAATACAATAAAAAAAAATAAAAAAAAAAAAAATAAAAAAAATAATAATAAAAATGAAAAAAAAATAAAAAAAAAAAAATAAAAAAAAATGATAGAAAGAAAAAAGAAAAAGAAACACGACCGAAAAGTAAAAGGATTATAAATATTACCAAAGATTATCGCTCAATTAGTACGAAATATCCTGCGAGTTATCTAGAGAGGCACGCGAGCGTGAAGAAAAGCCCTAAAAGGATTTCAGCCGGAGAGAGAAAAAGGCTCCGATACGAAATTTTGTACAAGAGGAGGACAAAAGGGAACCAATTGGGCGACGATGAAATGGAGAAAGAAGGAGGATGAAGATAAGAAGCTACTCTTCCTCTTCGATTCGATGATGTACTTTAAAAACTGGTTTCTTTTTAACGAGACATCTCTTTCTTTTTTAACAGATTGATGGTAACACTAGTTACAAACGAATAAAACAAAGACCAAAATAGTCCGCGTGAAGATGGTCAAAATGTTTGAAGCAATACCATAACTCACGTATATAAATAGACAATGAATGCGAAGAACGTTAGTGGATGTCCTGGGTGGGTTCAATTAAGGCCCCATTACACTTTTACACAGGCAATTTTAAAGCTCGCAGCTGGTCGCGAAGTCGGGTATTATTTATCGGTTGACTTACGCCGAGCTCATTTACAGGATAAAAAGAAGGTCAGGAGTAAGAGAAGGGACAGAAGATGGCGCTGGTGATTACCAGTAACGTCGGCAGACGGGATTGGTCGATCTACGGTAAATCTACGTCTCGATTGGTCAACACGTGACTGTGGTAGGATTCCTTTCCTTTGAAACGGTCAGGCGCCGACGGCACGACGAGAGATGATAGAATATCTTATTAGTCGGACAATGGGCAATCAGAGACGCCATACAGCCTCTCTGTTAGCGGTCCAGTCTCTCTCTCTCTCTCTCTCTCTCTCTCTCTCTCTCTCTTTCCCTCTCTTTCTTATTCTCTCTTCTTCTTCTTAGTCCATACATCTGTCTGTCCTACGTACGCTTAGTGTTCGTGGTTATCCAAGGTTACCTTCCGAGTCAACTTCTTTAACTCTCTTCTCTTTCTTTACTTTCTTCTTTTGTCTTTTTAATCAACGATAAACAAAAAAACAAAAAAAAAAACACGCAAAAAATTATTACAGTTCCTTTTTTCTCAATTTTCATTTTATAGATTTCCTTTGGATAATTATACAACGATATAAAAATGTTTCCAACGATATTCAGTAATTTGGAATAAAAAAATAATATCGTTATTAAATAAATTATCGTTCATATTTATCGCAGATAACAAAGTGTCGTATAAATAAGGAAAAATAAGGAGGAAGGAAGAAGACAAATCGTTATTCATCTTTACCTTTCTTCTCTTATCACATCGTTCGACATTATCAAGAACTACTTACGAATCGAAGCTTTGATACTGGACATCGATAAGCATTCCCTTCTGGGATACTTATCCAGTAAAGGATCTTGACGATCATACGGAGGGATAATACGACGTAAAAAAGCAAGGAGAAGAATCCTTGTGAATCAGAAGAAAAGCCAAAAATCCCTTTGGGTGTTCGAAGATCCAGCCGGCGATATAAAAGAAACCGTCAGACGAAAAGTCGTGAAAGACAGTATATCTCTACCGTGGTCTGGATTTACCAAGTTACTGTCCTCTCACTGTCTTCTTCTATTTTCTTACTCTATCTATCTTTTTCTCTTCTTTCCCACCAGATAGTTCTTTGGTTACGAATCCGACATACAATCGGAGGTAATAATGATAACTCGATGGAGGAAGACGAAATCGGGCGATTTACTCGCACGGTGAGGAATCTCCTGGAGTTCAGAGGGCAGCGCCCTTGCTGCGCGTTAACTCACCCCCGCTGGGCGCACAGCAACATGCGATGCTGCTAGGGTTGATGAATGGATCCTACGTAACGCGTGCGTGCGTCCGCGCGCGCGCGCGCGCGCGTGCTCGTTCAAAGAGCGCGTTGAAAATCGGACGGATTTTCGCGCAATGATTAAAATGACGTATTTCTGTGATTCAAATTTTATCATGAATATTAACCCCAATAAAATATCTGGAAAAGAGAAGTTAAACCAACAACGATGAACTTACGTGAAAATATACAAGAATTTTTCAATGATCATATCATTACAAAATTGTTTTTCATTTGTTATTATTTTATAGAAAGATTTATCTATTCTTCGTGATTACTCAAAGAGATGTTCATTTAATTACGATCGATCATCATTCCAAGGGGAGTTTCACAGACTTTTGGAAAGTTTCGTACACTTCGTATAAATGTCTCGATTTGGATAGGAACGTTTGAAATACCGTTAACGCATTATTGTCCGGTCTAAGTCGCGTATAATATTACGCCTTCTATATACCTTGAAATGCAATAAATACGTCACACGGTACGTTGAGTTTCATAAATGTTTCATTGCTTCTATATAAATGCGTTTGCCTTGACTGTGGTGCTACGCTCTCGCGCATAAATGTTTTATTCGTACAATTACAGATAATGGACTCACACGCAAACCTTAACATTACATCATGATAAAAATAGTTTCTCCTTGAAAGTGGTTCGAAGGATCGCTCGAACTAAAAGTTATGATCCCTTGTAAGGGATATTGAGCTACGAGTGACGAGAGTTGTTTTCGAGGGTGAATGTATTTCGGGTATTTATTTTTTATCGAAACGACGTTTCAGTATTTTTAATCTCACTATAATTTGTTATAATGTAAGACATTACTTTGTATCTTTGTTAAAAGTTAAAAATTTTTCCATTTTAATCGTAAAATAAAAGTAGCAATATCTTTTTGCAGGATATTGAAGGAGCGTTGATGAATTTGTCATTGAGATATTTGTCAATTGTCAAATTGTGTTTTAATGAATGAACGAGGAATAAGAAGAAAAATAAGAGGAAAGAAAGAGAAAGCAAAAGAATAATAGAAAGCAAATTGGCTTGCTAGCTGACAAAGACAGACAGACAGGTCTGAGCAAAAGCGAAGAGGGCATCGTGTTTGAACTCTAAGAGGACTTTCAATGCTCTTTCCCAATGAGAAATAAAAAGATCAAGCTGCGAATTTGCCGATGGAAGCCCAGCTTGATTTATTAATTCGATTAAACCTTATAAGCGGTGTACCGATGTTTAATCTTACTTGAGCGCGAAGCAACCATTTTTACATAGTGCCTACTCTCACGCGAGCCACTTCGCGCTACTCGATTGTTCTTGCTATGGATGATTCTCATGAGAGAGTTCGACTCTATTATTATGCTCTCCCTTTTTATCTCGTTTTCGCAACCCGTCGATTTATTTTACGATCATCGCCGTACAAGTACGTTTCAAACAATCCTTTTAACGATATGCGATGGTTTTTTATTAAAAATTTCTATATTAGCTTGAATTTCTATTCTTTCATAAGTAATTAGAACCATAAGAAATATATTTTTGAACACAATATTAATAAATTGAGATAATGTTTGATACTCTTCTCACAAATCTTTGAACATCGAACATAACCATTAATGGATATTCTATTATAAATGAGGATCGAATATAAAAATCTTATCAATTGATCAAATGGGATTTTTTAGAATGCACGAATAATCTGCAACAAGAAACAACGATCCTAGAAAGCAAATAGCCAATATGGGATAGAATTTATCAACTGCGCAAATTCCACGAACGATTGCCATATAAGTGATCCGCGCCCTTTTACGACGACCGGTCCCATAATCTACATATTACTAGCATAATCATGTAGCCGTTGTGAGCGGTACCTTTAAGATCCTCGCCACATAACCGTAAGATTTTCAATTTCCTCTTTATCCTTACGAGCACCCCTTTCCCCCTTTCACCCCCTCACTATTTTCTCTCTTTTTCTTTCTCTTTCTTTCTTTCTTTCTCTCTCTCTCTCTCTCTCTCTCTCTCTCTCTCTCTCCTCGGAGAGTAGCTATATAGAGTATCACCCGACTGTTCACCCCTCTCCGGCCATCTCGTCCGCTCCATTCATTAACGTAACACGATTTATCAATTAGCGTAAAAGGCAGCGATAGATAGTCGTTCTGATATGTTGCCCCGACGTGTCCTCTCTCTCTCTCTCTCTCTCTCTCTCTCCCTCTCTCCCTCCCTCGATCAGGGCTTTCACGGGAGGTATACCCAACCACGCATGCTATATATGTATATACATATACACGTATACGTATATACATGTACACTTATGTATATAGGAGTAACCACCCACGCACACGTTCATCCTCTCTCTGTCTCTCTTACTCTACGTTGGACTGCCACCAAAATCGTGATCAAGGGAGAGGAGGGAAGTATTCCTACGTAGCGAAGGGTTGCACACGCTTTCGGTAATGGAAAAGTGGGATTTCGGATTTAAAGTGCATATCCGAATCGAGTTACTCCGACGTTTCCTTCGATATGTTTTCTCTCTTCTTCTATCCCTCTCTCGTTTTTGAACTCTTTGAAAACGAATCGATGTTAGATCACAAAGTTCTATAACGAGATGGACTCAAGTGCGATGGTTAGGATGAACATGAGGATTAGGTGAGTTGCATAGGCTAATCAAGATTAAAACAAATAACTTTTCGGTTCCATACGATTCGTTTGAACTAGACGTATGTTGTGTGTTCCCAATAAATGGCGGGAAGTCACGAGAGGGAAACAAAAAGTTAATTGGATCGATTCAACTTCAAGTCCTTCAATTCTAAAGTGATCACAATGACGTGAAACGTTCGTAACTGGTAGAAGGAACAAGTCGTACAGGCGTTTAAAATAGGTGCGACCGAGGGTGAAAGAGAGATGGAAAGATAGGAGAAGAAGGAGGCAAAGAGACACAAAGTCAGGACGGGAATTAATTTCTTCTTCAATAACAGTTTTGCGCCTCGCTGCACACGGATGCCACTTTGCAACCACGAGTCCAACTATGGAGACTGCATTCCTGGCAGGTGCAGTCGTCGAGCGGAAGTGGCCAAGTGCGCCCGCGCGCACATTCAACACCGAGAAAGAGAAGAAGAGAAAGATGAAGAAAGAGAGAGAGAAGAAAGATGAGAAGGTGATGCGGCTTGGATCGTTGGAAAAATGTTCTCAACTACTCTCTCTTTTTCTCTCTCTCTCTCTTTCTCTCTCTCCCTCCCTCAATCTTTCCCTTTCTCTCTCTCTCTCTCTCTCTCTCTCTCTCTCTTCTCCTCGTACTCTTCATCTACTCTCAGAGATTGATCTGATTCAGCGAAGCGTTCAACGACGTTGCCTCGGACCGATCGACTTACCGATCGCTTACGATGGGTGTTTTGTGTATCAGCGTGCGGCTATTTCGATGGCAAATAATTTTGCGTCAATCTCTGTTGTGGCCTTCATATCTTTTTTTTTTTTTCATCCTCTTTTTGTTTTCCTTCTTCGTCGACTTGCATCGTTTTCTATAGAAAAAATGAACGGATAACGGATAACATTTTTCGTTTGCGTCACGCTCGACTACCCTACCGGACGTATTTTAAAATAGTTATTGAAAATTTGTGATTTTTATTTTTTTATTACTTGTGTCATGAAATAAGCGTATATTGTTGATTAAATTACATTGCCTCACTGGTATACGTGTGTAAGATTAGATGAAAATAAGTTATCTTTTTCGACCGGTATCTAGCAATAAAATAAACAGTAGTTTATACGAGTAGCAAATCTAAAAGAAAAAGAAAAAGAAAAAGAAAAAAAAAAAAAGAAAAAAAAAGAACAAAAAAAGAAAATTAAAAGTACCAAACGAGACACATAAAAAGCAACGATTTCGCACTCGCTTGCCATCACCAATTTTCGTCCCGTCGTCGTTGAAAATCGATTGGTGAGTCTCCCTCTCTCTCTCTCTCTCTCTCTCTCTCTGTTTCTATCTCTCTCTCTCTCTCTCTCTCTCTCTCTCTCTCTCTCTTTCTCTCTCTCTGCTGCCTTCATCGTTCGTTTCGATTAATCGAAATCATGTAGCACCACTTGCATTTCCAGTGTATATCCGCACAAGCACGATGCACGTTCTGAAGGAATGCGAATAGCAGAGGCGTGCCGACGATTTGCAAGAAGGATCGAGACTTCAGAGAGTTAGACGGAGAGGGAGAAAGAGAGAAAAAGAGAAGAGTGAAAAAGAGAAGAAACGAGACGAAGGGGAAAGATTCCGTTCTCGGGCCGGTTCCTACAGCGTCTGGTAATGAAGGTGTTATTAAATAGATTGAGATTAATTGCGTGATTAGTGCTTTATGTGTAATTGGATAGCGTACCAAGGGTAAAGATGAGAAAGAAAGACAGAAAAAAAAGGAAGATGAGGGAAGGGGAAAATTAAATTGCTGTTCGTATATGTGTTTGTATCCTGAATTCGCTCCTATCTTTTCCTTTTTTGTTTGTCTTCTTTACATTGGAGTTTTGCCAGGAACAATTTCGTCGACTTACACACTAATGATCATCAATCTAGTTTCTTCAATATTACGAAAAAAAAGATCAATTTTATTTATTTTTTTTTTTTCTTCTTTTTTTTTATATAATCTCATATTGGATAAATGTACTACTTATCGAATAATTTGACTTAAAAAAAAAAAAAAAAAAAGAAATTGTTATATCCTTTATAATAAATATTTAAATGAATAGTACAGAAATGGAATGAAGAATTTGATTAACCGTGATAAAATGAGAATTTTGAGAAAGGAAAGAAAGACAGGTGCAGAAACGAAAGAGTAAAAGTTGAAGGATACGAGGTCAGAATTAAATGGAAAGGGTGAAGAAAATGTGATGGTGGTAGTAGTTTATCGAATTAAGGCAATTAGCGGCTACGATCGTTCTCCCGCGGTGCCACTTAACTGCCTATCTTCGTGAACACTCGAAAGCTTTTTCGCTTTCCAGCGCGAGAGATAAGTTTATCGCTCCGAGGCACTGTTCGCGCGCGCGTGCAAATTCTTTACTACTTTCAAGCGACAAATATGACGCGGATAACAGGATGCAAAAAAAAAAAGAAAAGGAATATCATGATTGGTCAGTTTTCGATACATTAGTATAGTTAGATAGTAATGAAAATTCTCATATATTCCGGATGAAACGATATATGTGATTTTACATTTCAGAAAAGTTTTCTATTGTTAAATTACTTCGAGTAATATGTTTATTCGCGATTATACTTAAATTATAAATTCATAAATATTGCTCGTTTATTAATACAAAATATACAGATTATTTAGTTTCATTAAATGTAGAATGTTTATCTTAGAATTATTATCTTATGTATTTTTTTGGGATAAATCTTTTCTTAAACAAGTACTTTGTCTCATATTATATGAATTTGTTCTTAAATATCATGACCATATATACACCGATATATATATATATATATATATATATATATATATATATATATACCAAGTATTATAAAACTGATTAACATTGTAAAGGAAGAATAACAATAATGTGTACTAAAAACAATAAAACTGAGAACAATCGGTTCGATAAATATTTCATGTCTATTTCCCTTACCCTGGGGTATCGTACTAACAGCCGAGCTTCTAGAGTTACAAATTTTTCGCTGCACCATCGTAAACGGCCTATAAAAATTCGGTACGGCCATTTTAACTTGTCACAAAAACTGCTCCGCGCGGCTGGCGGTTCAATTTTGTTATTCGCCCTTCGTGAGATGGACTCATAATGGTGATTACGCTTTCAGTGACGCAACTGGCTATTCCGGTGCCTTAACCCAATCTACTTTTTGTTTGTTTGTGTATATTATATACTTTCATAGCTTGAAGTAACGAAGTAAGAGAAAACAACCTGCTAATTCATATTGGACTTTTTATATTTATTCTTTATTTTTATCTTTTTTTTTTCTTTTTTTCTCTTTTCTTTTTATGAATGGAATATCGGCATTCATGTGTGTATATTTTCTTAATGAAATATTTATCGTAGGATATGTCTATTTATAAGTCACTAATTATTATTTGTTTTCATGGCTAGTTTTCACATTTCATTGTTTGTTAATGTGTGACAAATGTCATTCGTTGAAGAATAATCAGCTAAGAGGGTCGTAGATAAAGGTGGAAGTGGATATATATATATATATATATATATATATATATATATATATATATTCGCATATACGTTGACGGTCAGGACGAAGTTGGTTAAATCGAAAATCCGCCGAAGCTAAAAGTCCACAAGCCGACTCCCTGACAAAGGAAGGACTTTTCCCGATTTTCGCATTTCGCGCACGTTTAGGCCCGACCTGCTCAGTAGCCTCTCTCCTCACCACGACGCGCTTTTCGTCGTTTCTCGAACGCGCTGCCCGAAAACTCTCTTTTAATTTTCCAGAAAATTCGAATAAAGTTGCCTGTCCAAGCAGAGAACGAAGCGGCCAAGGCATTATGCAGGATTCGTCCATGCACGTCCGGTCCGTGGTAACATTTTAAACTCGCATTTGGCTGGCTTGAGCCCTAACTTTATCCCCGGGATTTCGAAGCCGCGCGATGCGACAACGTGTACCATCAAAACGACGTTTCGATAGCTACATTCAACGTCCATTCTCTTTCTCCTTCTCCGTCCTTTCTCTCTCCCTCTCTCCCTCCCACCCTCCTTCTCTCTCTTTCTCTCTCTTTTTCTCCTCTTTCGACTTCACGACAAAAAGAAAAGTTTAGCGTGCTTCCGCTCTCTTTTTCTTTCTCTTATCCCTTTCCATTCTTTTTTTTCTCTTTTTCTCTTTTTCTCTTTTTCTCTTTTTCTTTTCGTTCATCCTTTTTTCAACATTCGTTTTTGCTATGCTATAGAATATACACGTAAATAGATTGTAAAATAAAACAATTTTCTTAAGTACCTCCATCGGTAATAATAATTATCCTCTTCGATAGTAATTAAAGTTTCTCGGGTAAAGGTACGCTTTAACATAATTATTTTAACAGTAGAAAGAAAAAGAAGAAGAAAAAAAAAAAGAAAGAAAAAGAAAAAAAAAAGAGAACAAGCTTAGAATTTTTCATTATAAAGAAATTTCTCCGTGGTTCTCTCCATTGGTCTCCTCGTCATCGGATTCCGTTATTTAGCACCGTAAGAGAGCTTACCTTCCGCTCTCAATATCCCAACATGTTCTCAATTTGATGACCGATGGCCAAAGTTATTCCAGCCGCAAATTCTTTCGCTTCGTCATCCCGAACCTTTTCCATCGATCTTTATAGCGTGAATAAGTCTGTGCATCAAGATTTATATCGACCTATGGAAGGTGAAATCATAGTAAGGAAGAATCTATGTGGGGAACGTGAAAACGTTAAAGCCGAAGTTTAGAAACATTATTGCTTTATTTTTCTACAGATAATTTATATAAATGATTCTCAAGCTAAGGGAATAGTTTAAAATCAAAAAGGGAAGATTTAAAGAAATGTGATTAAAAAGGATTAAGATGAAGAAATAAGAAGATAGAGAAATAAATGGAACAAAAGCTTAAAAACCTGACGGATAAACTACGTAAACATATGACACACCGCTTTTATCTCTCACTACTGTCCCTAAGCGATCGATGACCCCGAAATCGGACGGCGCGTAGTTGTTGAAGAAGAAGAAGAAGAAGAAGAAGAAGAAGAAGAAGAAGAAGAAGAAGAAGAAGAAAAGGAGAAGAAGAAGGATGAGGAGGAAAAAAGTGTACAGGTGAGTGAGAGAGAAAGAGAAAGAGGAGGCACCTCGGCCCTATTAAAAAGCCCGTTTCCGCCTCCGTTTCTGAAAGCCTCTTACGGTACTCGAGGCAACTGCGAAAGCACTTGAAAGCTCCTGAAAAGCTCGACGACACTTCCCTGTTTGAGTGCCACGTCTCGCCAGGAGGTCGCTCTGCGACTTCGCACCCTGTCACCAAGATACGCGAGAGTCACCCTGTGTGTTGCAATATCGACTCTATCCTATGTATTAAACATCGAGTACCCGCTACCCGCACTCTACTCCTATCCCTACCATCCATACCCACTCACATCCTCTCATCTTCTCTTTCTCTTCCTTTATTCTTTCTTTTCTTTTACTATACTCGATGTCAGTTTTAGATCGACCCTTAAAGTTCTTAACCAATGGATTTCAAGGAAACTTCAAGGAATCACTGGTGATCATTTGATAATCTGAAGGAATATCTAAAGAAAGAAAGTTAAGAGAAACAATTACAATTACACAATAACGTAACACGATAATACTTCGACATAAATTCAATCGATGTATGGCTATCGATTTTTCTTTTCTAAGATACGTTTATAAAAAAAAAAAAGAAAAAAAAGAAAAAAAAGAAATACAGTATAAACTGTACTCTAAAAAAGGAACGGAAATGATCAAAGGATTCAGCAAGTCGTGTACTTACCATAGAGGTTCCTAAGAAGGCGTTAAAATTAGTGGAGAACGACACTCCTACTCGATAAATCTCGGCTAGACTATTCTTTTCCTTGCGAAAATTCACGAGGGAGTAAGTTAGTGTTCTATCGGAAAAATAGAGAAAGAGGAAGAAGAGGCGAAAGAGAGAGAGAGGGAGAGAGAGAGAGGGAGAGAGAGAGAGAAGGAGGAATGGAGGAAGGGAGGAAGACCATGAGTAGGTAGCGACGAAACGAAGTGGGAGGAAAAGAATGGAAAAAAGAGGAAGAAGGAGAGCTAGAAGGGAAAAGTAGTCGGGCGCCTGTAATCCGCGTGTTGAAGCGTACTCGGCCGGAGGTAACAGGAACATACATAATGCAGTGTTTCTACTGTAGACGACCAATCGTCGGCTTTCTTAAGAGAAAATGGACCAATAGCTTTGCACCTCTAAAGCTTTATTCTCTTGAGCTTTATTAGAATATATTACAATATGGAGTTAAAAAAGTTAGAATGATATTGATTCATACCAACGTGGGACATTAATGAAGGCTGAGGGTGAATTGTTCATTCTGTAACAGTATTTGTAGAATAGATATTTCAAATTCATTGAACATTCCAGAGACATAATTTTATTAAGCAGCTTCAAAGAAATATTCCCAATTGTAATAATGAGTGTTTGCATGTTAAACTAGAGCAACACGTAGGTCACCGTATAAGCGATTTTGGCCAACGACTCGGCCACTTTCCCTTCTACCTTCATTCCCCGTACACTTCCTCTTACTCTCACACACTTGCCGAGCTAAATGAAACAATTCCTGAAATTCTTCCTAACTTCCCTACCGGTGGAGGCTGAGTGTCGGTTAATTTCTGGACACGACGAAGGTGGTAGTGTCGAAAGGGTTGGAAAGTAGTAGTAGGATGGTGGAGCAGCCTCGCTTAATCTGGCGCAGTTTAGACAATTTAGCGCGGTTTCCCGGTTAGCGTCAAACATAACCTCGCCACTTGGCCGGGTGTAAAGAATGGCGCTTGTAATGTCGGTCCACGATGCGGAGTTACCCAGAAACTGTATGAGGAAGAAGTGAAAACGCTAGAGAATTGGAGAAAGAGAAAGAGAGAGGTAGAAAGGAAAGAGAGAAAGACGGAAGGTATGTGCTTACGAGTTACCGAAGCAAGAGGGTAAGAGGGGTAGCTCGACACCTAGGATAACCCAGCTCTTTAATTTAAAGCCACCGGACAGTAATTAAAATAACCATCCCCGGCACATACTCTGTAAAGGGGTGCCCAACTGGTTCAAGACGTTTGCACACGATTTCTAGCAGGTGACTCATTTTTTCTACGTACCCATGAATCTGAAACAGAAATTGAAAATTTATATGAAATATTTTTTTTCCGTAACATTTAAAATTATAATAATTAAAAGTTAAAGAGATAAAATTCAATGAGATCTCCTTTTGCAAATTTCGAAATTCTAATATGCCCTTATGTAATCAATGAGCGCCTTCATTTTATCAGTATAAAATGAAGAATTTATGGGTTTTTTTTTCTTTTTTTTTTTTTGAAATTCTAATGCTTCCTTTATTGCTAACTTAAATCGAATACTGCTAACTTAAATCGAAACGTTGAACATCCTAAATTATTCAAAATCAAAAATTTATTTTTACAATTATGATACTGCGATATATCACAGACAATATTGTTTTTCTTGAAAAACTTGAAATTATGTCATTTTTGATATTAATTAGAATTGAATTGTCATAGTTAGACGATCATTGAACATTTACGCCTGTCCATAAAAATTGGAAAATGTAATTTATCCAAATTGTATCCGTTTTATACCGAATTCGGATCTTTATAGTACTGAAAGACTTCGCGAGTTGAGTTTAGTTGAACTGAACACGTTCAATATTGATTTCCTTGCTGGCGACTAGTTCGATCGAATTTTGCACTTGATCGTATTAACAAAAGCAAAGAAGTTTGGTTATCGAAAGGTAGAGATCAAAATTCCGAGGAAAAACCAGGCGGAATGGGGTTAGCAATAACGCAGGCACTTAGCGTTTCGATAGCGTGCACGGTTTCCGATAGAGCAGGTGTTACGATAAATTTAAACGATATTTTATTCAGGCGGGTCCGATCGCTAGTTTTCAATTTGCCGGCTCGTATATATTTCGCGAAGGTCGCTTGTGGAATGGAAGATGGAGGGGTTAGCAGCACCACCGGCTTGACCACTGGAGATGCAATTTCTCGGGGTGGTCCGTCTGGACCCTTCGCATTCGCTCGAGACTTCGCTCCCTCCGCAACTTGATGAAAAAATAATAATCCCCGTGGAACGGTCAGTTATAGGGAATGAAATCATCCGAGCACATCGTGTCGACCTTCGAGTCCACGCATCAAAAGTGAACTTCGTTTTATTTACCGTTCTTGCCATCTCGTGAATAGTTTTTCCTGGTGGTTAGGTTTCTATAGTATCGAATAAATAAATAAATGTTATCAAGTATCAAAAGTAAATGAATTCAATTATGTAATTAATTACGATTCATATAGATATATAATAGATATTATTTTTGCAAATCCTAATTTTTTAAGAAAAGATTCACGACCATTTAACACACCCTTTAGGGCCAACAAAAGAAGAACGATGTAGTAAACGGTAAAAATCTGATAAAACCATTAACCATTCGAAAACCCGTTTCTCGTCATGAAGAATATCAAACAAAGCTCGTATTCCAAGCACGTAATTCACGTTGAAGAGTCAACCGTGCAATTAGATCGCGTAGTTTAGGTATTTAAAGACTCGGTAATCAGTTAAAAAAGAGTGTGGGGTGGTGGTATAAAAGTGGATGGAGGTTTAGCTTAAACGAAAGAAGATAGCGTAGGTCAGATAGAAGTTGTAGATGTTTGGCTTCTACTGAAATTAAAAATATCGATTCCCATTCGCACGCCGGGCTTCATAGAAGCTCAATTCATTTCTCTCCTGGAAGACAATACCTATTCTTCCCGCGGACAGTAAGAGGTACAAATTGCAGTTGCATCCCCCGTTCACCCTCAGTACCCTCGACCCTCGCTCTGTGCAGGAATCCCAAATACAAAGGCTCTTTTTCATTTGGTTTTTCCTCCTCTTCGCCAACGATCCTTCTACCTCCTTCTCCCCGTTCTCAACCCTTCCGCATAGTACTCCTTCTATTCCCCCTGTTTGTGCTTTCGTTCGTTACCGCCTAGCACTCCCGAGTAGGTGACTCTCGCTGGCTGACCAATTCGAACACATGGAAACTTAATGCGATACATAATTGACTAATCCGATGGATTACATACGAAACAGAGGAGTTGTCTTGAACAAGAAGGGAGTTCCCGGGAAACTTTCGTCCTAATCGATCGAAATGACACCCTGGGCCAATCGCGCGGAACCAGGAGAATCGCCGGCTTGCTTTAGTCGACTCGACCCGGCCGAATGAGATCGAGTAATTGAATCCAATGCCGAGCTGTCCGGTAAATCGATCATTATTTTCTTTATCGTATTCTAAAATAAATGTATACTTTGTTCATGTATTTTCTTTTGTTTTCTCTTTTATTCTGCTTTAACATTAATTGATTTTAATTAATAGAAATTTAAAAATAGTAAATGAAGGATTTTATTCGATATCTCTTTGTTTCATATACAAAAATTATTTCATCGCTTTTTATTATTTCATAAATTTCTTGATTTATTATTAAATAGATGAACTTTACGTTCAAAAATTTCTTCTTCGAAATAATTTTCTATGAGAAACGATGCAGGCTGCAGCGTCACCTGCACGAAGGGTTTGCAGTTTCGAAGGGCGGTTTCAACGATGCGGAGCGACTGCTACTACCCCCGTTCGACTACGAGCCTTGATTAGGCTTCCGGTTAATTAATAACCTCTCTTGCACACATAGCCACCGGGCCACGTATGAATATGCATGCGGCCTGTTGTGCGTTTCGTCGTGTGTGTGTGCCAAGTGTATTCATGTAGGGTGAACGAGCGAGTGAGTGAGTGGGAAGGAGGGTGAAAGGATGAGAGAAATAGAGAGAGGAAGAGAATGACTGTGGGGTCGTCGAGAGAGAAGAGGACGGAAGGACGATTGAGGTAGATAGATAGATGGGAATAAAGAGAGAGAGAGAGAGAGAGAGAGAAAGGAACAAGTGGGGAAGGGAAGTAGAAGAGAGGATGGGTGGTTGAGGCTACTTATTTGCATTCGGAAAACAAAGGGTGTGGGCTGTGCGTATGCTTGTTTCTCGTTCTGCGTAACGAAGGACGAAGGAAGACCAATCAAAAGCTTCTTTTCCGTGTTATTCATCCCTTCAAAACGTCCTGTCCTTAGATCAAGGAACGATGATAATTATAAGAATTGTATAAAATAATAAAAGATCATTCGAATAATTGATTTCAGATAGATATCATTGCTATGATAAAACAATGTGTATACGGTTATTTAACAATGATTTGATCTGATTATAGCTTAATTAAATGTACTTCCAAATCCTGCGATGTTTCATTGGATCAAATGGCGGCTAATTGGTCATCTCCAAATGTGCAGATTAGTCCTTCATTATACTATCATCGATGCTCATGTTTCGTGTTCATGATTATCTGAATAACTGCGAATTCCATGAAACCGATTACTTGATAATAATTTTCACTCAAATTTTCAAAACAATTTTATGTAGTCGTGTGAAAAAAGTTTATAATTTTTATATGCTATTATGTTGTCACAGATATAAATAAAATGCGGAAGCAATAAACTATTGAAAAAGTATAACTTCGGTTTGTTCTACTTTTAAGTTACGTAATATCTATATACCTAATTTTATTACGAACTTATCACATGTTTCGTAAGTTATATTTATCTATAATAACAAAAGTAATATCTCACGTTTTTCGTTAAGATATTAGTAATGTAAGAGTCGTGATGTGTTTGATCATAAAATAGATACTGACGAGTATATAAGGTTCTGTAAATGCAAGGAGTAGCAAGAAAATATTTTGCTTAACGTCAAATACACTAAAACGTTAATACAAAAAAAAACCATCATGAAGAACACAATCTTAATTTTATTCACCGCTTTCATCGCACTTTTGGGATTCTTCGGAATGAGTGCCGAAGCTTTAGCTGACCCAAAAGCTGATCCATTAGCTGGTCCAAATCCTGATGCTGATCCAGAAGCAATAAACGTAAGTATTGATTAACAATTACATTAATTCGATTATCTCTTTGTTACACGTCGGTATGTTTATTTACAAGAACATTTTGTAATTGATAATGTTTGATAAAATGTTTTTTAATTTATTTCAGCTGAAGGCTATTGCAGCATTGGCTAAGAAACTATTAGGTTAACATATCGTTTATTCCGAAAATGAAATATATGTTCTTGATGAAATGTAAAAGTTATATTGAGTTATGATATTATAAATTGTTGTGCACATTAAATCTAGTGAATTCATTTTAATTTTACCTATTCCTTACCACAATATATAAATTAGTATAATTCTATTGCATATTATAAAATCGTATGTCTGCTATTTTCGAATGAGCTTATTCCAATTTCACATAAATATGTATATGTTATCTCATATTACATCTATTTCTATAATACATACTTAAAATATAGGAAGACTTCCTAACGAAATTTTCGATATGGATTATTTAAAATAATTATATCCTCTGCGCTTAACAAGTTCAATGTACTATATGGAAAAACAAGGCATATCTACTATAATAATTCATGATATAAATTACTGTGAATATTAAATCAAATACAGACTTTTTATTTTCTTCTTAGTCGTTGTTTTCTAATTAAATAAACAAAATGATACAATTCAATATTTAAATTATGCGATTATCAATAGAGAATCTATTTTCTAATATTTCACAAATCTAGTTAACTTCTATTAAATTTACATTTTTTAACATAATTTTATTATGAAGATAAGAATCTTAAGAATTCTTTCAAACATGTTATTAAGAATAAATATACACTCTATATTAAAAGTTTTCCTTCATCTAACAGTTTTATGTGCATTATTATTGCTATTTATTACATATTCTAAGAACTACAATTAAATGACTAATCATTAAGTAATTTGAATAAAAAAGCAAAACTACATAAATTTTTATAAGATAGATATTATAGTGACATGTTTATTCACAATGTTGATATTTACGTGTATATAAGGCTACGAGAATGTAGATATGCTGCAAGAAACTATTTCGCTTGGAGTTAAATACAAAGCAAAATTACATTATGAGAATGAAATTCTTGATTCTACTTTTAACTGTGGTTGGAACTTTGACATTCTTTAAAGTAAATTACACACCAATCGCTGTTTGCTTGCC
Organism: Vespa mandarinia; assembly: GCF_050613455.1. NCBI lineage: Eukaryota > Metazoa > Arthropoda > Insecta > Hymenoptera > Vespidae > Vespa > Vespa mandarinia. The sequence continues at coordinate 3,171,241 of NC_140820.1, forward strand.
ATACTAGTGACATTGGATAGTTCACATTTTTGTATGTATGTGACAATTAAGTAATTATTTCAAAAATTTGATATAATTTCTTGATATATATATATATATATATATATATATATATATATATATATATATATTGATATGAAATTTAAAGTAAATATTATTACAATTTTCAGCAACAATAATATTTTTTAAATAAAATCTTTTGATAAAACAACTTTTATTTTAATCTACGATATATAGAAGAGACATATTCAGATTGAAGTTTACAAATGATAGAGTATTCCTTTTCAAAAGGACAAGAAAATAAACGTAATATACTATATGCACATTAACTTTGGTAATTGAAGACCCTTGAATAGCTTAATGGAAGGCGAAAGATCCAGATTTAAATCCTGGTTGAAACTAACACCTGACTGTTGAATGTTTTTTTACAAATCCTATATACGTATATACTATATTATTAGAAACAAATATTATTCTATATTTAAATTTTAATTTATTTAACATGACATAATAAGTTATTTTCTAGTTATTTAGATTATATGTTTATTAAAGTACGCGTAAAAAAAAAAAATTATTTCGAATTTCCAATAAAAAACGAATAGCGCATGACATTTGATAAGATATATGTTATTATCGTGCCGTTTGAATTCACGAAATAGATATTTGCGTGTATATAAGACCGTGGAAATGTAGTAGCCACAAGAAATTATTTTATTTCATACCAAATATATAAAAAAACTTCATCATGCTCAAATTTCAACAATCAAACTTCATCACAAATATGTTCGTGATTTTACTTCTTGCTGTAGTCGGAATTTTGACGTATTACAAAGTGGATGGCTTTTATCAAGGGCGGGTACCTTATTTTTGTAAGGGATACAAGGTTGTTAAATATTTTATTTAATTATTTATATACATTTCATTTACTTTGTTGCATGTATCATAAACACTACAGTAAATTGTATTATAATTATTTTTTGTAAGGTTTAATTTTCAGTAAAAGATATGATTCATATTTTTTATTTCAGAAATTTCCGAAACCAATAATTTGTCGTTTTTAACTTATCATGGATTTCGAAAATAAATAAAATGACTGTTATGAACTACGTAAAGGAAATATTATTTAAATCTTATTAATTGTTTCAAAAAGAAATGAATTTCTTTTTTTTTTTGTAAAATATAAGGTAAACATTATGAAAATATAAAAACCTATGAGCATTTAATATTATAAATTCATTTCTTTCTTCCATATTCATCGTTTACTATATTAATTTACGAAATGATTGAATTACATTAAATATTTCACGTATATGCTTGTTACTTTTGAGATCAGAATTCTTAAATTTTACTCATGTAATAATCTTGTAATATAATTTTAACCAGAACGCATTTTTTCAATGTAGATGAATTTCTTTTAATATTTCATTACAATTTAGATTTAAGTATTTTGAAGTTTGCTCTTTATATTATATAATATCTTCATTGCATTAACCAATTGACCAGTGAAACCCTACTTTTTGATTATTATATTTAGTAATTTTCAATTATTCAATTTTATTTTAACTAATTGATTGGATGACTTTAGATAATTGAATAATTTCTCTGCTTCAGCATTACGTGGTTTTTGAGATTACGTTCTTAGAAAGCATTTCGTTCATATTATGCATTTTAAATAAAAAAGCCACGTAGTATGGTTTTCGATAAGATATTAGTAATGTTACTTTCGTGACATGTAAAGTTACGATGTAGATATTTGCGTGTATATAAGACCATGCAAAAGCAACTGATACAGAAAACTAATTTCATTGACGTGAAATACGTAACAAATTTCATCATGAAAAGTACGTGCTTGATTTTACTTTTTGCTATAGCAGCAATTTTGACATTTTTCGGAGTTAATGGTGAACCATTAGCTGAGCCATTTGCTATGCCAATAACTAATCCAAAGGCTACCCCATTGGCTAAGCTCCCGGTAAGAAATTTTTTTTTGTTCATGTACACGTACAATTTACTTTTTTCTTATGCAATTATATATGATGCAAAAAATTGTATTATAATTATTTTTAGTTACGTTAGGCTTTAATGAAAAATTTGTTGTTTTTTTTTTCTTTTAGCCTGGATTCACACCATTTAGAATTATTTAAATTACACTTTGTATCCTAAAATATTATACAATAAAATTATAAAATTTTATAAGAATTTAATCTTGTAAATTTATTTCCTTCCTCTTTATTTACTGTTACTTGACATAATTCATGATATAATGTAATTCCATTAATTATTGAACTCGTATGAATGTATTTGTTGAATCAACCTATTTGAAATTTCACCTGTGCAATAATTTTACCTATGCAATTATTCTTTCAAAATTATTTTTTTTATTTGAAATGCATTTTAACAATTCGAAAATATTTTTTGTCGATTACTGATTCGTCACAATTTGGATTAAAATTTTTTCAAGTATGTTTTTCATATTATGCAATATTTTAAGACTGTTATTATCTGTTGAACAACAAAATTCCATTTATTAATTACATGGCAATATTTGGTAACGTATTGTTGAATTTTTTAATAATCAATTCTATTTGTATTGTGTGTGTGATTGCGACAATTAAAATACATATCTATTCATACTATCTGTATGAAATTGATATTCTGATTTATGAATTCATCAAAATTATAATATATGTTATTATTTTTTTCTATTAAAAATGTATATCTCCATAGTACACATAAACATACTTAATGTACTATTAGACAAGAATACATTTACGTATTTATATTTTGAATTGTTACTTAACTAATAAGCTAATAAATTAATTTTTCGTCTTTCGGATTATATATTTTTTTCAACTATGATTGTAGGTTTATACATAAAGTATATCTTTCACGAAAGAAACTGTTTATGTTTGTACGTAAGATTATACTTTTCACGAAAGAAACTTTATTCATTCTCAATAAAAAAGCAATACTGCATAAATTTCGATAAGATAGATATTAGTCATGTTATTATCGTGACACGTTTACTCATGAAGTTGATATATGCGTGTATATAAGACAGTGAAAATGTAGATGCTGCAAGAAACTATCTCGCTTGGAGTCGAATACAAAATAAAATTACATTATGAGAATGAAGTTCTTGATTCTACTTTTAACTGTGATCATAACTTTGACATTCTCCAAAGTAAACTGCGTACCAATTGCTGAGCCATCGGCTGAACCATGGGATAATATTGATCTCTGTGCGCAGTTAAAGGTTATTAAATTAATTTTTGTTTAGTTTTACTCATTCCATCTATTTTTTCTATTCCTTAGTATGTGAAGCAAATCAGTAACATCAGATATTTAAAAAAGTTTTGATAAATATTTTTTGTTTCAGAAACCAGGACAAAGTCCACCAATAATTTGCACTTATCACTAATCATTATTTCCAGAAATAAGTAAAATGTCTGTTATAAAAAAATATATATATATATATGTGTGTGTGTGTGTGTGTGTAATATATGTATATTATTTATAAAATACATATTATTACATTTTCAAAAAACAAATACAATTATATGAAATATATTGTACATATTATATTATATGTATAATGAAAATATAATATTCTATGATTATTAAAACATGTTAAAATTTTTTTGTCATTTTCATCTATCAAAATCTGTCCTTATTCAAAATCCACTATGTATATAAATAAAGTTCTTAAAAATATTTCTTATCGATCTATTGTTTTAATTCATAACAATTAAAATTTTGTAGTATTGTAAAATGTTTGCTTTTTATGTTACATTTAGATTTTAAATAACCAACCACAGATAGTAATACTAAAAGCACTAACATCGATCAGAGACAATCGAACTTTACTTCTAAATCAATTGACATTTCTATTGACATTATTATTATTAATGATAACATATTGTTCAATTTTTTAATAATCGATTGTAATTGAATGTAATTGAATTATGTGTATAGCTATGACAATTCTATATGAATAGAGTAGTATAGTAACTTATCAATTAACCAAAGTTATAATCCATGCTATTACTGTATATTAAATAATGAATAGTTAGAATACGTATACATATGAAAGCGAGTACATCGATTTAATATAAGTAGACATTTGTGGTGAGATTGACCGAAGAAATCTTGGATAGTTTAATAAAAAACGAAAGAACCAAATTCGAGTCCCGGTCGAAACTACCACCTAACTTTTTTACGAATCTTACATATGTACACAATATATTACTAGAAACAAATACAATTCTGTATTTAAATTTTAATTTATTTAACTTGAGATGATAAGTTATTTTTTTGGGATTTAAATTACGTGTTTATTAAAGTACGTATAAGAAAAATATTTTGAATTTCCAATAAAAAACGAATAGTGCGTGACATTTGATAAGATATCAGTAATGTTATTATCGTACCGTTTGAATTCACAAAATAGATATATATATATATATATATATATATATATAAGACTATGGAGATGTAGCAGCTAGAAAAAATTAATATTTTATTTGATATTATAATATACAGAAAAATGTTCTTCATGCGAAATATGTTTGTGATTTTACTTTATACTGTAGTTGGAATTTTGATATACTACAAAGTAGAGATGGCTTTCGCCATTGACCGATACATCCTATTTGTAAGAAATATATAATATTTTATTTAATAAAATATTTTATTAAATTTAATATTAAATTTAATATTAAATTTAATATTTTATTTAATTATTGGTATACATTCCATTTACTTTGTTGTATGTATCAATAACCATTACAGTAAATTGTATTATAATTATTTTTTGTAAGGTCAAGTTTTCAGTAAAAGATATGATTCATATTTTTGATTTCAGAAACTTCCGAAAAAAACACTATATTGTCGTTCTCAATTTATCATAGTTTTCGAAAATAAATAAAATGACTGTTATAAACTACGTAAAGAATATATTATTTAAGCCTTATGAATTGTTTCAAAAATAAATGAAATTTTCTTTGTAAAATATAAGGCAAACATTATGAAAAGAATAAGAACCTATGAGTATTTAATATTGTAAATTTATTTCTTTCCTTCATATTCATCGTTTACCGACTTAATTCACGAAGTGATATAATTACATTAAATATTTCACGTATATGTTCGTTACTTTTGAGATAAGAATTCTTAAATTTTACTTATTAAATAATCTTGCAATATAATTTTAAACGAAACACATTTTTACAATGTAAATGAATTTCTTTTAATATTTCTGATTATTATATTTTTGATGAAATATTTTTGATTATTATATTTAGTAATTTCCAATTGTTCAATTTTAATTTAACTAATTTCGTGTCTTATTACATCAATCAAAACTTGTCTCAATGAATAAAATAATATATTGATTTATAAATTAAGCAAAGTTATAATGCAATCTATTAAAAGAAGGATATATAAGAAAACGCATATACAAATTTTATTATTAGATATACAACATAATAATCTATTTATATATTGAATAGTTCCATAACTTCAAATAACTGTATAATTTCTGGCCTTCAGCGTTACATGGTTTCGTTCTTAGAACGAAATATTATGCATTTAAAATTAAAAAAGCAACACAGTACGGTTTTCGATAAGATATTAGTAATGTTACTTCGTGTTCATGTAAAGTCACGAAGTAGATATTTCGATATATATAAGGTAGTTACTGAAATTACTAATTCAGTTGACGTGAAGTATTACAACAAAACTTCATCATGAAAAGCACGTTCTTGATTCTATTCTTTGCTATAGCAGCAATTTTGGCATTATTTGAAGTTAATGCTGAACCATTAGCTGAACCGTTAGCTAACCCATTGGCTGAACCGGAGGCTGATCCATGGGCTGGTCGTCCGGTAAGATATTTTCTTTTCAGCTGTACACATATGATTTATTTTCTTCTTATGCATTCATATATGATGCAAAAAATTGTATTATTTTTAGTTACGTTAGGCTTTAATGAAAAATTTGTTTTCTTTTTTTTTTCCTTTTAGCCTGGATTTTCACCATTTAGAATTGATTAAATATCCATGAAAAAAATAACTATTGTGTCCTACAATATGATAGAAATATAAAAATTTCTATGTGAATGTAATCTTGTAAATTTCTTTCTTTCCTCCTTATTTACCGTTACCTGACTTAATTCATAAAATATAATTCCATTAATCATTGAACTGATTATAGCTGTAGTTGTTGAGTCAGCCTTCTGAAGTTTCATCTCTGCAATAATTTTTCCTATACAGTATTCTTTCAATATGTTCTCATTTGAAATGCATTTTAGTAATGTAGATAAATTTTCAAGAATATTTTTTGTCGAACGTTGATCCATCACAATTTGGATTAAAATTTTTTAACGTTTGATTTTTATATTATATTATATTATTAAGTGCGTTATTATCAGTTGAACAATAAAATTCCGCTTACTAATTACATGGCAATATTTGGTAACGTATTGTTGACTTTTTTAATAATCAATTGCGTTTATATTGCGCGTGTGATTGCGACAATTAAAATACATATCTATTCATACTGTTTGTATGAAATTAGTGTACTGATTTATTAATTAAGTAAAGTAATAATGGGTGTTATTATTATCTATTAAAAAATAAATATATAATCGAAATGAGCGCTCGCTTGTGATACATTTCTAAATATTAATGTAATTCTTTATATATTTAAGTTTTAAGTTATCTAATTTCAGCTGATGTTCAAAATAAAATAAAACGTCCTTATGAAATATAAGGCACATATTATGTGATAATAATATAAAATTATGTGATTATTAATTTTTGTGAGAACATTTTAATCCTTCTTTTTCATCGTTATTTCACAAATTATGTAAAGTAATGCAGTTCTTCATTACATCGTATCAGTACAATGAATCAGACAGTACATTGGACTGGTCATGTTTAATCAGCATTCTGAAATCTTATATAAATAATAAACTTTTATCATATCTTCTGATAAGATATTTATTTATGAAAAATCTTCAAAATGATCTGTTAAAAATAAATATATATCCTGATAATAGAAATTTAGATGTTTAATAGAACCGTACAATTATTTATAAATTCATACGAGTTTTAAGATAATCCATTATCATCCAATAGCTAAAAAAAAAATTAAGTTTTGAAAATATCTCCGCTTTTCATGGTTTTAGATTATTTATCTGTTCTAATATTTAATGACAAATTTATAACATATTTCGTGACTTACATAACTAAAACTATGATAACTAATGGAAGCAATTTTGCACGTTTCTCGTTAAAGTACTAGTAATGCGAGTCACGAAGTAGATACTAACGTGTATATATGGTCGTGCAAATTTAAGGAATAGCAAGAAAGTATTTTGCTTGATGTCAAATACGCAGAAACTTTTTATCATGGGAAGCACGATCTTGATTCTACTTGTTGCTGCGGTCGCAGCTTTGGGATTTTTCGAAGTAAATGCCGCACCTTTAGTTAATCCATTAGCTATTGCATTTGCCAATGCTTATCGACAAGCTGGTATAAAAGTAAACATTTATTAGCAAATAAGTATGATACAATATTTTTTTATAACTGAAAATTTGATAACCTTTATATTATATTTTGTATTAAGCCAATAGATATAAAGATGACAAAATAGTATGGATAATTTATCATTTTCTGAAAAGGAATGGAACATGACTAATTAAGAGACAAGAGAAGATATATAAGACAGAATAATGGAATAAATTAAATATTGATTATGGATTATAAAGCAGTTCACGTGATGATATATACTGTCAAGCACGTTAAATCTGGTAAATACGTTTTTATATTTTCCGCTTATTGTTATTCTGTAATTGTTCTGTTATATCTGCACGTAATTATTATAATTATCATACGACTGATATATAGCCTTCACTAGTTGGAGTTTATTTATAAAAAAAAAAAAAAAAAAAAAAAAAAAAAAACAAATAAAAAAAAAAGAACAATGGATAAACGAATTCTGGAGAAGTAATACGTATTGATAGACGTTCTTTCGTATAGATTGAGAACCACTGTTGGTGTAATATTCCGGTATCGAGGTAAAAACACTGAAAATGAATTAACTTTTTGTCCGGGCGGCTCGACTCCAGGGCGGCCACGCTCAAGTCACATTGTCAGAGCCGAGGAAAGAGGTTACACAGGGACTGATGGAGAAGTTAGAAGAAAAAGATCTATAGAGATCGCCATTGTATCTTGTCTACTATTCGGTGTATCATGTGGTGTGTCCTAGGATACCGGGACATCGCGAATTAACTAGCCGTATTCCCTCGATGAACATCGGTTGTGAGTTCAACGACAACGACGAGATTGTCTGAACGAGAAAAGAACCACTCTTCGCATCGTCGAGCCTTAATCGAGGTCGTGCTACCCATAGTTTTTTCTTTATATCGTTGTATCCCAGAAAAACGGAACGATTCCTCATCTCGACGACTCTTCTTCGCTCGACAATTATAAGAAAGTCCTATCTTTTCATTTAATTTTAATCACATTTTAAAAGAAATATTTGTTATCTTACTCGTAACATATTCTTCTTGTTTGTACCAAAAAAAAAAAAAAAAAAAAAAAAAAGAAAGAAAAATTTCGAAATAATCACTAGATTATTAGATTTAGAATAAATCATTAGATTCTAGTTTATATATAGAATTTATACAAGTTATTATATTCTAACTAATGTTTTACTTATCAATAATGAAGCTTTGAATAGAAAACATCTTTAGATCTTTGAATAGATTTGACGATCTTATAATAATTACGATCGTATAATGATTAGTATCCGAAAATACAAAGATTTCGATGGGGAAAATTTATAATCTTTTTCTTTTAGCATTTAACTTTACAAGTATACGATACCTAGAAAACCTTCGATTTCTATCCTTCTCAACGATAATGACGATCGCACTTCCACGTGTGATTATGATCGATGATAGATCTACGAGGGACCAAGATTGTTTCGAAAGAGTGTGCCCTGGCACTTGCTAAGAAGAAGAACAGTTATAATAATAGTTGACCAGGATCAAACTACGGCAAAGCGGCCTCGTGTAATTTATATTTAAATAAGCTTGAATCGAAAACCACAAGGTAAATATGAGAGACGATTCGAGAAAACGTAAGAGAGAAAGAGAGAGTGTTCCGTGACTAACGTGTGCGTGCCGATTTCCATGCGATGTGATTTTCGATCAAATTGCGGTCGCGGCTCAAGAGTGCCGGCTAATCGATTATCATCGTCGAATATTTCAATTCGATCGCTTTCTCTCCTTCTTCTCTCTCTCTCTCTCTCTCTTTCTTTTTTTCTTTTATTTATCTCTTTCTCTGGAAGAATTTTTTGAACGTTCAAAATTACCTATAAGTGTTTAGGAATCTATGTGTTGAAATAATATAGCGAATTTACAGATAACTATTGCCAATGTACAAATATATTTTTTTATCTCATTAAAGGTTAATACAAATTTCAAATATTATTAAACCTATCGATATTGTATTAACGTTTTCATACGTAAAAATATTGCATATTGAAAATCATGTGCCTTTATATGTTCATTGAAAAAACAATTCAACTCAACTTTTCATATTGAAGATTTATTGAGATATAAAATCACATACACACACACACACACACACACACTATTCTCCATGTATTGAACAATCGCATTAATTCTACAAAATTAAAAGCAAAAACCTTAGAGCCAACCTATCCAACATCTATCGGAGAAGCAACCAACGAGAAAAAACACATATCTACCCAAACACCTAATCCTACCTCATGCACGTCCATCGCAATTTTATTTCGATTCCCCCTCGCAAGGCATGCTACCTTTTCCCATCAGAAGGAAGGGCTAGGTCGGAGTGCGCCCGAGCCAGTCGTATAATAAAGGATGCCTGGAAACAATATAAAACAATAAAGGGTTCTTACCATAACCGCGTGGCTGAGTCGGTGCGATATTGTATCTGGTACACCGTGGTGAAGGAAGGAAGGAAGGAAGGAAGGAAGGAAGGAAGAAAGAAAGAAAGAAAGAAAAGAAGAGACAAAGAGAATGGCCTGGTCTGGTCAAAAGAGTGAGAGTGAGAGAGAGAGAGAGAGAGAGAGAGAGAGAAAGAAAGACTAAGAGAGAAGACCAAGGTAAGGGAGGAGTAAAGGTGGAGAGGGAGTGTGAAACGAAAGAAGAAGGGTGTACGGGTCAGTTGTCTAATATATGTGATAATAACTTCGAGCCGGGAATCGAAGCCAGCGGCGTGCGAATCTCGGATCTGCATATATGGATTGCCAACCATCTTTCTCTCTCTTTCCTCTTCCTCTTTTTCCTTCGATCTATCTATCTCACTCGTTCTTCCCCTTACTATCCTACACGAACGTATTTTTCATACGTATAGAGATAGGCGTACGCGTGCGCGAGCCAATGCGCCAGCCGGGAATTTCAAGATTGAAATTTGAAATATGGAAATAACAGAAAACGATCTCGAGCATTCGCCGTGGTGGGACCCTTACTCCACACTCAGCGGGCTTTCCAAAAATGATGTGCGTTGTATATACGTATACCTATCTAAGTGGTTAAAGTTATGGGTGAAAAGGATTCTGGTTAGAAGAGAAAGAGAGAAAGAGAGAGAGAGAGAGAGAGAGAGAGAGAAAGTGTGAAAAAAGAATAAAAGGGTAAGAAAAGGAAAATATAATCGTTATTGATATTAGGATATATACTGAATTATATAAAGATATATCTTTATCATTCATATTCTAGATTAAATGAAGTTTTCTGTAGCTGACCGTACATGCGTTTACTATGAAGAAAATAAAGTATGTAAATTGTGAGTTGACTACTACCATCTCTCGAGGTACATGCAAACAGTCTTTGTTTCGAGAGAAGACAGAGCCGGCTAGAGTTGTGCCACGGAACATTAACCAAGCAGCGAGCATAACAGAAAAGATCGTAATGTTCCGCAGCGGAGGTTAGGTGCATAATGTGACGTAACGTAACATATAATGGCGACGAGAGCGTTCCATTGTATTGCACATAGAGAAAGAGAGAGAGAGAAGAGAAAGATATAGAGAGAGAGTGAGAGAGAGAGAGAGAAGAGAACGAGAGAAAGACTTGAAAGACCAAACGTGGAAACCATATAGAAAGAAGTACTCGAGGGGATGCCCAGGCTACCCGTTCGGAGGAAAATTTTGTCGAGCGAACCAGCATTTACGTTACTCTACTTGCTCTTCACTGACGTTAGCTTCGTACACTTATGAAAATCTCCTTTTTCTCATACCGAAAAGAATAGACGGTACTATTTTGTTCGAAGAAAAAAAAAAAAAGGAAAAAAAAAAAAAAAAAAAAAAAAAGAAAATGATGATCGCTTTCGGTAGAAAAATATCGATTTTATATTACTCACGAACAAATGCATTTTTGATAAAACTTTATAATACAATTTGAACGATTGTCAAACATATTTCTTACATACGTATAAAGCTATTATTATAATCGATAATCAGCATTATCAAGGCGTAAAAAGTAAATTCCTTTTCAGATAAAAAAAAAAAAAAAAAAGAAAAGGAAAAGAAAAGAAACGGAAAAAAAAAGAAAAAAAAAACAATTATTACCATTCGAACTTCGTTTTGGATCCATTTTATTCACCCTTTGACGAGTCGAGACCAAGGAAACGATTTAACAAGCGATTCCGTGGCGAATATTAATGAGAAAATTGCTTCGGCAATTGCGGAGAGATTCGACGGAAGATTTTAAAGAAGCAGGTGGTGGGTGCTCGTGGGCGAGAGAGAGAGAGAGAGAGAGGGAGAGAAAGCGCGCGCGCGCGCGCGCTCGCCCACTCCACAAATCCGATGGCCCGGATATTCAAGCTGAAAGCTCTTACAACCGTGGAAAAGGGAGTAATCGAGGAGAATTCAGTCCTTGTCTTCAATGCCCGTAGACAAACGATTATTTCTTTCCTTTCTTTTTTTCGGTACCGTCCCGCCATAATCGAGGGATTAAGATCTTCCATAGGTGTAGTGAATCGAATTATTAACCTGTACAAAAAGAGATAAAGAAAAATATATTTCGTAGGAAATTAAGAAGAATTTTAATGGTCTCGTATAAAAAGAAAAAAAATCTCCATGGACAATATATTTAATAACATGGATCATCAATTAGCTAGTAAATGTATTCAAAATGATGTCTCCTTAGCTATTAACCAGAATTTATTTAACATATAAACATGTCATTTGTCTTTGACAAAGAACATAAATATACTTGTTTCTAATGAGGAAGAGATGAGAGGGAAAAGGAAAAGACAGAGAAAGGGAACGATTGCGCGATCGTTAATAAATTGTACTTATGCAAGAAAACGGTACTCACAGACAGACATTTTCTCAGTCTTCGAGTTAGGTCATTAGAAGGTTATTGTTCATAAGCGTTTATAACGTGTTCGAGCTTTGAGCGTGGATCACGTCGAAAGAGTTTCTACAGCATATCTTAACGAGTAATTATGTTTCTTCGATAAAGGAGAAATTGCCGAAAGAGAAAGATGAAGAATCGAAAATTAATGGATAAATTGAGATATGAAGTTGCTGATGAGATACGAAGTCCATGCGACTTTTTTCAAAAATCTTTAAAATCATTGACCTCTTTAATCTTATTCGTATTTCTTTTTCCTCATCTCTTAGTCCTACGATATTCTTTTATTGTTTGTACAATTTATAGAAGAATTAATTATAAATATCGAAGAGAGAAGAATAATTATGAACGATCGAAGATCGACAGAATAATTTTTCAAAACTATTTTATAGATTCGTTTCTCGATAATATAATAATAAATAGATTTATAATAATTTGCAAAGTTAAACGTTAATTAGGAATGACAAACGATATAGAATTATTACATCTTGACATATACCTCAATCAGGGCTCAATTTTTCCACCCCTAAATCTAAAATCGAAGGAAAACCATTTGAATCGTTTGCGACCCGATTATATCGGAATTAAACGGCCGATTTAAGAAAAGAAAAGAGAAAGAAGCCGAAGGGCTTCATGATCGTTTCTCAACGTCAGAAACCAAGAGCCATCGGATTTTCCTGACGGAGGAGAAAATACGAGCTCTTCTAGTTTCTGTTCTCTCCCCTCGCTCCCTCTTTTTTCGATTCCCCTTTCGCACATACGCATGCTATACGCGCGACTTTGAAAAGTAAAAAAGGATAGAAACAGAGAAATAGAGAGAGAGAGAGAGAGAGAGAGAGTGGGAGGGAGGGAGGAAGAGAGGGAAAGAGAACAGACCGTTGTCCGGGTATAAAGAAGTTCATTATCGTGACGTTTAATTATGTATTTATTTTTAAAACCCTTTGTCGAGCCAGAATCCTTTTACCGGGAAAAGAGTTACGCCGATTCTCGGTAACCACTCTCCCTCTTTCTCCCTCTCTTTCTCTTCGTCTACCTCTCTCTTTCTTCTTCTTTCTCCTTCTCCCTCTCTGCCTGTCTGTCTCTCTTTCTCTCTCTCTCTCTCTCTCTCTCTTTCTTTCTCTCTTTCTCTCTCGTTGTCCATTGCTAGCTGACTGCTAATGAATTTTCACCTTTTTTCGCCTTATTTGCTCATTAGTGCCTTACCCACGCTTTTGCTCTCTCTGCTTCTCTCGTTCTTACTCTCCCATCCCCACTCTTTTCTTCTTCGTCACTCTCTCTCTCTCTCTCTCTCTCTCTCTCTCTCTCTCTCTCTTTCTGTTACTTTCGACTACCTCTTATATTTTTTCTTATTTTCTACCATTCCATTTCTTGTATATATCCGTACGTCAATTTTACTCCTTCTTTTCTTTAATATGTATTACTTTGCACTCTAATCCTAGTAGTTATCGGAGTAGATAAGGTACAGGTGCTGGAGTGGAACTTCGTTACTCAATTATGTCGTAAACGATTTAACGCACGTAACCCAGATCTTTTTTCTATTTCACGATTGTACCTACGATAACTCGTTCTCATTTTCTATTCTTTTCTATTCATTTTTATATATCGATCTTAGATATAAATTATTATTAATTGCTAGAAACATAGATAAATAAACAAATTGAACGAACCGTTGTGGAATAAAGGAAATGGGGGGAAAAAGGAGAAAGTGAAGGGTCAGCATAGCCCCGAACCTAACCCTAACCCTTTGATCTCGTTATCTCGCGCGACGCCTACGCGGCAAAGTAACGATGTCGCCGGAGAATCCCATCCGGTCCTATTAAAACGAGCTCACATTCTACGAAAGAGTTCTCTCTCTCTCTCTCTCTTCCTCTCTCTTCCCCCCTCTCTCTCCCTCTCTCTCTCTCTCTCTCTCTCTCTCTCCCTCTTACCCTCTCCTATGTACGTATATCTCGCAATTACAGCCGTCACTCCCCGTCGACGTTTCAACGATACAGATGAGTAGAGAGAGAAAGAGAGATAGAGAAATAGAGGAAAGGGTGGAGGTTGGGAGTGAGAAGGGTGGAAAGCTGAAATCCCGTTCGATTTCGCTAGTGGCCGGCTGCTGACGATCGATTCTCTCTCTCTCTCTCTCTCTCTCTCTCTCTCTCTCTACCTCTTTCTCTTTCCCTCTTTCTCTCTCTTTACTGCACGAGTTCTCTCTAATTTCGACATTTTCACCCTGTCCGCTATATTTGTTATATTTTCGCCTCGGATCATTATTACGCGGCACCGCACGCAGTACGAGGGGATTACGGCTTAATCCGGTCTGCTATAAATTGGGCGGAATCGCAGTCCGTATTCTCTCTCTCTCTCTCTCTCTCTCTCTTTCTCTCTTTCACGCTTCATCGCTTTCTCTCTCATTCACCCACGATGATTTCACGCATTCATTTGTTCATCCCAAAGTCGAAATTTGCAGTTTCTCGGAAATAAGTATTATAACGAACGGAACGTTATGTATATCCTTATCTCAGTCGAATATTTTAATCCATTATCTCTTCGGTTATATATTAATACTTCATTGATTTTATATTCAATAGGATACTTTTTTTCGATGAAATGATTATATTTTCATTAAATACGATTTGTTCTTCGTTCGCTTTATGAGGATCACTCACATTAACACCTCACGAAAGTGTTTTCGGGCGAACAGCAAGATAAAGAATGAACGAAGAAAACGAAGAAAACGAAGAAAACATTATCGTAGGGAATGAAGAAGATCCAAAAATATCGTACATGTCGTAGAGAAAGAGAGATAGAAGGAAAGAAGATGAGGATGAAGAAGTAGAAGAAGAAGAATTTGGTAGGTCAAGCAAAATGAGAATCGAATCGCAGCAAGCAAAGAAATATCGTCGGTCAGCGGAGAAAATCCGTATCCTGGCAGTAACGACCAAGATGGACGAAGGAAGAAAGAAAAAGAAAGAGAAAGAGAGAGAAAGAGAGAGAGAGAGAGAGAGAGAGAAAGAGAAAGAGAGAGAAAGAGGGAGAGAGAGATGGCGAGGGTGGTACCCTTAGCTGGTTTCCCTCAGGAGGTTTTATAATGGCGTCCAGTTACTACCGACAGGACCTCGGGCGAGCCCACGGACACGATACGATCCTTCTCCAAAGGACGAAGGCCGATTTAACAAGTGCTCGAATATACGGCTATGAGTGGTCTGAGCATCCTACGAGAAAGAGATTTTTACAATGTACGGAAAGCAAAGAGGGTGAGAGAGAGAGAGAAAGAGAGAAAGAGAGAAAATCGTGATGGTAACGATAGTGACGATAAGCATGATCTCGAAGAGTATATGTATAATATATATATACAATTTCGAGAGAAAGTACCATTATTAGTGTTACGTACTATTGAATATGAATTGAAATCAATAATTATGACCATCATAAAATTATGGATGTAGGTATTTCTTGCAAAACATTTTTATCATTTAAGTGGAAAAAGAAAATCCAATTCTTGCATATTTCACAACCACGAAACGCCACGCCGACGTGTTTCCGTCAAAGAGCTTCCGTTTTATTTGTACTCACCATCGCCGGAATTAATTCGGTTCTTGTAATTCTCTTGTTTCATCACGATATAATTGGTAACACGATATATTCTCTTCTCTCACTCTCTCTCTCTCTTTCTCTCTCTTTCTCTCTCTCTCTCTCTCTCTCTCTCTCTCTCTCTTTCTTTTCGTCTTTGTTTTTCGCGAATACGTTGAGCAGTGTCATTATGAATAAAGAGACGCGTTCGCGTCGAGAGTTAACGATTTTGCGACGTGATATTTTACCGGGTGATATCATAATAATGTTAAAATCACGCTCGGCCCACACACATTTAGTTCTGTTCTTGCAATGATCCAACTTCAAAGGAAAATTACACTGGACATATATATATATATATATATATATATATATATATATATATATATATATATGTATATACATATATATATATATGTATATATATATTTTTATTATTTAAATTATTTCGATCTATATCTTCAAAAGAAACGGAAAAATGAATTATTCCTATGAATAATTATTCATCGATGCGAAATTCATAAATTTGTTACATATAAAATAAAATTATTTATTTTATTCCGCATTTATATTCTTTATCCAAAGATTGTTCGAAAGAAGAAAAACTAATTTAGAAAAGTACGATTTGAAATCGGAGTAGGATCTATCTCCTTTTCGGAATTTTAGTCTAGTACTTACATGGCTCGATTCGAAACGAACCAACGCGACATAGCGCATAGCTTTCGTATTTGGCGCGTTTCAAGCCCACGACGTGGTACCATGCGTTCCTCGTCTATTTTCGCTAATTGGGTTCGATTCTTTGAGATTCGGAGTTGCTATGGCATGCAGGCAAGCTCTTAAGACGAGCCTCTAGAGAAGAAGAGAAAAAGAGAATGAGAGAGATTTATTGTACCAGAGCCTTACTCCGACTCAACAAAAAGGCGATAATAATTATAAACTTATAAAGAAAATTAAAATTTTCAGTATTCGACTAATATCATACGTAAAAGCGAGATTAATTTTTAATGAGAACATTTGCGCGGAAATTATTTTTTTACTGATTTTTATAAAAAAAAAAAAAAAAAAAAAAAAAAAAAAAAAAAACAAACAAAGAAAAAAAAGAAAAAAAAAGAAACGTGAAATCAAGGAATTTAAAATAAATATTCAACGTTTGTGCAATAGAAATAAAATATTTTTATCATTTGTGACAATATAATTTTATGAAATTGCTTTTATCGATTTTTTTTAACTAATTTCAGTATACAATTTCTCTTTCCAAATATAATCGTACATATATTAATAAGAAGAAATTAAAAAATTATTCAATTATTCGTTTGTTAATCAAAGCGACGAACGAAATATCCCAAAAGGAGAAATACATTTTTCAAAAGCTTTTATTACAATTTAAGCATATAGAAAAAGTTCGATGAATAAAATAAGAAGATAAAGAAAGGGATAAGGATGGACCAAGTCGTAGTTGAGACAAACCGTACCATACTTCTCGTTGATATACGAGATGTCAATTTAATTGCATCCACAAAGTGGCTCTGAGCGACGTGCAAGTTCTCTTGCCCTCTCTTTCTCTCTCTCTCTCTTTCTCCTCGAAAGATTTAAATTAGAACACATCATAGGAGACTTTTCTGGAACCTCAGAAAATATCGGAATTTATTTATTTACGTACAAATCAAATGATCTATAAAAGCAATCTATACAACTCTATAAAAAGAGGATAAATTAAATTGGATCCATAGAATTCTTCCTTTCTTAAATAAGTTTTTTAATAAACGTCAAAGGGTGAAACCGATCGTGCGTCGTCTAAAGCCTTCGAACGTAGCTACAAAAAGAAGCATCATGCGTTCTTCCGGCAAAGCGAGGAGCAAGTATTCCATGTTAGAAATAATGCGACGATAAGAATCGAAAATAAGAATTCCTTGACGAAGAAGAGAAAAAGATAGGCAAACAGAGAGAGAGAGAGAGAGAGAGAGAGAGAGAGAGAGAGAGAGAGAGAGAAGGAGCGATAGAGAGAAAAAGAAAGAGAGAGAGAGAGAGAGAGAGAAAGAAAGAGAGAAGCAGAGACTGTTCCCCATTAAAGTGTCTCCGCAGGCGTTTAATCACCCAATTAAGAGGATTTTCACGTATGTTAATTAGTCGAAACACATGCAAAACGTTGTGTGTCCCCTTGCGTATCCTTCTCCCTCTCCAATGTTCCTCCCTTTGCCTCTTCAGCCTCCGGTGGTGCTTAAAGCCTTGCGGGAATGAGGGCCTCGATTGCACTCGAGGGCTAAAAAGAGATCAAAAGGAGGCTCCCACCGTCGCAAGAAATACCACATGCGCATACATATGTATGCGAGTTGCGATGGTGGCTACACATGTACGGCCACCTACGCACACGAGTGTTCATCTCTCTCTCTCTCTCTCTCTCTCTCTCTCTCTTTCTCTCTCTCTCTTTCTCTTTTTCTATCTTTCTCTCTCTATCACTTTCTCGTACGCTCACGCGCACAAGGGTTGGAGACGCGTGTTAAACCATCCTCGTTAGTGCTCGACACGCGGAAAGGAAAGCTATCGCAAAGTTGGTAGGAACAAACGGGCTCGGTGCCCGGCCGTCGGTAAGGACATTAATGACCCTGCTCGTCTAGAAAATAATTGGGAGTAAAATCACGTTAAATTAAAAATAATTGGAGGTTCAATTAAATACCGCGACCTGGTCCCTCGTGTACACTCGGTCTATAATACGAAGTTTCCCTTAACGCGAAACTCTTTCTCGAGTGTCGATGAATGTAGTCCGCGTTGCTACTGCTGATCGATAATCCGAGCATACTTTATTGTTCCTAGGCTCGATTGTTGCGGTCTGGGTATTCCTTTGTTTTCTGTTTCTTTAGATCCAGTTTGTTTTTGAATTTAGAGTGGAAGCTTACACATCGACGATTTAGATTTTTCAGAATTGAAGTTCACGTTGTGAGGTATGTTAATGACACTCGTAAAACTTTAAGATCTCGCATTTAAATGTATTTTTGTTGCTATAAAAAAAATTAACATACTACGTTTAACTGATAACAATCTAAAACCCGTAAAAGGATATTACGAAGGAATCTAAAAAATTATCTCTCGATTTTAATACAACCCATAAAAAGAAATGATCGGATAATTAAATTTGACTGATTGTTTTGATAAAAGATAAAGAGGGAGTGTAAGAGATAAGGAATGAGTGAGAAAAGATGGACAGAAACATCAAAACGTTCGCTAAACGAACGAAAAATCGACGAGGAGAGAAAGACAATAAAGTGGGAAAGAAGAAGCGTGTCTATCTATTCAATTATCACCTTGGTCTCGGTCTCGGTGCTGCGTGTACGTACGAACAGGTAATCCCATTTCACGACTTCCGGCCATTCTAGTAACTTTGAGCGACGTGTCCTGTGACGTCATTTCGGCGCACTCATCCAAGTCTTTACGGACTCGTTCCCTGAACGCGACCATCCCACCCTTAAGACGTCATATAGTCATCGTTTTGAATGCCTAAATTATATAAGTAAATTAATCTCGAACGAACACTCGCGAACTCATGGAAATAATATCGACTCGTAAGCACTTAGTTGCAGTCGTTAACTCGTCGAGTGTTATGACGCAATTACTTACAGCTTAAGATTTCAAAAGTTCCAGTCCCTCTCGTCTCATACTTCTCATTTTTTTACTTTCTTTTTCAGTTTCTCTCTCTCTCTCCCCCGGCCCCCCCTTTCTACCCTCCCCTTTCTCTTATTCACCTCTTTCAGCAGGTACGAACATCGTCATGTAAAACGCAATGTTCTGCGTCATCGTCCTCGTAACGGTATTATTTGTAAATAATTAGTAATAAATTAATTACGAATTTTAATGCACGCTCGAAGCTTTTGATTAATCGATTAGGCTCGAATCATTTCGGCTAACAATCCAAATTTCTTTTTGCTCGTGAATATCTGTTATGTAATTAGGACATTGCATGTTGGGATTGCATGAGGTAGCATTTTGAATCTTGCTGAAGTAATTAAAGTTAAACGAGATAAAAGAAGAAAGAAAAAATATCTTATTAGTATATTCGTAATGAGAAAAATAATTAATTTAAAATAAAAATACTATATAATAAGTGAAAATTTCGAAGATGTAAAACAAAGTGATTGGAGGAACGTTAATTTTCAATAAGAGGTACTATAAATAATTTCCTAGAGGAGGCCTTGATCCGCGTAAGGAAACGACGAAGAAACCCGTTCTCTCTTTCGAGAAACGTACCTTCCGGAAGATTCTCATACCGCGACAGGAAGTTTCTAAGCTGCTACACGTACAGGAAGAAAACTCGATCCCCAAATGACTAAGAGACTCATTTGCGTTGCTTTTAATACTTATAAATCTCTTAGTACCTCTACACGTTTCAAAATCACCCTTCCTTCTCTTATTAACAAAAATTCAACAATTCCTAATCTCAATTTTTCTTTGTCTTTTGAAATTCTCCAACGTACATTGATAAGTTTCAAATTTCGTCGTTTTACGGATACGCATATGTATTATCGTAGCGGTATCATTGATACTGTTGCAGCATCCGGAAAAGGGGCTCCAATTTCTATCACGAAATTTCGTCACGCGTAATTCTATCCGCGTGTACCGGCAATTGCCATGTAATGCGCATAATATTGTTGGCCAGAAGCAACTTCACTGCACGCGAGTGTATGCGCGTTCTCTCGGATTATTGGACGCTTGCATTATCACTGAATTTCTCTATCGGATATATACATATACATTTATATATATATATATTTGTGTGTGTGTGTGTGTGTATGTGTGTGTACGTGTTTGTATGTATACAGTTAGCAAGGGAGAGAGAGAGAGAGAGAGAGAAAGAGAGAGAGAGAGGGAGAGAGATAAAGGTAGGAAGACTGGCTTGTTAATAAACTGAGTACGCGGGCTACCCGTAGGCATGCATCTGTCCTATGGAATAACAATTGTTCGCAACAATAGGTATTTAATCTTCCGTAATATCCCAATGCGCGTTATGCACTTCGAAATTTGAGGAAAGCAATCGTATTACAATCCATAAGATTATGCTTCCGATATCGATAACTCTGGATACATTCTAACAGTCTCAGTTTAATATGGATTTAAGGAATAACACTTGTCTGACGAACACGTACTCACTTGCAAACACTAAGAACTTTCGCAGACGGTCATATGGGAAAATAGCTCTTTGTTCCAGCTTTCTCTCTCATTCCGAGTTACATATATTAGAGGAGTACCAAGAAAGGTGTAGGAGAACTTTACAACACGATCGCATGTGCGTGTCGCGCAAAGGTGTAGGAAAGGGTCTCAAGAGGAGAAGAAGAAAGAGAAGAAGAAGAAGAAGAAGAAGAAGAAGAGGTGAAGGAGAAGGAACGTAAAGATAGTGATAGTGATGGTGAAGGTGGTAGTAGTGGTGGAGGTGGTGGTGGTGAAGCAGGATGGAGGTAGAGGTAGATACGTTGAAGGAGATAAGGGGAAGATACGGCTCGGTTTAAGGAAGCGGTTAATTACCAGAAGATGGAAGATTGCCGGGGGCACGGTCTTATGCTTCGCGTATAACCAAAAGAACCGATCCTTTAGCCCAGGATCGCGGATGCCTTCGAGTAATAATCTTACAAGCGTTTACGGCCATTACCCTTCCACGTATTGATCTACGCTCGATCGAACTACACGGGAGACGAAGCGAAATCGAAGCGGCCCGTTAACGATAAAGGTTCAACGCGTGTCTGCCAGGACGCGTCCCTAATCTACTCGCTTATCTCCTTTCACAGCTATGCCAGTCGACACACGTGGCATCATTTCTGTTGCATACTGACCTTCTCCCGTAGGAAAAACTTTCCATAGCATTTTTTTCTTTTTCTTCATAGAACAGTGAAAGTTACTTTCTAATATAATGCAAATAAGATTAATAATAACGAAGAAATTGAAAATCAGTTTCGCGCCTACGAATCGTACGTTCGTATAAAATAGAGAATAAAGGATAGGGACGAACATTACGAGCTCGCATTGTTCCGCATAATTAATTTTATACATTTCACTCGATTGTGTGACCGCGTTCCGCGACGTTTCGCCCACGACACGAGGTGCCGCGGTACTCCGGCCGACGAACCGAAACTTCCGTGATTGTTTTGAAACAAAAGTAAATTTAATTTACCGGCTAATTATCGCCCGCGCAAAGTTCTGAATTAAACTTGTAATTGGCTTTCGCTTGATTCGAAGAAATTGTACTAAGCTCTCTCTCTCTCTCTCTCTCTCTCTTTCTCTGCGTCTCTTTCCCTCTCTCACAGTCTCATCCCAGAAACGACTGAGATGTTCCGTGTAATCCAACGTGAACATGTAACAGTAAATGTGGATGTGGATGTGGTATACACAGACGAGCATACAGAAGAGACGTAACAACCTTTCTACATAATTACAGTCACGTGTACGGTTTCCCAATTAAAATCATCTTCGCGTGCTATCCACTTACAGACCGGAGACAGATCGCTTTTCCCTTTATAGATCAACGGTATTCGTCTCTCTCATCGGCTTCCATGTTAACTACCCGTTTCCTCGACAACGAGCATGCCTCGTTGCTGGGTCTAACGTTAAAAGGATGAATGATATTTATCAAGTACGGTGTGAGTTTTTTTTAAATAAATAATTTGTAATACGATTATGTAATAATACATAAAAATACCTATATATATATATATATATATAGGTATATATAGGTAAATCAATCGAATTTTATCGTAAATCGAAACGGTGAATCTTGAGAACACACTAATCAGAAAATCTGAAATTGCGTCTCTCTCTCTCTCTCTCTCTCTCTCTCTTTCTCTCTTTCTCTCTTTCTCTCTTTCTCTCATTCTGACGTGAACATATTAATTTCGTTAGATGAGAAACGAATTGCAGTGTCGCATTGCGTTATCGTAATGGACAACGTGGCCCTAGGAGAGAGGGCGAGACCCGGTATAATATACATTCGAACCTGTATTTGTATTCGTAACAGTAATTACCGGAACGCACGGATACATTCTCGGTAGGATTAATCGCACGGGTATTGATCAACTCTCAGTAGAAATGTGTAGTTCGCTTTTACGCGCACGATTCAGTCGTAAAGAGAAAGAGAGCGAGAGCGAGAGCGAGAGCGAGAGAGAGACAGAGAGAGAGAGAGAGAGAGAGAGAGAGAGAGAAAGAGAGAATAAAAGACAGACACAGAGGAATGGAGTTAAGGCCATGAATCTCTCTTTCTTGAAGATGATAAAAATGCTAAGAAATTTTATCGATATCCTTCTTGTTCACGATATATTATTTTAAATTATTTATCTATTAAAAACGTTTCAAACTAAAATTGTTATCGAGTCAAATGCGAAACATTTCAAAAGATGACGTGTTTCGATTCAACTGTTTTTTAATACTCACGTAGTCGATCTTGTTCATATCGCGAATAAAAAGGGAGGAAGGGAAAAAAGAAGAAGCGAAGAAAAAAAATCGGACAAAGTGACAACGGTATATCGTGTATCGCGTGACTGAGGTCGACGAGAGAGAAAGAAAGAAAGATAAAAAGAGAGAGAGAAAGAGAGAGAGAGAGAGAGAGAGAGAGAGAGAGATTGTATATAGGAGGGATGTGGAATTTCAATGGCGCATAAAAATGAGATGTTTAGATGAAAACAAGGAGATAAGGGACACACACGAGAGGGAACGTACAGCGGTCATTTAAATTGTAATTTTCAGTAGGAGTTCTATGGGAGGGTTCGCGTGTCCGTAATGTATGCGCATCTCAAGATGTTCCGCGTTTGCACGATAGTCTTAGTCTTGTGTAAGGTACGACGTACGTTCACAGCATTAGTAGACACTCGTGCTTCTCTTTTGGTTTCGGTTTACAAGAGAGAATCTTCGAGAGAATTTTTACATTATCTAAAAAGGTCTCGTTTTAAGATTAATAAAACAAATATATATATATATATATATATATATATATATATATTAGAAAAGAAAACGAATGTATATCTTATCTGTGTTAAAAAGAAATTATTCTAAGTTTCTCTTTGACAAATTCAAATCATTAATTTTAAATAATCTAACATTTGCAAATATTTCGAACTAACGTGAGGTGTAATCATATCTTACATAGAAAAATGTAAACTACTCGTTCTACCGTAGTAAGGTCGAAAGTAGAGGCTCCTGGTTCTTCGTCTTAAACGAGCGCCCTGCGGTGAGATCGTATCTACAAAATAGAACACCGCAATCGGATAACATCTATTTTCTCTCTCTCTCTCTCTCTCTTTCTATTTCTCTCTCTCTCTCTCTCTTTCTCTCTCAAATTGGATAAGGAAGGACAACGAGAGACTGCAAAGAACGAGGACAATACGGAGAAGATAAATTTTCTAATTTCTCAAAGAGCGTTTTTCTTTTTTATGCGTATGAATAATAACTTGATGTATATTCGTAAAGTTGATAACTTGAAATATTGCTATAAATGATAATTTCATATTGATATTGAGATCAAGCAAATGTACAAATTTCAAAAATACTAACACGATATAAAAAGCACATATAACATAAATAATCGGTAGTAAAGTTCCTCCATACGAGTCGACGATATAGCAGAACAAAAGAGAACCAGATGGAAGAAGAAAAGAGGTATAAAGGCAAATGCGAGCACCCTTCTCATTCTCCTCGAGGCACGTCCAACAGAAAAATCCTTGTATCAGCTACGCGCGATCGTAAATTCCTTCGAATATTTTATTGTGTGACAATTTTTATGGTAATTATCATTATAAATTTGCCGGGTTATTTATGTCACGTCGCGTATAAAGAAGGGATAACCGGTGCCAGGGATGAGGGGTGATGGTTCAAACGAGAGAGAAGATCCCTACATCATTCGAGCGAAGATTGGAGGATGCGTAAACCATAAGAAGCATGATGGAAGAGCGAAAGAGAAAGAGAGAAAGAGAGAGAGAGAGAGAGAGAAGGAGAGAGAATGTTTCAATGGATCTCTCGGATTACCTGCTGAGATATTCATTAAAGCGTTCTCGTTAATGACACCTTCATCAAGAAAATTTACAAGTCTGTCGTTAGATGATCACGACCAATCGAGCGTCTTATCTTCGAACTTATTTCACTCAGTTTGAATAAATATGTCGATGAATTAAAAATTTTATCTTCTATGTTTTATCTTAATCATAATCTATTCTTTATTGCGCTTGTCGAAAAAAATAACAATAGTTATTTTTTAAGAAGCTCGAAAATAAATACATTAAGTCGTTCGTGTATTGTAAATTAGAACATTAAAAATCTGAATGCTTTCACGTGATAAAATCTGGAATGACGTAGAGAAAAATTGTAAAAGAAGGAAGAAAAAGAAGAAGAGTAAAAGACGCTCGATAGGTGGGTTCGAGCGAAGTAGCTAGAGGGGTTGGATGGAGGAAGCGTAAATCAAGCGACAGCTCGAGGCACGGGCTCGGACTTTGTGTAAAAGAGAAGGTGGTATAAAGAGTGTAATGAGGAAGAGAACGAAGGCAGCGAAATGATCTCATTAGCACATTCCTAGCGGACCGCCTTCGTCGTCGTGTGTCAAGAACGAAATTCTCTACCCCACCGATATTGTTAGGGACGACTTAACTCCCACATAAATAATCTCCTATTCGTTCGTGGTCTGGTCTTTCCTCCTCCTCCTCCTCCTCCTCCTCCTCCTTTCCCTCCTCTTCCTCCTCTTTCCCCTATCCACCTTCTTCACCTCATCCACCACCTCTTTTCCCCTTTGGACCAAAACGAAGCCACTTCGACGTGTCATGATACGCTTTTAGACGCAACGACACAAATATTCCACAGTTCGACATTCCACATTAGTCTTCTGAAGGAAAACCACAGGGAACTTCGCAATGCGGTCACATATATAATTTCTCAATGGTATAGTTTATATCTTCATTATTAAAGGGACAAATAAAAATTTCAATTACAATAATAATTTGTTTCGAATGTTCAATTGAAAAAAATATTCATAAATCATAATTTTGATCTATCTAGGAATATATTTAACAAAGATATTAAATATAATAACAGTTTTTGTGATTCGATTTAACAATTCTTTATTTATTTCCATGTAAGACTTCTTCTCTTAGATGTAACGAAAAACAATGACATCAGTGGCATCGACTGGGCAAGCCCGACGGCAATAAGATTCTACAAAGCAACGCCTTGTCTTTTTCTTTAACGTCTACTCTCCTGGGTTCACCAAGAATGTAATACCGGACCAATTACTTGGGATATCTAGCTCGACCCTGCTCGTATCCAAGCCACGGAGTCGAATATATCGCACACCAGAGAGACAACACTTTACGCTATTCTCAGTCCTTTGTAGAATTCGATGAACGATCATTATTAGTTACGTAATTTTTAGACAACTTCTTTCATATTCGAGCATCGTCGCTTTTCATTTCTTCTAATATCCAATGATCTTTCTATAAATTCAAACAAAATATCTTTCTATATTAAACTAGATAGATACTCGTAAATAGCTTCGTGAAACCAACGAGTAAACGAAGGAAATTAGTTTTAATATGTGGAAAAATACTTGTCCAGAGTTAAGCAAAATTGTAAAATTACAAAAAAAAAAAAAAGAAAAAAAAAAAAGAAGATTTGTTCGTAACACCACGGATAAACTGGTTGATGAAACATAAAAATTTCGTTGAGGTTTCAAATGAAACAAAAAAAAAAAAAAAAAAAAAAAAAAAAGAAAAAAAGACTGGAAATGCTCTTGAGGCTGTAATTGGACACTTTTTTAAAGTTCTAAATTACATTCAATTAGTAAAAACGTTGCCGGGGGGCATTCAAAACCATGTAATGTAATCTGTCTAAAAATACCCATGAGTTAACGAAATCTAGTTAACAAAAAAAAAAAAAAAAAAAGAAAATAAAAAATAACAAAAAGAATGAAAAAACAAATAAAAGAAGAAAAAAAAATAGTATTCTAAATCGACATCGCTCATCTCTATCGTCGATTAGTGTTTTGCAATAAGGCATAGAGGCTATGGTGCCTTACGACTTACACACACACACACACATATACACACACACAAAGATATTTATCGTATACACGTAAAGTGAGCTCAGGGTACTTCGACTATTTTGTCTGGAGGGGTACTAATTTCGTAACATCTTCGTCTAATCATCCTAAAGGTTTCGCGGTGTGCACCAAGTCCATGTGTATCTCTCTTCGTGCTGACACGCACACTTTTACTAAAGAGAGAAAGAGATACTGGGCCATAGAAAGGGGAGCAACGGAGAAGGAAAATGTGCAACTAGCGAGAGAGCTTTAGTATAATTAAAACAGTACCGAGGAGAGCGGAAGAGAGAGAGAGAAAGGGAGAGAGGGAGAGAGAGAGAGAGAGAGAGAGAGAGTCTACGAGAGGAGACAGATACCGTGCTGATTTCATTAAACGTCTTACCTCGGTGCAACCTGGTTTCTGTTTAGTTCAAGAACCGAGCCTTTCATTTCGTTTTCCAGGCCCTAGAGAGAAAGAAGAAATTCACCCAAAGGAATGCAAACAGGAGGGAGAGAGATGATGGGGTTAGTGCAGTGGTCGCTCGAAATAACGTCCCTGTGGTCTTTTTCGCATGAGTCTCCGAGAGCACGCTGCATTCTCTATCCCCACTCTTCCTTTACTTTCCCCTATTCCTTACCTCTATTCTTACTTTCTCTCTCCCTCTCTCTCCCTCTCTCTCCTTCTCTGTCCCTCTTTTTCTTTTTATAAGTGAATAACAAAGATTGTAGTTGATTGGGTTAACAAATCTTTCTTTATATCTATTAATCATTTATTTAAGTGAAAGATAGACACCGTTTTACCGAGAAAAGACAGAGAATATGATATCAAATGTCAAACGATAAGGGCGAGCGCGCAAGCATAAATAGGCGAGCATCGGGGTATAAAAGTTTAAGGGTGAACTGTGTGCAGACAGGCAAACTAAGTGGATGTTGTTTCCGAAGACAGAATCTCGTTTCGAGATCTTCATTGTTTAATCTGAATAGAATACTTCAGAATATAAGCTTTGTTGATCATCTCGGAATTAGATTTTTAACTTAATTAATCTGTTTTTAATTTAATTTTTGAAATATCGTTGCAAAAAATCAAGAAACATGCTTATTCCTTGTTTGTTTTGTATTTCTTTTCTTTTCTTTTTTTCTTTTTTTTTTTTTTTTTTTTTAATAAGAGAAAGAAGATGAAATAACACGATGATGGTTAAAGCATCAAGGATGATGTTCGGGGTCGTTAACTCTAGACGGTTTCGTTCTTAATTATCCTAAATAGTATTTGCATACCTTTCTCCTATACACTCACTTTTTCCTAGTAAATTAATGTTTGAAAAGGATAGCTCTCTTCATCCTGCCACGAAGCCGCAGAGCTCTTTCTCGAGCCTTCTCTTGCTTTTCCTCTGGATCCCATCCCCCTTCACGCACCTACTACCAACTCTACACCCTCTCATTTTCTCCATTGCATAGCAAAGATCTTGCTCTCTCATAGACACATAGAGAAGAAGACAGCAAGTTGAACTGCGTGTGTTCTCTATATCTCCCTCCTTCCCTCCCACTCTCTCTTTCTCTTTCTCTTTCTCCCTCTCTCTCTCTCTCTCTCTCTTTCTCTCTCTATCTCTCTCTCTCTTTCTCTTCCTCACGAAATAAGTCCGCACACGTACGCGAGAAACATTGAGCGTTCTATACTCGAGCGCTAGGCGGATTTAATCCTAGCAAATTAATTCCATTTTCTCGGAGCATCGCGCATTCCCTGTGTTTCGTCCTTCATCAGCTCGGCTATGCGCGCGGAGCTACTATTCACCTATCCCCACCACCCACAACTCCCACCACCATTACTAACAGTACCCTGCACACCACCATTCTCTATCCTTATTCTCTCGAACGCGCCCTCTCGCGGGCCACCCGTCGTGCGTCCTCTCCCTTGGTTCTACACCTTACCAAAGCATCCACTCCTCCTACCTACCTACCTACCTACCTACCTCCTCTCTTTCTCTCTCTCTCTCTCTCTCTCTCTCTCTCTCTCTTTCTCTCTCTTTCTCCAAAAGCTATACTCGGCCTGGTCTACAAGGAATTGTTAATTGCTCGTGCAGCGCCAATTTGCATAAATCAATTTTAAATCAACCCTCCAGACGTGGAAGAGCAAAACTTCGCGAATGCACGCTCACATTCTATGGCCGTGTCGTCGACGTTTCTACTTGCGTAAAGGAGCTTGAAAGCATACATTCCCGGATTGGTTGATCGATTGGAAAGAAAATGTAAAGAAACATTGTTAAAAATCACTTCAATCTATCCGCCAAACAAAAAAAGAAAAGAAAAAAAAAAAAGTAACAAATCGCCTCGCTCATCTAAAAGATTCTTAAAATTTCTGATTTATATTTTACATTGTATTACAATTTCAACAAAAGTTACGGATATATAGCTCGCGAAAAATATTATCTAATACTGCGAATAACTCTTCTGATTTTCCTACAAAATCAGTCCTTGAAACTTGCAACGATTTCTCGTTTCTCGGATATCAACGATTTCTCGAATATATGTAATTTTCTCTCTTGTATTAGATTTTCACATTACACTATAGCAGAAACATTCGGACGCGAAGCATCGACATTAATGTTTCTGCACGTATGTCGAAGAGAAGGATTACTAAAAGGAAGTGGATTTCGTTAAATTCAAATCTCCACGTACAGATATTGCAATATAGAATCACTCTCGCCATAACTAAAATGTTTTAAATTTACGTTACAAATCGAAACATTCATGCATAACTACTCATCTTTTACACAACTAACAACGTAATTTTTATTGGGAATTACTTCATATCTAGTTTTCTTCTCTAATCTTTTCCATTACTATCCAAACCAAAGAACTTTCTTTCTTTATTAAATTAAAGTCATATCATTTGATCCTTTTTTACGCAAAAGAATTTTTATATTTCTCCAAAATATAACGTGAATTTTATCTTTTCGATTAGTAGTAAGAAACTTTTTGCGTAACAAATTTCACCAAGTTTACTTGAATAAGAAAAAGAATTCACAAAAGGTAGGCATTTGAAAATTTTATATTTCATTTCTTAAACAGCAACTAATAACGTCTCGACTAATCAAGTTTTTCCTTGCGATCATTAGCAGAGTTCACGATCTAACCTAGACGTGGAGAAAAGAACGAATGAGCGGTGGAAGGAAGAGAGGTAGAAACACAGTGAGCGAATAAATGAGAGAGAGAGAGAGAGAGAGAGAGAGAGAGAGAAAGAGAGAGAAAGAGAGAGAAAGCACATACAACATCGTGTAGGACAAGGGGGTGCCCCGGCACCCGGAGCTACCCTCGGGCATTGTATCCCGAAGGCCGTTATTCAGAGGAGTCGGCTCGATTTGAGAGCCGCGGCGATGCAGCTGGCATTTAGCAGGCATTCAATTAAATATTGATCCAGCTCCGTTTAGCGCCGGTAAACAATTATGCACGCTAATTAATGCTCGCCGTTGTCGGCGCAATCAAACCGTATCGTCCTCGAGAGCGTCGGCCTGAATCCGCTTCACCACCCTTTTCCATCCTCCAACTCCCACTGTTGTATGGATCATCATCGATCCAACCAATCTCGATCCTAATTAGAAAGAAAAAATACTGGGGTTAAAGTATCGATGATTAACAATCAAGACTGAGCAAGGGAAGATATTACGATAGCGCGTTTTGAAAATTGGATTTATGTTACTTCAGGAACTTACATTTCTTGATCTTTTCAGAAAACATCAGTATCATACTTCATTTTAAAAAATATTTTTAATTATCTACATTTTCTATTTATGTTTATGATGAGTGATTTGAAGATCCTGTTCCATGTCTCAAAATAATATTTTACAAGAATATTCATTTTGTTGTATTAAAAAAAAAAAAAAAAAAAAAAGACTTGCTGCTGTCGAGTCACTAAATTGATTTGGAAAATGCTAGGTAACGTTATTTATTAAATTGTTCGAATACGTTGAACAAATCTATTTGGAAACCGATAGAAACAATGCGCCGCAACTGAATTTTTTAACGCAATAACTATCTACAAATTTGATCAACCTGTTAAAATTCTGAATCTCTTTCGACTCGATACATACATTCATGCTATCGGCAAAAAAAAAAATCAGGCGAACCTTTCAATATAACACTTCTACTTCGTATCTGAATTTTAAATCTTATTTAAAATTAAATTCTAAGATCATTATACGAAAAAGAAAATGATAGAAAAGTGATCCCTTTATTAATCAATGCAAAATTAAATAGAAAAAAATTAGGATTTTATATAATGAGCTATCATCCTTTAAATTTTCTATTTTCATTATAAACCCATTTCAAACGAATGGTATACACTCGATGAGATATTCAAATCGATGGAAGTACCGTCAATTTAATCGTTTGCAATCGGTTTCTCGGTCGTTGCAGTGGTCTGCGGGTAAATTAGGAGTTGGTGTTAGAGAGGGAAAGGTAAAAGGTGGTAAAGACAAAAGGACGAGCTACAACACGCGACTAATATCGTTTCTAAGTACACGCGCCTGTCGATGCCGCACAACATACAATTTTCCATGGTAGCGGCTTGGTCCTGTACACGCTGGTCGGTGTACCTGCACTGTGCTTTAACTATCCCTCGATCTAAATGCACTCTAATGGACTGCATTAAACAGAGAGGCCAGAGAGAGAGAGAGAGAGAGAGAGAGTGAGAGAGAGAGAGAAGGGGTGGCTGGGGTAGATCGGGTAGGACTGGCTAGCCGAGTGCTTTGAAAGGGGTCCCCTCACAGGCACGTTGGAAGGAATTTTTGAGCGAATCCAATCCGCTACTTGCCATCCACTGAAAACTTTCTCTAATCTGTGTACGTTCTTCGACATGTTTTATCGCATGTTTCATAGATTGATAATATTTCAAAGATATCTCGGTAGGATTATTTTTCAATGTACTTGATTAGATTCGTATTAATGTAATTAAATAAATTTTGAAAGATCCATTTTAACGTCAGCGTCATCGATAAGATATTATTTGATATTCATACAGATAGCTTTCGATATATCATTTCATCGTATATGAAATAAAAATTGAAAGAAAAAAAGTTTAAATCATCCTCGAAAGTAGATATATTTACGCTTGATAAATATATATTATGCATTTTCTATAATCATATATATATATATATATATATATATATGCATATAATATATATATAGAAAGGAGATATTAAATCGATTTCTGCTGCGAGATATTTGCATTGCTCGAAGCGGTCTACGTGTTTGTTATTTAATTAATTGCAATAGTACTAGTAACGTAGCACTTGCTGCCCTACGATCATTAAAAAATGTTCTTAATCGCTTCTTGATTAAACCGTGAGCCTTTCTTTACTCGATGTAGACTCATTATCTCGAAAACGAGGCGAGAAAGAGAATTTAAAAAGTAGCGAACAATAAAAAGAAAAAGAAGGGAAAAAAAAGGAAAAGCGAGAGAAAGAGAGTTTATTTGAAGAGAAACAAAATTTATATAGAGTAATAATAAAAAAAAAAAAAAAAAAAAAAAAAAGAAAAAAGAAAAAAAAAGAAAGGAAAAAAAAAATAAATCGGAAAAGTAAATGTGAATTCAATATTATTCCTCTACTAAATATAATAAAATAAGTAATCTTACTCTTTCTTTAGATCAAAAATTCGATAAAACAATGAAGAATACAGGAAACACTGTAAATTGATTTTACGAAAAATAAGCGGACGTCCTCAGCACTTTGCGTTTCCGAACGATTTAAACGTATTACCAATACCAGTACGAGAATGAATGAGTAAGATGGAAAAAGAGAGAGATAGAGAGAAAGAATGAAAGAGAAAGAGAAAGGAAGAGAGAGAAAGAGAGAAAGAAAGAGAGAGAGAAAGAGAGAAAGATAGTGAGGGCAGGAAGAAGAGAGGAGGGAAAGAGAGGGATCGATCGATCGCCGTCGTTCCCCGTCCATCTGCCCGATTGGTCCACGCTTACTTCTCCACCGCGAAACAGAGTAAAGAGTCTGTGTCCGAACAATCGGTAAGAATAAAGTTTCACTTGCGCTTCCTAGTGCTACCATTCTCGTTCAGGATGATGAC
The DNA here is from genome assembly GCF_050613455.1 of Vespa mandarinia. Taxonomy (NCBI): domain Eukaryota; kingdom Metazoa; phylum Arthropoda; class Insecta; order Hymenoptera; family Vespidae; genus Vespa; species Vespa mandarinia. Next base: position 3,204,316 of record NC_140820.1, read on the forward strand.
AAACGGAAGGTGAAAAAAGGAGATTTCCAAAGAGAAGGAGGATGAAGAAAAAGAAAAAGAAAAAGAAAAAGAAAAAGAAGAAGAAGAAGAGAAAGAGTAAAAAAGTGATACAACGAGACAAAAAGCAAAAGTAGAGAAAAAAAGAAAATAACAAAAAAAAAAAAAAAAAAAAAAGAAAAAGAAAAAAAAGAAAAGAAGAAAGAAAGGAAGAAAAGAAGAGACAGGAGAAGTGAGGATGGCGAAGATGGTGTAGAATACTTGGATAGCTCAATGCTACTGATTCCTACCTACTACCTTCGCGAAACACTCGAAAATCCCCAAGGCAAATAGTTTTTCTTCGATATCCATCGGCCAGAAACAAACAAGATTCTTTATAGACGGAGCAAAGCACTCTTCTATAAGTATGCCCACCGCGTCTCTCATCTTCTTTTTATTCTCTAGAATCGAATGTATGTACGTGTGTATTCTGTGTGTTTGTATATGTATCTCTGTGTGTGTATGTGTGTGGAAGTCTGCCATTCTATCTCTGGCTTTGTTTCTTCCTTCCTCATACAGCATATACACACATACATACATACATACATACATACATACATACACACACACACACTCGCGTGTATACCACGCATATACACACATATAGACTCAACACAACTACTTTTTACAAATTCCTCTCTATCTCTCTTTCTCTTTTCCTATCTTTTTTTCTTTTTTCTTTTTTTTTCACGTACACATGTTGTGTAGATGTATAAATGTATATGTGTACGTATGGACGCGCTCGCGCAAGCGTCCCTGCTTGTTTGCACGCGTTCGCAAGAGCTCGCCAAAGTAAAGTAAGCTTTTAGCGGAGTGGCTGATTTATCAATGTATTTATTCCGAGATATTGAATTCATTTAGTTAAGTAGCTACCGGAACGCGGGCGCCCACGTTTTCTATAGCTATTTGCACCTACCGCCGGCGCGACGCGTCTCATCTCTCTCTCTCTCTCTCTCTCTCTTTCTCTCTACTTCTCTTTTCCTCTCAGCTTTTTCCCTCTGCATCTCTATCACCCTTACTCTATCCATCTTTCCCTCAATATTTATAACAGTCGCTCTTAACACAGTTTATTTTTATTTCACGTTTCATCTTTCTTTCTTTATTTCTATTTTGGTTATTCTTTATTCTCCTTTCTTTTTGCTTTTATAAAACTTATTTACAGTTGACAATATAAGTACGGACTTTTCTCCTCTTAAAAAAAAAAAAAAAAAAAAAGGAAAAGAAAAGAAAAGAGAGAAAGAGAGAGAGAGAGAGAGAGAGAGAGAGAAAAGAAAAAAAAAGGCAATATCACTTAATTATTCGCTATTTTAATTCTTACCTTAAATACGCGTATCACGGAAATAAAAGTGGAAAAGAAATCCATGGAATTCTTCAGGAATTTCTTCGTTCGCATAAACAGTTCAGATTTGCGGTGTCGTGTGATACTGTGGATAAGACCAAAGGAAGGAAAAGAAAGAGAAAGAGAGAGAGAGAGAGAGAGTGTGAAAGAGAGAGAGGGAGAGAAAGGGAGAGAGAGGGACAGTTAACTCTGATTAAAGAAAAATCCGCAACTTGTTGAACGTCTTAAATATTCATCCACCGATGTAGTATCTACTTAATAACCAGCGTTGCCGACATCCCTCGGAACGAAGCGCCAACCTCTCTTTTTCTCACCCCTTTGCAACGGCAGATCATTGCCACGCAACTGTCTCTCTCTCTCTCTCTCTCTCTCTCTCTCTGTTTCTCTTTCTATGCGCCTCTTGTTCCTCCATATCCCTTCTAAGATCCATCGTCTCAGGACCCTATTCCCCAAGCCGCGACGACGGGCAAATGAAATCCGCTAAAACGTTTTCTTAGCGGTATCGCCCGGGCTAAAAGCTAAAAGCGCTTTTAAATTCCACCAACTTCTTCCCCCCTACCCCCTCGCACCCTCTTAATCCCCACCACTTCGTTGCCTCGTACTAACTCACACGACGCCAATCTCGGATCTGGAGAGTAGAACGCAAAGTAAACTGATAGTCATGACACAATTATCTTCTTTTAGTTGTTCATTTGATTGTCATGGATATTTTTATAAGATGTAAATTGTAAGATTTTACAATGAATATTTTTATAGATAAGCAGAGTTCATAAATGTAAATGAAAATTATCGAAAAGTTGTAAAATAAAATTAATTCGATGATTCATCAACGTGAAAACTTTTGGATTAAAAAGTTTGATAATAATGGGGAACAATGTAAAAACTTTCTCGAAGAGTATGTCGATAGACTAATGTGACGGACAGGCTAAGATAGAGATTTTGTTAATGCGCGAGAGTGAAAAACGTTGCTTTGTTTCATTAATAATACCTAAACTACGAATGTTTGTGCGTGATCGATACAAACTATTTTATATCGTATTTAATTTAACGATATAAATTTATTAAGATAGAAGATAACGAATGCAATATAAAGGAATAACTGGCGGAACAACGAAGCCGAAAGAAAGATACAAAAGTGTGGCTGAGGTAGTCCTTAACTAGTATGGTGACAGGATTTAGGTGGGGGTAAGGTTGCGATGGTAAAAGAAGTTAAGTGGACGCACCTCCTCGACGGTAAAACAGAACGGTCTCCGAATCGAGCCTGGCAGCGGTCCAGCCTAATGGAGACTCTTAGCGTAATTAAACGTAAACACATTCGAGGCGTCATGCTAATCTGAATGCTTATCGAGGTCCGCCGGTGTTGCCTCAGGGCCGTGTCTACCTGCTGCGTTCGTTCTTGGGAATCGGTCTGTCCGCTACATCCACGATACTCGAGAGTGTATGCGCCTGTGAGTAACTGAGAGAAAGAGAGAGAGAGAGAGAGAATAAGAGAGAGAGAGAGATATCGCTCACTGGTTTAGTATACTCGTACGGTACTACTACGATAGCTCTTACGACAACAATGCCGACGATTGTTCTCGTGCAAATTGATTCAGTCCACCAATTCTACCATCAGTTCGTTGATCCTGTTGCAAAACTCGAAAGAAATACACTAACAATAAGATATACATAATGCTAATTTATCCTTATTTTCTCATCATTTTTCCTTTTCAAATTATCGTATCTATTACCAAAGATAGTATGAAAAAGAGGTGCGAAAGTGTAAGAAAAGCATTGTTTCTCGAAACGATCAAAAGGGATAGATACGTCAGGGCGAAACATCGGAAACGGACGTGAAAGGGACACTTAATTGAATGGGTAAAAGTAGAATGAGAGGACAGTCGATTGGAAGTGAAAAAGAGAGAGATAGATAGATAGAGAGAGAGAGAGAGAGAGAGAGAGAGAGAGAGAGAGAAAGAAGGTCCGAATCCACGATGCTAATCGAGACTTCCGAGTAGTTTCGATTAGTGCCGGTATCGATAGAAAACAAACCTGTCGTCCTCTCCATCTTGTTTCCTCTCTCTCTCCCTCTCTTTCTCTCTCTCTTTCTCTCTCTCTCTCTCTTTCTCTTTCTCTTTCTCTTTTCCTCCTTCTCTTTCTCATTCTCTTAAGATCGAGACACGGAGCGGCTGTCCAAACAAATGAGAGCTAATGGAAGGTGGAAGGTTGAAGAGAAAGTAACCCCTAAGCTGCCTTCTGTCTTTTTCATCGATCGAATCTATCGATTCAGATACTTTCTCTCTCTCTCTCTCTCTCTCTCTCTCTCCCTCTCTCTCTTTATCTCTATCTCTATCTATCTTTTTCTCTCACAACTTTCTTAAAGAGATAAAAAGATCGGTGCTCACTATACAATCGCTTTGAAATAAAAAATAAAAGCATGTTGGATAATTCAATGAAGATTAGCTTTGGGTTCAAAGTTTCGAGCAAACTTCTGCGTAATATCGTTAACAATAATCGATGGTTATTATTTGATTTGACTAACAGAATATAGTAGTAGCTAATAGCCCCTCTGCGTTTCCTCCCACTACCACTACCCCTACCACTTTCACATCGTAAGTTATAAGAGCCTAATGGACGTTTTTCATTATGCAGATGCAGCAGGTGAGTCCGTAGGTTTTAAACGCTTTTAAGATCTCAATCGGTTACTCGTTTAATCTCTCGTATCTCGTCTCTCTTTCTCTCTTTCTTTTGCTCTCTTACTTTTATTTCTCAAACGATATCTCTTGTGCTCCGTGCTCCGAAAAAGTTAAGTTTTTAGAAATGCAATTTAAAATAAGTTACCTATGTTAAATTGTAAAATGGTGATCGTTAAGCAATACACAAAGGAAGATAACTGACGTGTTATTTTCTAGAATCTCAGATTAAGTTGAATATTGAATATTTCTTTCGTATTTTTTATGCTGATAAGAAACGTTCATCATAAAATCAACATGTTACGTAATTTATGACTATGTATTTCCATTAGCGAGTATATGAATATTAATCAATTTTTTTTTCTTTTTTTTTTTCTTTTTTCTAGTAATTATGTAATCTACAAAAAATATCAATGCATCATTTTATCGTTAATCTTAGTTATTAGACTAGAAATTAGAAGAAAAAAAAATTTTTGGATTGTCCAGAAGCAGGTAATTAACAGTAATGCGGCTAGTTATCCGTCAGAGTTTGCGACATAATACGAGTACTCGGTTAACGGAACTCAAAATACCGAGAAGAGGGTAGCGGTTTGAGCAAGAGTTTTGTGGAAGGAGAAAAGGGGAGGTGTAGGGTCGGGGGGGGAGGCTGGCAGTAGAGAGTCCGCACTTCTACAAGTCGAGAGGAGCCTTTGACTGGTCGTTGTAATACAACAGCAATTAGCAGTAAACCTGGCCCTTTCTACCAGAGCTTCCATCCCTCGCTCGCTTCGTCTCTTGCCCTTTTCCTCAACCTCACCATCCCTGTAACACTTCTCCTGGCGCTTGCGTCGTCAACGAGGAGAATCAAGATGAGGAAGAGAAGGAGTAACAGGATGAGAAGAGGTCCTGCTGAGGCCGAGGAATATATGTGAAGAGGTTTAAGCCTTGTTTAACTCTACAATACGCAATTAGCAATTTCTGCATTGACAAGTAAGTAGTTTATATATTTCATTAGACCGATTTATATCTACGTATGTATATCGTGTCATTGTAAATATATTTCCTTGGATCATAATGATAATTAGATAACAATACCTACTACACGTGATTATTTTCGTAAATAATTTCTCGTAATATCTTCAATGAAAAGACAAAAAAAAAAAAAGAAAGAAGAAATGTTAGAAATGAAGTTAAATGCGAAATAAATAAATAGATTTGTTCAGCGATCTCTATAATATCAAATTCATCATAAATCGATAGTCTCTATTGTCGAAAATTAAACTACGAGACAAAAGGATTATTCGGTCAAGAAACTCATTTATTGAAATCCTTAAAAGCTTATAACAATAATCGGAAGAATACCTCGATCCTTCCTACTCGATACAAAGTCTCGCTTACAAGAGTACCTATTCACGACAGTAAAGAGATAAAAAAAGAAGAAAAGGAAGGAAAGAGAAAGCTGAGGAGGAGAGAGGGAGATTCATTTAATTTCATAGCTGTTAGGTCGGCGTCACGCGGAATAATGCGGCGTATCGACCCTCCTCCTTATATTCTAATACGAGAACCGAGATGAAAAAAAAATTCCTCCTTTTAACGAGCTAATTTTGCTTGTACGCGACGATGCGTGTTAATCGTCTGCAAAAATGCAGCTAATGGATCCTAGTCTCTTCGAATTTTGCATTGTCCTTGACAATGTACAGCGGTTCATATCTCTGATTCTTTTTTTGGTTTTTTCTTTTTTTCTTTTCATGTTTTTATTTATTTAATAAGAAAATAATGAAATTATAAAATAAATAAATTAATTAATAGAAACCTTGCAAGCTTGAATATATTGTTATACCTACCTTTTGTTCTGTTTTTCAAACTTTTACTAAATTCCTATATCGATCGTCTTTCCTTCAGCATGTTTTAAATAGTAATTTCGGGTCTCCGCGGTTGGATAAATAATGCGAATAAATGAAATAAATGAACGTACGAACGAATGAACAAATAAATAAATAAAATCGTCCAATTTGTAATGTAGCTTTGTGCTCCAATAAAACGTGCACTCCATTTCACCCTTCTATCGTATTCGCTGGGGTAATGTATGTACATATATGCGCGTATACGTGTATATTTTATCGTATCTTACGCGAATACATATTTAAAATCAACGTTGATTATTCTGGTAAAATATCCAGTGTTTAATTTCAACGTATAATTCTTTATTTGCGTAATGGAGTGTTACACTTTCGGCATTTCTGTTATTTTATTTGTGAAATTCTTTATCGTTCATTCGTTTTTCACAAGAAAACAAACATTGTTACCGTATAAGCAGTAAGTTCATTTTCTCATTACATTTCTCAAATTGCGAAAGAAAAAAAACACACACACAGTCACACACACACACACATATACACACACACACACACACAAAATAAAAGGATAGTTTAGAGTGCTAATCAGAATATATTCTTAATTACGAAGAAGGTGTGTGGCTTTTATGGAAATTAAAAGAGCTCGGATATCTCATGGGTTTTTCGCTCGTTTTTCTATTCAATCTGAAAAATGTTTCAATGTTGTAACCTAGACGTCATTTTGATCTAACCCAGATCATTGATTCAAATATGACAGACATGCTGTTATCCAGATCGTATCATCGTGTTAGACGCGATATGTTTATCACGAGTCTGAAAAAAAGTGATATTAAATGTTTCTTTTTTCTTTGCTTCAATCTACCGTTTAATTTCGTTCGTTTATTTCTTTCGAGAAAAAAAAAAGCAGGTGTATATCTTTTAACGCTTTTTATTTATTTCATCACTTTTATCGAGATTTCATTTTTCAACACAAGCTTATTGATATATTATTTTTGCCTCGTTTTTTTTTTTTTTTATTATATCAAAATATGAATACGTCCCAATTTTCGTATACTAATTTAAGGCGAGAATTAAAAAAGAGAAATAGATTGAAAGAAACGTGACAGGCGAAGGTTTAATTCGGAAGATCGTAACGAGTGGCCCTTTCGAAATGGGGCTATGTTAAATGTAAATCCAAAGCAATCCTTCGACTCACAAAGGGCATTAGAGATTGCCAGGACGGGGAGGAAGAAACGAAGGAATAGAAAATCGAGCAAAATGTAGAATGGGAGACGGGTCGTTTGGCTATTTACTAAACACAGCGACATGGAACAGGCGCGTCGGTCCATACATCAGTGTCCTTTTTTATCGAACGTTTCTCGGAACGCACTTTTGAAGGTAGCGCTTTAAATTTGCCGTCTCAATTTTACTCGAGCTAAAATAGAAATAAATAGGATAACACGGAAGATGACATTCATTTAATTAAGAATGAAAAGAAAGTTGTCGATAAATAAATATTATAAAAATCTTGAAATAATTGTAAAATGATTTATATTAATTACGTCGATACTTTTTAACTGGTATACCATTTTCTCACGGTATTTACCGAGCGAAATAAAAAGAAGTGTCGTCGTCGTCGTCGTCGTCGTTAGGAAAGTGGCGATGTAAATAGAAAGCTCTTTAACAGCATAACTTGGTGCACACCGTCCGTGAAAGATGCATGGGGTCTCAAGAGAGAAAGAGAAAGAGAAAGAGAAAGAGAAAGAGAAAGAGAAAGAGAGAGAGAGAGAAAATGAGAGAGAGAAAAGGAGGGCGTCGCCCATACAACGTTGCGCACACTTCGCTTCTGTCTTCCTAAGCAGCTCTGACGGATAGCGCCGGAAATAGCGAAAAGGGATGGCCGAGACTCAACCCGAGCTATCGTCAAAGGTTAGAAGCTTCTACGGCCCCTCTCTCTTTCTCTCTCTCTTTCTCTCTTTCTCTCTCTCTCTTTCTCTTTCTGAGTCGTCTGGGAATCCGGAGACTCGTTAGAATTAGATCTTTTAGAACACGATTGATGAGAGAAGAGAATAAGTATTGGAGAGATAGATATGGGGAAAGTAATGACGTAAAAGTTTAAAGTTTGACACTGATATTGTCACCTGGAATAATTATTAGTAAAGAGTCTATCAACATTATCTATAATGTTTTATGCTAAAATATTTAAGTAAAATGTTAATGAAATTAGTTTTGATAAAAAAAAAAAAAAGATAAAGGATAACAATATCAGAACAATTTGAGAATGGTTAGACTTTATGATCATGTTCGCATTAGTGTAGATTTGTGCTAAAGGAATATCCAAAGTCACGTATCTTTGAATGGTCCAATTAAACGCGTCTTTATACGTTTGTGAAAATCAATAAAACCGAGAAAGCGTTTAAAGTGCGATCATGGAAATAGCAATTGAAATGGTTTTAAGTTTCGAACGTAGCTGTAGATGGATCCGCATTTGTATAAACATTTATAAGGGTCAAACTTTGTATAATAATTTCGTACGATTCATCAAACTTCTGGCAAAAAAAAAAAAAAAAAAAAAAAATTCTCAGGAAGTGCATGTTTGCGCTAGGGATTTATAACATTTACATTTGATAGCGTAATTCGTTAAAAAGCGTGCGGCACACGATGTGGTATCGTGCTCGAGCTCGTGCGTATACGGGTTATTACTTTAAAATTGAAATACCTAGGAGAGAAACGAAACAAAAAAAGATAGCAAAAAATCAAGTAAACACCGACAAATGAAAATATACGTCCGTGCGTGAATTAAAGTTACGTCGCGCGTGAAGTTTCATGACGTGACCGTGATATTTAATGAAAATCCGAGAATTTGCGAGCTTGCTACTGAAAAATAAAAAGAGATATCCATTTTCATATCCATTTTCAATATTAACATAAGCATGCGTTGGTCTGTGATCGAAAATTAATCAATATTTGGAGTTACATTATCTGATAAATACAGATGCTTCGATTTGTCTTGATGTCGCTATATTCAACCATATATCATTTCAGATTTAAAAAGATATTCTTTTTATTTTTATTCATAATTATAATATATCTTTATATTTGAACATTTATTTAAATTCTTAATTTATCATTCCATTTTGTTATAAATAATAAGTGAATTTCTTTGAAAATTTTCAACAAGAACAAATACGAGTTCGATCGAGCGAACGTTTCATGCGAAGAAACATCGTAGATACACGTGAAAAAGAGGGAAAGTAAAGTCATAGAAATCGCATACAATTTTCTCCACGTAACGATGTATATACGTGTACGCATATCTACTATATGCAGATGTGTGCACGAAGCCCATCTGTCTGCCACAGAAAGGACGCGTATTATCCGAGCACTTGTACACCGTGCATTAGCAGGAACAGAGTGCTAATGCAGAAATCTGGTATCGGTTAATTAATAACCGTAAAACTCAAACCTCGCGTGTAGTACGCGCGTTATTCGATTTCCTCGAGATATTCTTCTCGTCCTTTCCTGCAAACAGAGTCCATGCAAATGGTATGAAACTCGACGCTGGAAATATCTTTTCTTCTCTTTTCCCGTTCCTTTCTGCCCCTTTGGAAAGAGTTCCTTTTTCATGTCACTTTCGATTCGTGAATCTACGTACTTTTAGTATTATTATATACACAGATGTATGGTTGTTCTCAACTTTCTATTTTCTTAACTTCTCTCTCTCTCTCTCTCTCTCTCTCTCTCTCTCTCTCTCTCTCCACACACACATACATACATGGACACGCGTATGCACACATACAAAACATATAACCGAATTTCATTGATATATAAATATATCCATACATAATTTTTCTCTTTCTTTTCCTTTTTCATATTAGTCGACGTCGATTACTAAATGAACGCGTATGCGCTCGTTAATAACTGCAAAATCGCGGAAAGACAGGCTCTAGTGCTGCATACATACTCATCGGTATATATAATATATATGTATACATGCGTATACACCCTTAGTACAAAAGAGGGAGAAAGAGAGAGAGAGAGGGAGCCACATCGGTCGCACTTGACGACACATTCGCGCGTAGCCCTCGCCTCGAGCTGAGGAGGAGCCTCGCAATTTAACCGGTTCGACATTCGCCTCGAGCTCGTAATTGGCAGGACGAATGAAAGAGCCGCACGACTACGACTACGACGACTACGACAACTACGACGAGTACGACGACTACGACGACGCCGACGATTACGACGACGACGACGACGACGACGACGACGACGACGACGACGACGACGACGACGACGACGACGACGACGATGACGACGACGACGACGACGAGTGGTCGGGATTAACGATGGCGAATGGATCAGAAATTCTCCGCGAAAATAAAGTAGGTAGGTAGTTAGGTGCCTTGGTATAGTACAGTCCGTTCCCACCACCACCATCACAACTGGGAGAACGTAGGTACGAGCCTTTGTTTGTCGTTCGCTCCAATTACCTCCGGCCTCTCCCGGTAGCTTCATAATTAACTCCCACTCATTTAACAAACTTTACTTTTAATGTTTTAAAAATAGTAATTAGCAGTGGCGGCAAGAGAAGAAGAAGGAAGAGGAAGAGGAAGAGGAGGTGGTGGAGGAGGAGAATGTAGGGAAGGAAAAGAGAGATGGTGAGCTGAGTGGGGTGAGTGAAGAGAGAAAGAAGAGGCCTGCTGCCGGTGAAGGAGAGAGGGAAAGGGTGATGTTGGTGCTGGTGCCGGTACTGCTGCTGGTAGTGATGGTGGTGGTACTGCTGGCGGTGGTAGTGGTAGTGGCAGGGGTTGTAGAGGGGGTGTAATTAACTATCATGCAACCCCTTCCCAACAGCAGCAGCCGGCGTAGCAAGGAGGTAATTGGACCGGAGTCTTATACGTGTGGAGCTCATGGTAGAGGGGAGAGAAGAGGCTGCTAGGATAAAGGGTTGCTTAAAATTGCACACAGTGCTGCATTATGGAACCTCTGACGAGCTTCCAGGGAACGACCGTACGGATGGCGGCGTGGAAATCCATTAACTCACCCTACCCCACTATCCTCCTACCTCTACCTCCCCCAGCCTCATACTCCCACCTACTCCAGTCGCGAATTAATTGCGATCGTCTAAAGGCGAGTCTTTGTCGGAGTATGCCTCTAAATGACTACTTGCGCGGCTTGGTGTTAAGACTCGATTTTACGAATATGCTGAGTATATGCTTGAAAGAAGCAAGTTCGTAGCCTTGAATATCCACACTGAGAATAGAGGCTATAGAGGCCCCTTGTTTTTATAGATATCTGCCTTTTCGATAGGGCTCGATCCACAAATATCTAATGGACTGTTGCATCTCGCTTTCTCTGCAAAATGCTTTAGTCTATGATACATAGGAAAACTTTCCAAAATATTGTATGTAATATAGGTCAAATTCCATGTGCGAAAGGAAGTTTCATAGTCGTATATTATCAAACGCAACATTCGAACCGCAAACCTTAATTTCTACGAATAGTACTACTAATGAGAACGGCCACATTCTTCATTTTAGAAAACTGAATTTATGATTAGTAGATGCATAGTTTTAAAGGAGATCGTGCACTATATTAATCCTTTAGATTTATCAAGAAAGAGAGAGTAGGTACACCTGTACTCGCAAATTATGGCGATATAATAGTTCCCAAAATGGCCTTATCAAAGGGATTATGACATTGGTAGAGAGTTCAGACCGTGTTAATCAGGACTTAAAGACCTTCTGCTGGCTGAGGGTACGCGGTGTCGTAAGGGCTTCCCCGTAGGGAAGAGAAACCCCAACGGTGCTGCCAACTAATCAGCACCAAGACACCAATCTGCGTCTCTGTGTACCTATATGGGGTCGTACGGTACGGAATTCATTCTGCCTAAAGACAATTCCTTCTCTCTCTCTCTTTCTCTCTCTCTCTCTCTCTCTCTTTCTCTTTCTCTTTCTCTTTCTCTTTCTCTCTCTTCGAACTGCATAAAGCAAATATACTAACGTGATTAACAATTGCATCTAAAAATTTTTTTCTAAGAATATTTTCTAAATCTGAAAATAAATATTTTGTGCACTGCACGATTTGATCTTTTTACATCAACTATATACAAAAAACAAATCATTTCTAAACAAAAAATAATATAAATAAAAATACTTTAAATAATTTTAAAACCTTCATGAAAAATTAGTCTACTTTGAGAAAACCGTCAGTTTCTTCTTTATATGCAGATTCAAACTAATTATCCTAATTTAATTATCTCGTACGAGCTGCAAGCTAAAAAGAAACGATAATAATTTAATAATTTCGAAAGCAACGTGAATCATTGGATAATACATTAAAGAGAAGCTAATTAGACTTGTTCCACGTATGCATTCTAATTAACTATACTTAATTTATTATCTTGAATTAGCTAAGATTAGCAGTAATGCCATAATAATGTCGAAAAATATTAGTAAAATATTAGTGTTAAATAAATGTTCGATAAAGTTCGATAATAAATGTATACATCTTCTAATTATTATAATATTTATATTAATTATAAACAATTATCTTTCAAAAAGATAAAAATATAAGAAATAGTTATATCGAAAGGATAATGATTATAATAATTTTCCAAGTTAGAAGTATGCACGTGGCGTATTAATTAATTAATCCAAATCAATCGAGCCAACACAGTCAACCTTCTTTAACTTCTAGCAACACTCTAAAAGCAGATACGGAACGATGCGCTTTTGAGGAAAATAGGGGATCTAGTGAAAAGCGCATTTCTCAGGGATTTCGCGAGCACAACGCGAAACATTGGACTTTGATTAGCTTCTTTACGGATTAAGACGCTTAGCCACGTTGTTGAGAGAACACCGCCGATTTAGGAGGCATAATTAACGAAATTAATTATCCCCGGAGGCGAAACTAATTTTGCACAACACCCTAGCCGCCCGCTCTGCTGGCGTTGGTCCCTTAATCGCGAAAAACCGTGAAATTTAATTAAATTTAGGAAGGCGAAAGTGAACGGAGTAGGGAAGGATGAAAGAGCGAACGAAGGGAAAGGACGCGAGGTGGTCGATGCTAATAACGTTCTTGTCGTGCCGTAAAGGTATTAAACCGCTGATATAACGATATTTTACATTATTACGCGAATCCATAGAGATCGATCTATACGATATACGTGCATACACTGTCATTATTAAGTTATTGGATAAGTTGACACTTCGTGTCGATCTGCAATGTAAAGTGGAATCAATAATCACTGTCGTTCAAGATAAACGTATTAGCAATGTTTTAAAATAGAAAATATGATTGAAATCATAAAGAAAGATAATATACTTCTTACCTATGACTACTAAAATTGTCTTATCGAATGGAGATATCTTGTTTCTGCACATTACAACTATACATTCATTGTCATTGTCATTATTTTAATTCATCTAATTATTCTTAACGTGTATTTTTAATTTTCTTTAAATATTAATTTAACGTTTTGTTCGTGGAGTGAATTTTTTGAAAAAATTTTTCATACCTTTCGAAACGAAAATTATTTTACATTGATTTCTCCTTATACGCTATTTCTATGTATCTATATTTCATTGATTTATATCAATGCAAAAAACAGTAGTTAAGGCTTTCGCTTCGTACTTTCTCTTTGGTATAGAAATAGAAACATATGCATAAACATACACATGGATTCCTCCTTCTACGAGCAAGTACGCGCGCGTGTACGCTCACACACGAACATCTCTTGCAGAAAGAGAAAGAGAGAGAGAGAGGGAAAGAGAGAGAAAGCGAGAGAGAGAGAGAGAGAGAGAGAGAGATACATGTTGCGCGTCATAAGATTGGACTTCCACGAAGCTGCGTTTCCTAATTAATTAAAGTAATTAAGGCCCGGCCGAGTTATTGCTCGGGCGTCCGTACGATGGCGCATCACGGTCATATTATATAAACCTCGTAACGAAGGTGAAACAGTCTTCGAGTGTACGTATACTTGTGTTTGTTGGGTGAACCACCACTCTCGAAAGAGATGAAAAGAGGGGACGAGGAGAAGAGCGTTCTTGCGTAAGTATTCTTTTTTTTTTCTTTTTTTTTTTTTTTTTTTTTTTTTTTTTTATTACTTTTTTCGTTTTTCTTAACTTTTTCTTTTATCTTTGTCTGCTCGTTATCAAAGAAAAATGATGATACTTACGTCAAGTCATTAAAATTATTACCTATAAAATGGACATATAAAAGTATTTATCTCACATTTAAAAAGATATTTTCTTTAATATCGTTTATGTATACCGATATGTTGAAGAGTCCTTAACAATTCGTTCCTGCTAAACAAAATTTTTAAAACGTACGAACATTATCTGCGCGTCGTTAGGCACGCTAATACACACGCCACATACGTCAATGATAGTGCTCTAACGTTCATGAAAATTCTTCACTTTTCCACATTTCTCGACATGCGTATTTTTTAATCTCCACTTCAACGAAAAGCAGCAAACAGTGGGAGGACGTTGGTAACATTGCCAAGCTATCCACGCTCGTTTCTACTCTTACTCCTTCTCCCTCTCTCTCTCTCTTTCACTCTATCTCCCTTTATTTCTCTTTCTCTCTTTCTCTCTCTCTCTCTCTCTCTCTCTCTTCATTTTTTTTTAAATATTTCTACATTATTATATCCGCTTTTCATTTGTTTTGCCGGTGCAGACCCGCTTAGGCAGATACACGTTCACTCGAGTCGAGTGGGTTTAACAGTTCGGATGGGGAAACAGAGCACAATATATATAGATATATGAGTAGACGAAGCAGCAGAGGGGATAGGGTGAGAGTGTTGTGGGGTGGAGGGAATGGGAAGGAAAGAAGTTACGAGTATACATGTACGCGCTCGCACATATATACACAGATGCATACCATACATACACTTATATATATATGTATATATATATATATACCGGTTGTACGTTCAATATTTGAGAGGATTTAAATTCGGACGTTGGACGTCCGGACGAATTTCAGTTGGACCGTTTAAAGGTACGCTCGCCGACAGAATCTCTTGAATGATTAAAATCCTGCCTTCTCTAAAGAAGCACGCGAGGAAAGAGACGGCCTTATACAAGTCGTACTGAGACTTTCGAGAATTGTCTACGCGCGAGCCAAGCTTAACCCCGAACGAAAAATATCAGCTCGGACGTTTTCTTTCTAGTACCAAAGAAAAAAAAAAAAAGAAAAAAAAAAAAACAGGATGTGTCTTTTCGTCTACTGTTTACTGCGACAACCCTTACGATTGGTCTTTGAGAAGAATCATTGATTAACGATTGCAATGTTCTTTATTTTAAATTAGAAATCGCCATATTGTTTGTACAGAAACATAATATTATTCATTTATCGTGTAATCTAATATCATGACTAATTATCGGATCATAGAATCCAAAAGAATCTAAGCTAAGAGATTGGGTTGACGTATATAAATATAGGCCTGTTAAGAAATTCGAAGGAAAACACGAAGTCATTTAGGTTCGTACAAGGACTTAGTCCCATCTCTTAGTGAATGAGGACTATTATCGGGGGAGAGACCTTAGCCAACAATGGTCCCCTTTGAGTAATTCGACTCTGTCGACAAATTACAAAACTACACGCTGGCGACGGCGCGTTCGTGGCGAAAACAATAAACGCTTAAAAGCAAAACTCTCGGGTTAACTTTTCTCTCTCTCTCTCTCTGTCTCTCTCTTTCTCTCTTTCACCCCCCCGCTCTCTCTCTCTCTCTCTCTTTCTCTCTCTTTGTCTCCTTTACTCGTTTCTGGTTCTTCATTTTCTTCGTAAGTTCTCGCCTAGCTGAGGATACATAAGAACTCCAACAGACGTAATACAATAACAGAATAGCAAAAGAGTTTTCGTAGAAATTGATCCGCAAATATTGGCAAATAAGATTTTACGAAGATTCATGATACGATCGATTGTTTCCCTTTTACCTAGAAAAAACGATTTCTCCTTACCAATATCCAATTTACCTTTCCTCCAAAGAACTTACATATTTACGTACAATAATTTCAGAATAATACGCGATCGAATCTTTCGTTTTATCCACCGAATTGGAGAATGTCTCTATGTACATAGGTATATATATATATATATATATATATATATATATATATATATACGTATCAAAAGTCTCTATTTGGTCGAATTCACCCCAAAGAATTTATGTTGGTATACGTGCGAATAATTTCATAGGCATTCTATATACAGCTCAGAGAAATTTGATTTCGAAAGAAAACAGAGCAGACATATTGTATTAAACAGGATCGCAATGATATCAGTATCGATTCCACGAAATCAGATAGATGGATAAAGATACTCTTGCGACTCGTTTGTAATTCGAACTCGAATAAACGAATTTCCATCCTGTCGATCAGCCTGGTGCAAACGTTGAATATAAATATTCACATATTCGAAGAATCTGATTATTTTTGTCATTTTTTAAAAGGCTAATACAATCATACATCACATCATTTTATTCGCATCTAATAATAATGAAATTTACATTACGATACGAACAATTAATAATATCATGATAAATGAAAAAGAAACATTTTCATTATTAACTATCTTAAATGAATAATGTTACAATTTAAATATATTTACAAGTACTTGGGTTGTGAAATAAGTATAAGTATACCAACCAATAAGTTTTCGCTAATTCGGAAAAAAGTGAAAAAAGAAAAAGAACAAGAAAAAAGAAAAAGAAAGAAAGAGAGAGAAAGAGAAGGGGAAGAGGGGGAGGGGGAGGAGGAAAACGCAAAAATAACAAACGAGCGACGCGTGTAAAATCGGTAAACCAATGCGCATCGTTGAAGGTGGCGCCACCACCCGTTCCATTACCGTTTCCGACGTGTCCACATTTTTTTTCTCATTCCTTTTCCAAAAAACCAGCCGTGCACACCTAACTATACAAAACCATCTCTCACCCGGCCACACCTCCTCTCCTCGAAATCCGCGGCACGCCGGACAAATATAAATAACGGAATGATAATGAATCAAATCGCACGTGAAAAACCAATAAGTTATTGGCAGGCTGGCGCGAATGATTGGACGGAACACAGTGGTATGGCGACGCACGACTCTCTTTCTCTCTCTTTCGCTCTCTCTCTCTCTCTCTCTCTCTTTCGCTCTCTCTCTCTGTCTCTCTCTCTCTCTCGCTCTCTTTTTCTCTTGATTCACCAAACGCGTTTGATGCTGCTATTCCGTATAACTGTCTCTCTCTTTCTCTCTTTCTCGCGGACGAGTACGATCGGACAACACACACAGTGCATATTTTTCAATTAATTTAAATTACAAAACATCACGGTAACGGTCCTGCACAAGCCCACACTCATCTACACTCCGGCCAATATCTGTAGCCGCGCATAAACGCTATATACGCTCCAGGACACGCAGTGCACGTTCATCGGGAACGTGGAGTGGGCCTTGAAAAAGGTAGGGGTTGTACGTAATCATTTTTATTTTCGTGCGTGTCACTGACATTTTTTTCCATGGCGTTACTCCACCTTCCCTAGTCCCCCCCCACCGTCTCTCTCTCTCTCTCTCTCTCTCTCTCTCTCTCTCTCATCCTGATTTTCTATCTTTTTCTTTTACATTTCCCCTCTCTCTCTTTCTCTATCTAACTCCCTTTCTCCTTGGTGTCTGTGATTTTTTGCAGCTAAAATTACGCAACGATCGTAAATTCGTGACCCCACGCCAGATATCTTCTAGCGTTAACGCCCTCAGCGTACGATTTCGATTTCGATCGTGATCGGCGTTTTAGTTCGCGGTTTTCTGTTTAAGTATGGATAAAGGGAGATCGGAAATAATTGGGTGAAAGTAAAGAAGATTAACATAGGAAATATTTAGGTAATATATCCTTTTGGATTTTTCGACGATCATGATACAGCTATTAATTTTTTGGATTTTATAATGATAGGTAATTCTGACTGGTACATTTCCAAAAAAAAAAAAAAAAAAAAAAAAAAAATGTAAATAATCAATACATGTATGATTTTTTGAAATCCTAAAAAGATTCCCTTTAAATTATGTCGATCAACTTCTATTTTCATTGGTTTGAAATCAGTTACAATATTTTTTTCTCCGTTGATCGTGATTCCTTTGTAATTTATTCGCATTACGAGTAAATTACGTAGTTACGTTGGTGTGGTACCGATCAACCAATTAAACTCTTCCGTTACCACATGGTGCTCTCGATAAATCACGCGGTTCTCACAGTACAGTCGTTGCAAGCGAAAGGATTACTCGGCTTCATACACGTGCGATTGTGTGTCTGTACGCAAGTACACGTACATATATGTATTTATACATATATTTCCTCTAAAGTAATTGCCTTGGCTTACGTACGCTTTGTTAAAATATATCACATAATGTTTGAGTCAATCTGTACTATGTTATTCAAGTATCCGAGTAATCCGTCTTCTGTTTTTCAATTTTTAACAAATTGATTGTATTTCAATATCATTAAATTTTTATGATTGTATTCTCTCTAAGAAAAATATAATCTTATAAATCATCAGAATATATATATATATTTGGGAATTAATAATAAAATCCGAGCTGGCAAGTATGAGAAGAAAGGTAATAATATTATTAATATTGTGGTCGACTAAGGGCTCGTTAAATCCTGAGAAACTTACTTTGAAGCATTTTCGGAAACTCCAGAGTACTTATGAGACCAGAGGATAACTAAGAGTGGGGATAGGGTGCTCGCTCGTGGGAATACGATTACGATCGTTATAGTCGTATATTAGCATAGACGAAAAACAGACTCGTAAAACGGCGCGCCAATACTACTACCACTTCTGTTTCCATGGAAATCGTACGTTGCGTGCTTCTGACACTTCCGGTCGAATCGTTTTCGGCGAAAAAAAAAAAATAGGGAAACGATATTTACTTTATAGATGCCACAAACAACAGAATCATACGTTTCGTTTATTTTCAAATTTGTATATGGTAAAATTGCAGGTAAATGTGTGTTTCAGAAAAAGAGAACTGAATTGAATTATAATTCTTGATTTTTCGAAAAGAGCGATCAAATAATTTTTAGCATTAGCCAAAATTAAAATATAATATACAAATTTTACTCTATAATTTGATATCTTCTTGAAATATATTTCAACGTTCATCGTACGATCAAAATCATTAAAATTTCGAGTTAAATTTAATAGTTCAAAAAATTTCTTTTCCACTAAACAATACATAAAACTCAAACGATCACTCATGAAAAGTCCCATAGCAATTTCGACCGCACTCTTAACAAGCGTAGAAACAAGCTTTGCTATCGTTCACCCTCGCAATTATTCGCCGAAGTATCCTGTATTAATGAGCGAAAGTCTTCACGACTTATTAACGAGGGAGAAAGGATAAAGAGAGGGTTGCAACGAGAGTATAATAAGTAAGGAACTTATTCAAAGCATAGAGTGAAGTGGTCAATGTCGAAGGAATGTCGCATGAGATACAATTAAAAATTTATAAACTTTACCATCATTTATCATAATATGTAATTTAATACATTACCTATTTTGATAATTTATAGGCATATGAAGATCTATTCGGATCATGACTGATTTTATTTACTTTTTTACTAAAACTTTAGTCACAAATAAATAACAATAAATTAAGTGTTAAACAAGAATCCAAGCAGATGACCATTCTTCGACCCTCTACGACCACAAAATGCAGAGGGGGTGGTAGTCTCCTAAATAAATCGACGATCGACCTTTAACCCGCTGTCGCCTTCCGATAATTTAGCTGTATCTCCCAACTCGGAGGGATTTCGGCTCCCCTCGTAGGTGTATGATGCCTTAGTTGGTAGTAGTGTTGCTATTGGTGGTGGTCGTAGTGGAAAGTGGGTGGGGTGAACGGAAGTCAAAAAATCGTCCCCACAAATCACAGCACACAATAGACCCGATTGTGTACGCTACTGCTGCGTTCTCGTCGTTGTAACCACCCCTCCTCTTTCTCCTAACTAACTACCCTCTCGTACACCCGTCCATCTCCACCGTTCCCCTCACTCTCATCCTTTTTATCTCTGGCTTTGTCGGTAAGGCGACAAAAATTAACACAGTTACTGTGAAATTACGTGTATGCAATACTAATGTACAATGTCTTTACTAATAAAGATTATTAGTTTTATTTCATTAAGAATAGATGAAATAATTGTCATTATTTCAATAATTACTATGCGAATATATATATATATATATATGAAATGATTTGAAAAAATATAAATACAATAAGTATTAATAAAATGAAATAATATATCTATTACAACTAGAACGTTTGGTTTTATTATCAGTACTATTCTTGGTACTACCATTACTGTCACTGTTATTATCGAATTACTAAACAGCATTCGCTTATATCTTTCTGATCACACTGGGCTATTTGCCCATGGCAATAAACTTTACCTTCTATCTCTATCTATTTCTCTCTGTCTCGTTCATTCTACAAGCAGAGCATTGGATGCTGGGAGGAAAGAGAAGTAGGCGAGTAAGGGTAGGCGAGGAGGGTGGTGGCGTCAACGGGGTGTGACTCGCAAAAGGAGGAAATCTATTGCCGGAAGTGAGTATATTCAAGCGGCAGTCTGCGGTGCGTGTATGGAAATTCGAGACCGCCCTACCACGAAAGGGTCCTTCCCGAAACCCAAGGGAAGCCGCACGCGACGACGATTTGCTCGAAGAAGAAAAAAGAACGGAAAGACTGCAGAAGAAAAAGAAAAAGAAAAAGAAAAAGAAGGTAGATAGGTTTGGAAGGGAAAGAGAAAACGAGCGCTGCTGTGCTCGGCGATTTGTAGCGGAACGCCGTTGTGTTCCATCCCTGATTGTGCTTTTGCCAACGATTGATTTGTAGCGGATAAACGGAATTAGAAATTGAGACACGATCATCCTGCCTTTATTTTTTTGCTTACTACCTTTTTCTATCTGGGGTGGTTTCTTAAATCGGAATTGAGAAAATGTTCATTGTGATTAATTATCTGCATACATTTCATTGTTATAAATGGATTTTTCGCTGTCGTCGAAAATAAAAAAGAAAAAATGTAAGAAGGCCGACGTTCGAATAAACAAAAAGATAAAATTTTCAAAAAGCAAAAACGTCGAAATGAATGATTCGTGATATTTGCGTGCGAAAAAACACGTCGGCCAAGTCCCACGGCTTCTTGGATCGGAGTCTAATAATCGCGAGAGATACAGTGCTCATGCGAGGTAATTCCAATCAGAAATTAAGTCGAGGCCTATCGGAGATCGCAAGATGGATCGTGTCTCTCCCTCCCTCTCCCTCTCTCTTTCTCTCTCTCTTTCTCTCTCCCTCAACAAAGAACAAGAAGAAGCGTTACGGAGGTGAAAGAGGTAGACGATATGAAAGGAGGAGAGGGAGAAAGGATGGGGAAGGAGTATGGTGGCAGGATGCTGTGCTCTTGTCTGATTCATATAATGAAATGTCTGCGAGTTGATGAGCTCGGAGGCCCGGTAAGTATAGCGTTGAGTCCTGGCCCGTGACCCTCGTCCTGTAAGAAGAAAAAGAGCCGAGGGCAAGAAAGGAATACGAAGGGGATGCAGAGAGAAAGAGAAAGAGAGAGAGAGAGAGAGAGAGAGGAAAGTAGAAGAGAAGAGAATCGAATACATCACGTCGTGTACGAGATTCATCTCATAGTTCTCACCTAACAATAAGTACTTAGTATTTCACGAATGTCTCGTTAATGCGATACTTGTCTGTTTTCCACATGATATTACAGACATTTATAAATATTTTTCATAGATAAAATGATGCTATATTGTTTTAATATAGTAATCACAAAATCATAGTATACCCTATGCTATTTGCTATAAATATTGCGTTGTAAATCAGTAAAAAGAATCTTTTCTATATTTTAGGTAAAGTTACAAAAAAAAAAACAAAAAAAAAAACAAAAAAAAAAAACAAAAAAAAAAGAAAACAAAAACAGTTTGCTTCGATACTTTTCCTAACCATTGTATAGCAACGGAAAATGGGAACGGAGAAAAGGGAAGAGCTCGATATTGGAAAGCCTTTAGATATCAGCGTGTACCAAAAGCAGTGCTTCTTTAAAAATTGAAATCGAAGATGCGCACACGAGATACGCTATCAAAAAGGACTTAAAAGGAGAAACAAATCGATGTAGACGATCGATTAACGGCTTTGGCACAAGCATTATGTGTTGTGCGGTGTGTATGTTGTGTTTATGTGTGTGTATATATATATATATACATATATATGTGAGAGAGAGAGAGAGAGATAGAGATAGAGATAGAGATAGAGATAGAGAGAGAGAGAGAAGATGGAACGAGTATGCGCGAACCTGTGGAGCTCGTACGCATCTAGGTTAATGTACATACGCGTGATTGCACGTTGTGCACCACGTCGTAGGTAGGTGCACGTGTAATCAGTGCTAATGCGTCCCTAATGGTGACTAAATACCAAATCATAGTTTGATGTGCTCCCATCAACGATGGTCCATCAGCGGAGTGTTATGCGCCGACAAACAAAATCAAACCGATCGTCGTCGTGTCCGCTTGCCTAATAACAAAAATTATATATCATTTTACCCCTCATGCAATTACCCCACCACCGACCGCGATAATTATCGCATATAATAATTAAGAGCGAAACGCCTTTGCGAGCTGCGCACTATCAACGAAAGGCTTCCCATCTCTCTCTCTCGCTCTCTCTCTCTCTCTTTCTCTTTCTCTCTCTCTTTCTCCCTCCCTATCCTAATAACGTTTTAACAAGCAACGCGCGAACTTAGAAAGAGGTTCTTCGTTTGAGAGAACAACCTCGTCAAAGTAGTCCAGAAATAACGATTGGCAAATCAATTAGTTTAGGTAGAAATTAGTGATGCGAAGAGACCGATGAGAGAGAGAGAGAGAGAGGGGGGGGGAGGGGGGGGGGAGAAAAGGAGATGCCGTTTACATCAAGGGTTTGATATTTACGTCGGCAATACTCTTTGATATAAGTATCGGTTGATGAAGAAATTAGTATGTGCAATTTGAATAATTCTAACTATCGTTTAAAGAAAAGAAAAAATAAATAATTATATCAGTCAATAATAATACAGACAATATATAATGATAATAGCATATAAAGGAACATTGATATGTAATTGTGTATTAAAGTGCTAATATCAAATCAAACGAACATGATCACATAGCTATTTCTCTGACAGATAATCGATAACTGAATCGAGATAACGAACGATTTGCAGCTAGTAATAGGGTGTAGACTACATTGAACCTATGTACAGTTATTTTGGCAAATATTATAACTAATAATCACATTATTATAACAATGAGAAATTGTAAATTTTATTGATATATATAAGAAAAAATTGTTATATATATATATATATATATATATATATATTTCTTATGTAGAAAGTAACTTTTGTTATATAGGAAGGGGTATTATTAGACTCATAGCTTACAGAATCTACCCACGCACGCGCGTCCCATACTATTTACATTCAGTCGTGCGTATCTACGCGTTAGGACGTGTACACGAAGACACGCTCTCTCGCCTCAAAACGAGAATGTATGAGCCCACGATATTAAGCCATAACCATGATATTCATCGAATAAGTCCATGGATGTTCGCCAAATTTAATGTTCTTTACATTCTCCTACTTTACTATCAAAAGATACGATCGGCAAATGTCGTTTACACATTCCGCAACAAAATGATATTAATGTATCAGACGATGAATTAAAAATTGACGATATGAAAAAATTACATGATAAGTAATTACATTGTTATTTAAATTTTTTTAATTGTGTGGATGTGTTATGATAAAGTAGATATTAATAAAAAAAAAGAAAAAAGAAGTAGTGAAGAAATAAAATTAGAAATCTTTAAATCAATGTTTCAACTTTACAATTGATATAATAAAATCGTTTAAATATTATAATATGGATAGACAAATTTATTATTTATTACTTCCTTTGTCGTGTTAAAAATGTATAGATGACTTTTAAAAATCTATACTTAATATATATCTGCAATCGCATTAATTTAAAATCAAAGTTAATTATTATTTTTTTCTACAGATAACGAATAGCAGAAGCATATCGAAGGCCACGGTAGATTCTTGGACGATGTTATTAAACGTAAGGCCGATGGGTCGTCGTCCCGGGAGACGTATCGTTCCAATACCGCGTTAACGAGTTCTAATGGGAGTTGGGAACGATAATCGTCGCCTCGGAGCGAGTCAAAGTTTTCTTTCTAATTAAGAAACAAATAACCGGAGTTCACGCTTGGCCCGCTTTCGGGACAGCTTCGTTAATAAACGCGGCCCGGTTATTAAACCAGAAAATTAACGTCTGCCTCGTACGAAGAGAAATAGAAAGGAGAGAAAAGGAGCGAGAGGAAAGTGAGCTCGCGAAGATGGCGGATTGGTGATGGTGGAGGTGATCGCAGTAAAGAAAGAGGGGGAAAGTTCGCAGGAAGAGAAACGTCGTCATCGTTGTCGACCGATTCGTCTATTCATAAGAGATTTTTATTCTTCCAGGTAGCTAATCCTTTGAACGCCGTCGACGACGATGATGGCGATCTTAAAGAAAGAAAAAAAATTTCATACGATCGCACTCATCAGACCATTCGATTTTCTCTCTTATTACTTCCTTCTCAAACAAATACGAAAAAAAAAAACCGACAATGGAAGGCAAAATTAAAACACTCGATCTTACACATACCAAAAGCTTTCTGTTATTGCATCTGAGGAAAATGTACTTTTTAAATATAATGAAGTATGATGAATGAGAAACGTCAACTTTTAGATGGAGATAATTAAAAGTAAATAATAATTTTCAGTAGAAATTCTTAATTTAGTAGCGTGCGCAAGCGAGGGGACAGTAATTTCTTTAAGGATATTTCCAATTGTGTGACGGCGTTAAGCGTTAGCAAAGTAAAAGAGACGTTCCTGCGCCGTAGTCGTTTACGACCACGGAGTTGGTTAGGTTAGGATAAGGCACGTTCTCTGTAATTACGTTGGATGTGATAATTATGAGGATACCGGGCACTTGTCACAGTGTAACGAGCTTTCTTTTAACCGTGCGCTATCCTGCAACCTCGTCCTTCTTCTTTTGCATCCAGAAACGTAAGCAGTTTGCTTAACAAACCAGCAAACTGATACGCTTTATCCAACGTCTCCTCACAAATTAATCTCACCGCATTTTCTTGTAACATAATTATAATATAAGGTTAATGAAACAGTGTCCATTGTTTTTTCACGTGTATTCTTAGTTCATAGAATATTTTTATAATACGCGGACTTTGTAATAAAAATAAATCTTTTTTAGATACTTTGTTTACGTACGAGGATTGTATAACAAAGGGTGGAACTTTTAATATTTATTTTTAAGCAATGTAAAAAAAAAGATATATATATATATATATATATATATATCATTAAATCTGTTTATTTTTAATTAAAAATTTCTACTAAAATATTACCTACTCATACGGGAATCAAAAAGATAGGACGGCCTTGTAAAGAAATCTCTCATGATCTATATCTACATTAACATTGAAATCTATAACTATTGAAAATCAATTATCTTCAAAATATACATACATTGAACATTAAAAAATTGTTCAAAATGATTAATAATAGGGAAGAATAAAAGGATTCGATCTTAAGTTCTGAGAAAAGAGAAAATAACGAACGAGTGGAAATGAAGAGAAACAATGAAAAAAGAAAAATGTAAACAGCAAAGGAAAGAGTGTCGTTCGTGGCATCCTTCTTCCTGGAAGCGTCTCACGAGCCGCTCGCAAATAAACCGATCGTAAACCGTACTCGATTCGAGTTTGTCGGTACATAACGCGAGTACTTCCCGTGCCGTATGCATGCGACCGCGTCGCTGCGCATAGTTTGTGAGTGCGAATAAGAGCAAAGAAGAAGGATGAGAGAGAGAGAGAGAGGGAGAGAGAGAAGAAGCCGTAGAAAAAAGTGAGAAAAGCGTGCTGGGGTGGTCTTTTTACGAGCAGTGTGGCGAATGTGATCACGTACAGCACACATATATATATATATATATGTATATATATGTATATACATACATGTAATATGAGCCAATAACTAATCCCGTATAATTTGTCGTATACTAATTTGAAAAATAATATTTCTATATCATATGTGAGAATTTATGGTCATTAATCAAGTTTGGAGTACATCAGTAGATAATTTTTTTTTTCATTTTTTTTTCATTTTTTTTTTTTTCTTTTTTATAAAATAAAAAGAACGTTTGCAACTGTTTGTCAATGCGTTCACATAAAATAATTTACATAGCCGAAAATTCATACGTATTATTTACGTACATGTATTTAAAATCGCGTTAATAGATTTATCCCCACTACTGCGACATATTATTTCTCCGAGTAGTGATGGAGATCGTGGTCTGTAAGCACCACCGCGGACGACTTTAATATCCCTATGTGCACTTTTTTTTATTAGCGTTACGGCGCTATGAATAAAAGCCACCGGAAGAGCCAGCGAAGGGTGGGAAGGCGTTTCTTTCTCCGACACCATAGTTCTCGAATAGACGTTCCACGACGAACGATGAAAGAGTGAGAAAGATAGAGAAGAGTGAGGGAAGAAGAGAAGGGAGGAAGCTTTTACGACTACTCTTGGAAGAGTATGGGTCCTGCGGTTACTTCTTTTTCATAGGAGGTAAGGACAATCGAGGTGTGAGATACAAAGATAGCGTCTCTGTTCGCTATTTTAAAGTAGGTATGAAGCATAAATTAAGGTTTAAATTTCATTTTTTCGTTAAAATGCTTAACTTAATGTTATCCTAGAGACAACAGCTTAGAAATATTCTACTTCATTAGTTTTTCTCGCGAATGATGAATAACCTGACAATGTATCGGCGACTCTGGAAAACGTAAAATTCTGGAACTTCACCTAACACCCGAAAAACCATTAATTTTCTTTTTCAGGGAAAATAACCGATTAAGAAAAATCCACGATAGGAGAGCCGACCAATCCTATCGGCGAAATCCCCAAAATTCGTTGATCCTACATAAAGGTAGTTACTTTGCACGGCACATTTCCTTCGCTTTTCATACCTTTCTTCGCGACCATAAAATATCGCTTAGCGTTTCATAGTTCTCAACGAACATCGATAACCAACGAGCGATCAAAAAATTTTACATCTACCTTGAATGGGAAAAAAAAAAAAAAAAAAAAACTCCGAGGAATGAGAACCTTCGTTAGAGTTTCGCCCATGTTTTTCCATTCTTCTCATGTAATTAACAATGTAATTAATATGCATACAAATGCTATGCCATTAACATTCATTTACGCTTTAGTTATGAAAAAAAAGTTGGACGAAGAACACACAGCGAACTTCATATTTATGATTTCTATTTCAATATCATCTCATGGTTTCATTTTCGACATTACAAACAACTCAGTTTCGATTTCTTTTTTTTTTCCATCCCTTAATGCGATTGAAAAAAGTTACTTCGGAGTTAAAATTTCAGTAGGGTATTGAATAACTTACTTAAAAAATCTACATTACAAATTACCTTGAAATTATCAATTCACAAATTGAAAGCTACGACGTTTACGTCGATTTGCCGTGTAAAGAAACAAAACTAGCATATTTGCCGTGATGGACCGCAGTATTTCGCGTGAACACTGTTCTTGGCTTGTTCGTCCGGTTTTCGTTCGGTTTTCGTACTTACTCGAAAACGTTTAAGGGGTACCTCCTTTGCGATCACATATAAACCGTACGTCGGATGTAGCGCGTAGCGTCGGAGCAAGAGCTCGTTTACTAATTATTAATAAACTAATTGCGGCTTCCGTTCGGGGCACGCCTTTCTCGCGTAAATCAAGACGTGCCGTCGCGATGAACACCGGGCTCCCTTTAAGCTCCAGTCTCTCTCTCTCTCTCTCTCTCTCTCTCTCTCTCTCTCTCTCTCTCTCTCTTTCTGTCTCTCTTTCGCATGAACTGCATGCTCTTTACACGCCATGTGTGAAATATTTATACGCGTGCCTCTACAGACCGGATTTCGTTGCTAAAACGATAGGATAATAAAACGATTTGTAAAGATACACTCATGATTAAAATAATCGATAGAAAAAAAAAATGATAAAAATTACACACACACACATATATATATATATATACATATGTGTACATAGGTTGAAAAAAAGTATAAAGAGTATCATTTTAATGATAGCACGAACTAGATTGTTTTAATTTGCCGTGTATCACAGGTTCTTGATAGATCGTAAAGTCAATAATTTTCTATAGTCGTTCTCTCCTCTATAACTCAGGAACATAAACGGGCGATCATAATAAGCCACGTTGAGTCGATGATTTATCGTTCGACCAATACGTATATCTACTTCTAACGTTATAAACGGCTGTACAATTACAGTTATATCGAACTCAAGACTGGTTTCCACTCCCTAAACATTGCTCGCATTGAAACATCATTTATTTTATTAATTATATCCAAAAACAACAAATAGAACTAATATATGAATTTGAACTAGAATACATGCTGATTTTTATGTAGGATTGCTTTTTACATATGAAAAGAGAAATCAGATATACCAAT
Source organism: Vespa mandarinia (assembly GCF_050613455.1). Taxonomy (NCBI): domain Eukaryota; kingdom Metazoa; phylum Arthropoda; class Insecta; order Hymenoptera; family Vespidae; genus Vespa; species Vespa mandarinia. The sequence goes on from NC_140820.1 coordinate 3,232,770, forward strand.
TTTAAAAGAACAAGAACGCGTATAGCATTTTTACCGCTGAGATTCTCAAAAGATAACGAAAAAAAGGGGATCATAGACCAGTAGTATGGTAAAAGAGTACAAGAGGTATCCATGGCGAAAAACACAGCCCTGACATCACGTACCACGTGATATTAGTTCATATATCGCGAGTAAACATGCAGCGACGCATAGAGAGTGTAAAAGTATAGCTGTGGTCTCGTGCGGCTTAGAAGAAAGCGAGTGAAAGAGAGACAGAGAAAGAGAGTTAGAAAGAGGGAGCAAAACAGAGATATAGAGAGAGAAAGAGAGAGAGAGAGTGAGTGAGTGAGAAGGGAGGAAGGGCACGTATTTGATGTAAACTATAAAAGCAACCCCTTCTTCGTGCCACTTGCTACCCCTTGTCCCTCCTTGTCTCTCTCTCTCACTCTCTCTCTCTCTCTCTCTCTCTCTCTTTCTCTCTTTCTATTCTTTGGTAACCTGCTCGCTCGCGTAGCATATTGAATCTTATGAATCCACAGGCCGTGCGGTTGGGGCTACCTTTGCAAAGAAAAATTTAATTTCCCACGATTTCAGGCTTTACGCTGTTATGGGCAGTTATGATTGCTATGATCAAGATACGATCCGTCTGGAACCCGAACAAAGATGATAAATGACATGATATATAATTAGAAATATATGTATTTTGTTTTATGTCGATTTTGTTGTTTTTAAATTTGTATAGAAAGAACTTTTCATTTGTTATGATTTTCTTTCAAATCGACTTTTAAAAACAAAATTTCTATACAGATTATACCACTCTAGCATGTAATACTAGAAATAATCGTTAGCAAATATTCGTATAATACGTTTTATAATATTTTAATAATAGTCATATTTGTCCATAATGAATATATTTAATAAGCAAGAAAAATAGTTAATTGCTTAAACCTTTTTATCTCTACGATACGAAATGAGAATAATGTTCTAGGTACATATTCGAGCCAACGAATCAAAACAACGGCTATGTTTCGAAAGAGCGAGAAAGGAAGAAAAGAAGAAAAGTAGAAAACGAAAACTACGTAGTTAATCCTGCCTTTCAATCGTACCGGAAGACCGAAAACGCACGCACCGTACTTTTCCGTTCACTTTTTGAATTCCCGATCCTTCACCCTAGTCCTTGCTCTTTTTTTTCTTCTCTCTTTTCGATTCCACGTAATGCAGAGGCTGTTTCATGCCGCCAGAAAAAAGGCACCCTTTCTCTCTTTCTTTCTCTTTCTCTCTTTCTCTCTTTCTCTCTTTTTCTCTTTCTCTCTCTCTCTCTCTCTCAACCTGGCGCATTGGTTACAGCGGAAATAATGTCGGTGCACTTTGAAAGTCGGTGAGAGAGCGGAGAAGAGAAGCTTCGGAGGATAACAGGAAAGTGGTGAGACGCAAGGGTGGTTTCGAAGGGTGGTGCTCGGAGAAGGAGAAGGGTTGGAAAACGGAGAGAGAAATCGACAGGAAGAAGAGAGAAAGAGAAAGGATGCTGGAGGAAGGGATTCGAGGTTGAGGGTGGAAAGATGGCTGGGGGTTGGAGGGAGGTAGAAACGGGGGCGAGAATATTGGTTGACTTGTAATACCGAGAGTGGAGGAGGCAGGGACCCGGCGAATATTAAATATATTATTACATTCATTCTCATTTCCCTTTTAGCTACGGCATACTTGCTTGTTCCCTTCATTCTAGCGATAACTTCGAGCTGGCTTTGAACGCAAACAAATAAGTGGTTATAAATACATATAGATATTCATATCATATTTCCTAAATATGTACATACTGTAAATAGTTAAACAAGTAAGGGCAATAAATTCTTATCGATATCCTTTCTATATAAAATAACAACGAATAAATAAAAACACTGCAGTATTTTCCTTAGATTATTAAATATAAGATATATGAAAGAATTCAAAAATATTTAAACAAATTTATCGTCGTGTACATATACATGCCACTTGAAAATTTCTCATTACTCTCCGTCTCTATCTTTTTCTCTTCTAATAGTTACTCATTATAAATAGGAACCGTGGCTAAGAGAGATGGAGTGTAAGAGATAGATAGAGAAAGAGAAAGAGAGAGAGAGAGAGAGAGAGAGAGAAGGAGAGAGAGTGAGAGAGGTATAAAGCATAGCGGAATGTGTGTACGATGCAAACACATAATCGAGGATATTAAACGTAATTAGCTACTCCTGTAAGCATGCGCCATAGATACATCGAACGGAATATGTATCGATATATCGATCGATGGTTACGCGTTCATAGACGACGAGCTGGACTGAATGTGTATCGAAGGCCTTTCCATTAGCGTACCAACTCTCTATCGTTTCACCCCCAACCCTCTCAGCTCACCCCACTCTTTTATCTTTACCCGTCTCCCACAGTCTCTGATTTCTCTCGTGGGAAATACATCCTCTCGTTTCTAATTATTTTGCCTCTTCTACCAATGATCCATTTCTCCATAAGTCTCAAACGTCGCTTACCTTACACCTGAAATAAAATAAATACATTTAGAATGACTTTTCTTTTCTCTTGTTAAATATAATTTATTATTTATTTAACGAATCATATTAAATTTCTAAAATCATATAAAATCTCTCATGATGAAAATGGAAGCTTAAATATAATGTTTTCTTATAAATGACGTAATTACTTTTAATGATTTTGTTTTTAAAAAACGATGTCATTCATCGTTCTAAACGTTGAATAATAATGGATATTCAATTACCATACCAGGAATGAATATTTTCCTGGTTGCAAGAACATTGCCACTCGAGATATTCGGGCTACCATTTTGCATGTGTGTATATCCATTACGTGCGAACATGTAAGATGTATATTCCCACATCAACTGGATGGTGTTTTACAACGAAACGTAACACGACTTGTGAGAATCACAAAACACGTGGGCGTATCAAGATGTCTCTCTTTTGGTACCTTACATGAATGTTTATCTCAAAGGCGTAACTTTTTTTAAAGTTAATTCAATCATTTCTTTTTCTTTCTTACGTGATTTTTCTTTTATCCTTTTATAGAAATTAAACGCTTAAAATGATTTGAAAAGAATACTTTAGATTTAGAAATTGTTTCATGATTTTTTTCTGATTAATTCCATCCCAGCAAACTAATTCATTCATTATATAGTACGTTAAATATTTTACAAAAAAAAATTGTGAGATTTTTTTGTTTTTTTTGTTTTCTTTTTTCTTTCTTTTACGATATTATAATTATTTTTTTAAAGATGGAAAATAATGTAAAACTTATAGAACTTCGTTAACTATGGAGCACCAGAGTTCCAAATCTTTTTGTCTTTTTTCTTAACGATACATTAATAACAATTTCATATAAGGTTTCAAGAAGAAAAGGGATAAATTGATAGCTACGCTAGTGGAACTCGTACAATCTACGTATTTCTGCCCACGCATTCTCATCGTCCGATCGATGAAAATCGATACGATCTCGTTAGGTATCTCACGAACCGTTCTCGAAAGCGATCTGGATGATCCAGAGACATCGATGACCTCTCCATCTCTCGATGTTGTTGGCTTCATTTTATACGTATATATGTATATATACATTGCGCATATACGTATATACATATAAAATACGTATATTTGTACAATAATAAATTTTTTAAACAAAAATGTCTAATTTTGACAATGATCAAATTATTTTTTTTATCAATAATTATTTAATAGTAATAAATTTATTTTTCTATTACATCTATATAAATATATATATATATACATATATATATATATATATATATATATATACCTACTCAATTTGACCTTTTCGTGAATAGAGTGTTTTCACTACGGTATCCGCATGCCTTTCGTAAATAACTTTTTCGAAAATGGTCTAGAGAGAGATGGTCTACACTTTTTCACAGACCTATGAAAAGCGCGTTGCCATGTAACGTATATCAACGATTTTTGAAACATTGCAAATGGACGTAACAATGGTAAAAAACGAAAATGCATTTTTCGTAAGATTTATTTTTTCTGGTTTTATTCTATTAAATTCACAAATATTTTATATTTTTCATAGATGGCTCCTATATATATGCCTTTTATAAATCCAAAAAATCAATGATTTATCAAGAAAAAATTAACGTCATAGAATTTTCACTATGATCGCAAGACTCATTCGATATTTTGATAAAATTATCAGAATTCGTTTATGAACTCGAATACGTTTTTAATTATCAACAGATTCGAAAGAAAAAAAAAAAATCATGAATTCGTTCAACCAATAGTCAGCCATCCGTTCGCGGCAAAAAGTGAACTTGCCGAGATGTAATATTGGCGGTTAAGAGAAAAGCGTAGCCAAATCAGGGATGATTGCCACGGCAAATCACACGCTACGCGCTTGACTAATGCGCGGCTGAGTCGGATAAATAATGCAGCGAGAGTGCGATTAGCTAATGCACACCCGCGCCTCGTTTATATCCCCATCTGCATGCCCCCTCGTTTCTCTCTTCTTCATCCTTTCTCTTCTCTTCTATCATGAACCAACTCATCGGGCAAGCTTCCATCGTTCGCGATCATATTTTTCAAAGCTAACGTCAATGTCCCGCCGAGGATATTCGTACCAACGATTACGTTTTTCAAATAGATCCTTGCCTATCATTCTTTCCTTTCGTATCGTTTTTACGTTTCATCCGTCTGATTCTCTTAATAAGCGGTCAACGTCGTCGATGGACATTTTCATTTTGGTATATTCCACCAATTTATTTGGAAATGTTCTATCACGTCTGTTCGCGAATTCAATCTTCTTCGGGTTTCAAATTTGATTATTTTCTACTGGATTTATACACTGAATTTTTTTCTCCAATATGGCACGAACGAAGCTTTAATAATCTATAATCACTTGCATAAAATTTTAAATACAAAAAATTATTTATTTTATTATCGAGCAATATCGAGCTTCATTGGGAGAGAAGATCGATTCGTCGTCGAGGAGACGTCGCAAAGTCAATTGAAATTCATAGGTTATCGCTCGAACTTTCGAATTTCCCCAGCAATTTCCCGTGCGTGCGAGCGGGAACGACTGAGGCGCGTGTACCGGAAGTACTGAATGTAGCATGTCGGAAATCGCGACGAGAATTGCTCAAACTTGTGCAAGTTCGGGTGGACTTTGTGCTCCTTTTTGTTACCATTTCGTTGTCTTGAGAAATTTCAAGGAAAGCGAAAGGAGAAATAAAGGAAACGAAACAATTAACATTGATTGGTTATAAGAAATACGTGAAGATCGAAGAAAAATTCAAATCTCCCGCGCTTTTCTTGCAATACTAGGGAATTTGTGTAGTGACGTAGAAGAAGTACGAGATCGAGGTTGGCAGCTGAAGGGGTGGACGACCAGGAGGAGGAAGAGGAGATAATGGGGAGGGGATCTCGATGGTGGTAACGTGCGCTTGGTTTCGCACCAACGGATATCCCGGCGAAATCCGATAAACCGCAAAAGGCTATTTGTTAGAATGAAAAAATCACTTCCTACGCGTACGTCCACGTCCTGATAAACTCGACGGATCGTATCACCGGCTGCGATACGTCAAAACAGAAACGGCGTGAATTCAATATCCCGATTTCAAAGTCCACCGACATATATGTACGTTACTCGATCTACCACCCTCCACAACCCTCTAAAATATCTCCTTCCTCCTCTCTCTTTCTCTATCTGTCTCTGTCTCTTATTCTGGAAGCGCTTCATTTTCGTCCTTCTGTCTGAATAGCGAGTTATCCTAGAGAGAGAGAGAGAGAGAGAGAGAGAGAGAGAGAGAGAGAGAGAGAGAGAGAGAGAGAGAGAGAGAGAGAGAGAGAGAGAGAGAGAGAGAGAGAGCTCGTTTAAAGATTTTTTAAATCTGTAATGAAAGGTTCAATTTTACACGATAATACGATGACCTTTGATTTTAATAAAAATACCATTAGTTCTTAATATCAAATACGCAAATTTCAAAGAAACACAAAGAATGTTTAATCTTATAGTAGCACGCAAAAGCTTTTAATATCTATAAAGTATGTATTCTTGGCTTTAATGGAAATACCACAAAATGCAATTATTTGCTAATGTAAAATATCATCTCATCATTATCGCGATTATTAAACGCATAGTGAGATTAATTTTGTGGCTGTTATCACTACCGATCCGAGGTGGATCGTTACGGCAAATAATAGAAGGGTTAGGACGTGTGTGTTAGAGAATAAGAGAGATAGAGAGGGTACGAAAAGATGAAGGTGGAAGTGTCAGGAGGCAAGGAACGACCGAGGCAAAGATAATGGAGGTATTCATAAGGGTTGCTGGCTCCTTATCGTATAAATGACGCGAGAAGCCGCACTCCGATACGTTATACACGCCTCGTTCGAGCTGTGGTTTGATAACGGATGTGGACGATGTACCGGTCCTTTCCGGTATTCTCGGTTAGGCGAATACGTCTCTTGCTTCAGTGATTACTATGCCGACTGCAAGACCATAAATGTTACTGCAATAACAGTCTCCTATCGGACTACCACAAATTCACAAAAGCGTATACATTTCACAGTTATGTTTTAATATGTTTCTATAATGTTAAAAAATATATTATAAAATTATAAAGTACGTGATAAACTTAAGGAATATTTTGAAACAGGTATCATTGCACAAATTCTGACCAATTCGGCCGCTATTAAGTATAACCATTACTGCAGGAAGAATGACCAGCTCTAAACACAGAATAAAGTGAAAAGCGAAAACAGGCAAACAGACCGATGAACGAGGACTATGTGGATGCAGAGGCAGGTGTCATTAAATCACAGAAACAGCCTCTGTTATTGACTCCATGGACAAATTTATCGTCGGTGGGCTATGCGTTTCGTTGTGTAGTGGGTCCTCGACGTTCTAACCCCCACACCACTATTCAGTACGGTCACCAGTGATGGTTCTCTTCCCTTGGACCACCACCATACTCACAAGCTACCCCTTCTGTACCCACCACCCGTCATTGTTCTGGTTTATTCGGTGATTTGTGGATTTTACTGGTCGTCCACCACCTCCTCCTCTTCCACGTACTTTCCATCAACCCTCTTTTCCTCCACGTTTCGTCTCTTCTTGTACTGCCTTGGTCGTATCCTGGCACCTTTAGTTGCCTGCTCGATTTAGAACTAAACTCTGCGAATATCGAGGATACCAATCCTTCGCGATAGATTAATATTAAATAATGATTTTTAATGAAAGATTTCACATAACCGAAGAATATAATAAATTCCATTTTCTGAACAACATGTATTAAAATTCCATTTTTGTTACTATCTTGTCGCAATGACGCACGTACTCTATCATAGAATCTGATTTGTACATGAACAAATATGGACGACGAAGTCTGTTTCGGAACTGTCACCTATCAGTTTCCGTTTGTTATACGAGTTTCACGTGCTACTGGTAATTGGACTACACTCCATTTTTTTTCTCTGGCAGCCTGTAAAAATCAACGTAACTCTGATTTCGACGATATAGTAACAATTACTACGTTTTTCTGTTGTAACCTTATTGAAGTATTGATAAAATGTCTCTCACAGTGTCAAAAATTTGCTATCTATTTTGATTTCATAAAACAAGAAACGATGTAATGTTAGAGATCGTCTATATTAAGTAATATGTACGAAAACCATAACCGATTCTAAAACGTATAATTAAATACTAAATTGATTACAGAGATGAACATTATAGAATCGACAGTTTTTGTAGTTTAAATCTCGGCAAGCGAAGTTTATCAAGCGAAGAAAATCCAAAAACGCGAAGTCTCGAGTAAAAGAAAAGAAAAGGGAAAAAAAACGAAATGGCAAAAAAGAAGCAAGAAATGGAGTTTCGATTCTTCGTTCTCTCGAGAAGGAGAGCCATGCGATTATCAGGCCATTTTGTTCGAGCTTCCTAGAACTCTCGTTGGTTTTCGCTCTTTTACTCGCGAGATTCCAACTCGCGCATTTCGCGAATGGCCGATCGCTATTAAACGGAACGAAACAGAGGTGGAAGAACTGGATGGTGATGGTTGAGGATAAGCATAAAGAGAAAGAAAGAGAGAAATAGAAAGAGAAGAAGCGTAGAAGAGGGTGGAAGGGAAGAGGGAACGGGTTAGAGGGAGAAACTGCGAGGTGTCTGCTAGTGCGAGAAAGAGAGATAAAGAGAGAGAAAGAGAAAGAGAGAGAAAGAGAGATAAAGAGAAAGATAGAAAGAGAGAGAGAGAGAGAGACAGAGAGAGAGACAGAGAGAGAGAGACAGAGAGAGAGAGAGAGAGAGAGAGAGGGAGAGAGAGAGAGAAACAGAAAGAGAAGGAAAGAGAGAGCACATCGCGCCGGCACTTAGGCCTGGCTTTTAATCTTCGAGCCTCGAGAAGAGCTCTAATTAGAGCTGGCTCTAGCTCTAGCTACGAGCCCGAGCTCCGTTATAAGCAGGAGTTAGAGTAGGTACCCCGGTAGGAGGTGGAGGTATGTTTAGTTTTTAGCCGAGCGCGCAGTTACACGCGGTGGTAATTAAAATCTTGATTAATGCACGTGTCCATCAGGGCCGCCTCTAATGAACTTTCACGTCGCCTGCACTCTTAAGTCCACACACGAAAGCATCGCGATCGTCTTCTTATTATTCTTCTTATTCTTATTCCTCATCTCCTTCATCCTTTCCTCCTCCTCTTCATTTTCTGCTTCTTCGTCTTTTTCTTGAAGGAATGGGATACGATCCTAATCGTTCTATCTCGATCGGTGAAAGATCGTTCTTGGACGAGTTTAACGATCGGGAAGTAAATGTGAAAAGTGCTGTCTATACGCTCTAACTCGTGGTTTCATTTCCTTGCTCTATTTTATATTAGATGCATTACGAGAAAATTAGTTCATTTTCTAGCAATAGATTTCTCTTACCCTTCCAAGTAAAGTATCTAGATCGGAATAATATCGTATAAAAAAAAAAAGCAAATCTCTCTCTCTCTCTCTCCCTCTCTCTTTCTCTCTCTTTGTCTCTCTTTCCCTCTCTTATTCTCTAATTTTTTGCGTACGCACGTTTTCATCGACTCTCTAACTATGAAATTGTACGCGTTTCGTCGCGTTTGAAAATTTTGATGAAACAAATTCCACATCGGGAAGCTCTTTCTCTCTCTCACTCTCTCTCTCTTTCTCACTATTCGCCGATCCCGTTCGTCCGAGCAAGGTGGAATTCGTTTAATGAAATTTAAAATGTTGTTTGGTTCGTTTATTGAATTTATGAAGATATTACGTTGAGTTGAAGTAGTTCGTCGAATGGAATAAAATAAAATAAGCGATATGTGCTTGTCCGACCGCGATACAAAGATAAAAAGAGAGAGTATGGTTACATGAAAGGGAAGAAGAGAGCGAAAGAGGTAGAAATGGTACATAATGAGACCCGGTTAAAAAAGAGATACATTGGAAAATAAGTTTGTAATAACGGCGAGGCCACATCGATTGCCGTTAATTAATTTGCGGTGGGAGTGATCAATAAGTGGGAGATATAAAACGATTCCCGACAAAAAGAGAATCGTAACCAATGCGAACAGGCAAAATGGGCTTGCATATGAGCTTACCGGAATCGTTGGAAATTAAATCGAAGCATTCCTATTGATATCTCTTTTCCTATTTTCTCTTTTTTCTTTCCTTTCATCGGATTACAACCATCCTCTATATGTATATACACATACACTCATACACAGACATATATATACATATAAATAACTTTCATTTCTTCTATCCATATACAAGAGTCTTTTCCAATTATCCGCGACCTAATAAGAAGCTCGCGGTAATAATTAATAATTTGTCAATAAGATAATTTCCTCGAAGTGCTGTTGTTTGATTTTGACAAATGTCATGAATGAAAGAAAAAAATAAAAAAAAAAAAAAATTAATTACATTGCCGCATTTCACGTCTTCATAATTAAAACGAATAATACAAACTGTAGTCAGTCATATTGCTATATAGAAAATTTTTCTTTAGATTTGATTCTTATATAAACTTTTTTCTTTTACGATCCTACAACGTCGTCCACTCGTGAACAAGAAAAACATTCATACACAAAAAAAGAACGTGGCCCCGATAATTATGATACGACGCTATCTCATAATTATGCCCGTAATAATTACTCCTACAAATTCATCTTGCGGACGGAAGGTTAAATAATCTTCCATATCTCGCAGCCGAGCCATCGTCTTCGTCGTCTTCGTCGTCGTCGTCATCGTCGTCGTCGTCGTCGTCGTCGTCGTCGTCGTCGTCCTCGTCGTAGTCGTAGTCGTAGTCGTTGTCGTTGTCGTTGTACTCGTCCTACCGTGCTCCCACACTTTTCCCCTTAATTAAAAATCATGAATTAATCAGATCGTTAGTAATCAGGCGCTCGTCTTCTCGCGTGGACGCTCTTTCGTCTCTAAATTTCTCTCACTCGTCTCGCCTCAAATAGACGTCGTAGTGCTTTTACGGTCCCTTTAGCCTTCCAACCTCCCACCCCCACCACCCCCATCGAGGCGGCGCGCCGTTCGTTAAGGGTGGATTCATCCCCCAAATTAAATCAATTACCATACTAAGGCGGATTTTCGGAAAGCTCGACTTCTACCAACACCCAACCTTATATATCTATCTTGCTCTCTTGCATCGTCTATTTCACCCTATCCGTCTTTCGTTTTAACCCTGTCTTTTGACAACGTTTCGTATACTCGTTACTCTCTAGCAAAATACGTTTTACTCTTATCGAGAAGAAGTCACGTTGTTTAATGGGAAGTACTTTAGAAGGGAATAGAAATGAGCTAGAAGACAATGTGTTTATTGTAACGCGAAGATAGTTAAATTTCATTAATGAAAAATCTTCGTTTTATTAGTTTGTTTTAAGATCTTTTAACACCTTAAGATTTCTTACTTTTTTTTTTCTTTTTTTTTTTTTAATATAATAATCTTATTCAACAGATTTCTGTTATCGTTATAATATTCTCAAAATTTATTGTTATTAAAAATCAAATTAATAATTAATCAAATTTTATTTCGTTATACGAAAATATTCCGCAGATTCTGAAAATTGCAAATAGAAGCAAAAGTATCGAGCTCGAAATGTGTCACGAAAAGAGCACTAAGAGATGGATCGTGGTGAGCGTTAGACATTTCTCTCCATCCTGGACGTTCTCGAACTTCGTTTGAATTTCACTTGAGGAGACGCTAAAAGGTTCCGAGGTTGTATCAGAAAGATTTTGCTTTTAGCACATTCACGATAAAACGCGTCCATCGACTTCGACGACTACGTCGGCAGTCCACGGTCTTTGCGTTTCGTCCTTTCTGAAGTACTTCCGTCATTTTATGATAGGCTTCTTTTATAACAACGGTAATGCGTTCTCTTTCAAAAAAGAAAGGATACATCCATAAGACTATGTGCAAACTGACATATCCTTGAAATCACGAAGCGCATTTAATATTACGATAAAGTTCATACGTATAAAAAAATTTTTACTTTCGATAATCGACCGATCTTAACGAAATATCAATACAATAGGAAATCGAACTTGCGTCTTATCGTCTCATAGTTAACTATAAAGAAGCCAAACTGGGCTCTTCGATTAAAAGCGCCAAGTGTCGCTGGAAAGGGCAATAAATAACGCCTCGTCGTTAGAGACCTTCCGATCTACCGAATGAAAAAGAATGGCCGCTCTTAATCGCTCTTCCAATCGGTTAATGCACCGCTCGTGGCGCTGCGGTAAGCTGAATAAATGGTCCTGTTCGCTCTCTTTCTCTTTTTCTCATTTCTGACCGTACTCGTACTGCCCACCTTCGCTTCGAGTTGATTTTTTTTATCAATCAACCATCGGCTTTCGACTTCGTCGGTAACTAACATGGAGACCGTTAATCGTACGAGCGATTGCTTCCTTCAGATAACAAATCATTCGGAAATCAAAAGTATCCACTTAGGAAGTTTTCCTTCGCATTTGTCGCGCGATACCTTTCGTTATATGACCTATCAGAACTTGGATCAACTTTCAATGACAATCTAAAAAGGATAAGTCTTTCAAATACAAAGGAAGATCCTGATCTCAAATCAGTTTATCAACAATTGCTTCACATATTGCTTTGAAAGCAATTTTACGATCAAATATTTCAAACAATTGTTCACACTTTTTCCATGAAATCTGAAACATTATCGAATTCGATAAAATTCGTTCGAAAAGCTCAGAGCATTGAACAATATCAGCCCCCTGACACCGGCATTCTCGGCGTAGCAACGAAATCAGATCGTTATCCAATCGGAAAAGGAAGAACTACATCGAGAAGGAGACGGAAAAATCAAGATCGAAAGAAAGAGAAAAAAGGTCTACACGAAAATCCTACCGATCCTATAACGACCACCTTTAGGCGTATCTCCAACGGGTAACAGCAAGTACAACACCAAGTCCATTCAATCTAATACTTCTAGAGGGAGGGAGGTTGGAATAGTGAGGAGGTAGGGGAGAAGGAGGAGGAGGGTTAGCAACAACCATTTGAACTCACACAGCCAAAGGGGTCGACACGAGCGTGGTTAGGGGCAGTTTAATATCGGATAATTGAATCCGAGCCACCCACCCTCTATCCACACGAGGCCTCTGCCTCGCTCTGAGCCCGGAGGAACGAGAGTGCGAGAGAGAGAGAGAGAGAGAGAGAGAGAGAGAGAAAGAGAAAGAGAGAGAGAGAAAGAGAGAGAGAGAGAGAGAACAAACTGGTCGAGTAGAAGGTGCCAAGCTAGAAAGAGACGGCTAGATGATTGGCGACAGCGTGGGAGGTTTGGTAGACGATTTCTGGAGGGGATAGAGAGTTGGATAGCGAAGGATAGCAATATAGAAAGAGTAGCAGCTACCTAGACTCTTATTGCGAGTCTGTTAAATGAGAGTGAAAGAGACAGGATATCAAGGTAGAGAGTTCGCTCGTTTCCTAATTTCTGATACGGATCGGCTTGGATGCGAAGAAACCAAAGGTCCTTCTCATTGTTTCTAAGAGTAATCTTGAGTAACTTCATTTTCTGATGGTGAAAGAGATGGACTTCGTGGGTGTTTTGGAGATAGGGGTTGGGTGGATAAGTTTAACCCCACGACGCTTTCGCGATGCAATACCACTTGAGGCAATAAGGCTAAATTAAACCCGAACTAAAGTGCCTTGTGCCGATTCGAACTGTCCAACCCCTATGTGTAAATGGGGGTAGATTGTTTTTTCGTCTACTCTTTTTAGGGGGTGGTAGATACCATTAGTGGGTTTTTGCGTTTTCCTTTTCTTCGGCATTTTATGGTTTTCAGGAAAATAAGTCGCTCACTTCCAAACGGCATAGTTTGGAATGGTTGCCAGTGGTCGGTGGTAACGGAATGCGAAGTGGATGGACTAATTTATTGGGACTGCTATAAATTCATAGTGGTCTACTCGAGGCAAATGTAATTGTATTTCGGAAGGGGAAAAAAATTCTTTGGAAATGAAGGTGGTTCCATGGTGTATTAGTAGGTTAAGTTTTATTTTGTGGATCTGTTTCTTTGTGTGCGTGGCATATTAAAAAATGTTATATAGGAACATATCATATGGGATATGGGATAGTTATGTTCAGGATTCAATGAATCCCATTGTAATAGAATTTAACTTAAAAGTTTTTCTTTCTTCTTAACTTAAATGTTAATTTTTTTTGCGATCGATCATAGAAATAGTAGTGACATAAAAATTAGTGATTTAAAAAAACTTCATCTTTCAGATATCCTATTACTTTTTGTTATCATTTATCGTATTTTCGGAAACTTCTTGGTGGGCCGTTTGCGTGTTTATCTCTCTTTCCGTTTCTCTCTCTCTCTCTCTCTCATTCTCACTCTCTCCTATTCCCCCTTGCTTCTCATTCTATCTCCTTCCTTCTCTCTACTTTCTGTCACCTTCTGGATTTGATTGAATTTTTTCCCGAGAAAGAAATGTTTCCACCAAATGAATCCGTCGAAATATTGCATTCCGACAAGCACGATCCAATTTTTCGTTTAATAAAAGAGACCTACTGTCTGTCTGTCTTTCTCTCTCTCTCTCTCTCTCTCTCTCTTTCCCTCGCTCTTTCTCTCGCTCTCTCTTTCTCTGTTTCTCATTGGTTTCTTCTTTCTCCAAGGCTCTGAAAGAGGACTGCTTCTTTTCTACCTTGTAACCCATAACCCTTAGCTTCTTACTCCGCTACTCATTTTTCTTCATAGCTATAGAGGCAAAATACCGTTCCATAAATCTTAATCCATCCAATGATTTTGTTTTGATAAATAAGAAATAAAAAGTATATATATATATATATATAAAATAAAAGAAATTAAAATGAATAAAGGAAACTTGAACATATAAGAGAAATTACAAAAATTGGATTCATTTACATTTGTGCAAATACAATATCAAGATACAAATAAATAAAAAAATATAACAGCTATAAAATAAACGTTACAGGTAATTACGTACAAATGAGATAAAATTTCCAGGGCTGAATAATCGAAGAGAAAGAGCTCGCGTACGAGAGAGCAAAGCGTACAAATACACTTCTGCTACATCCCAGTTCCCCTAAAAAAAAAAAAAAAAAAAAGAAAAAAAAATGAACACAAGGAAAACAGACTTTACAACGACGCGGGAAACGATTTTGTACGAATAAAATTCAAATGGGATGGCGAGCAAGCAAACGCGAGAGAAATAATTTCTGTAAAATTATTAATAATCACGACGCGATCTCTCCCACCTCCAACGCGTAGGGGTGGTATTTCACATATAAAAAAAAAAAAAAGAAAAAAGAAAAAAGAAAAAAAATTCCATAGCGATCGAGAGCCGTTCGCATCGCGCGATACCGGTCGACTCATCGCCACGATGAGACTTGTAATTAAAAAATTAATTAAACGAAATCTCGATCGGGGATGATTTTTTGGTGCATATTGCGATCGTCATTGTGTGTACACTCGTACCACGTATCATCCGGGGTCATTATGGCGGTTGAGTTTCGACGATTTTATCCCCTCCCCTCCCTCCTCCCTCTTCTGCCCCATTCACCCTCTTTCTCTCCTTTTTTTGCCTACTCGTACTCAATGTATGTACATACATACATATGTACGTATGCGTACGCAATTGCACATCGTCGATTTATTCGATCCTTCTATGAAACGATCACAACGCTCTCTTCCTCTTTGTCTCTCTCACTTTTTCTCTCGGTTTTTTATTCGACCAATACCCATTTCATCGGTTGTTTGCGTTATATGTATAAAACATGAAGTGAATAGTAATATTTCGCGGGGTTATATACAAATGGCGGCGTTCTTTTCTCATTAAAACTATGGGACTAATTATTAAATGATATTGTTTTAATTAGTTTCTTAAATATATGTTGCCAATATCAAAGAACAATGTCTTAGAATAATTCGAAATACAAGTCAATTATAATTTCAAATAAAAATTATGTCATGTATTTAAAATTCTTTGATTATAACTTCATCCTTTGGTAATTTCATAAATTTGATCTAAATCATTAGTTGGTGAGATTTAATTTATTATATTAATTATTGAAATATCTAATCAAAGAAAAATCTAACGATAGAAACAATGATTAAACGAGAGACGAAAGGGTGTAAAAACAAGAGAGAAAGAGTAGAAAAAAAGAGAGAGAGAGAGAGAGAGAGAAAGAGAGTGAATGAGTGAGAGAGAAAGATAGTCGCGTGCTCGCACGTATCTCGATGTTTTAATCTCACTGGCTCGGATTTCCGGCTCTACAAAGGGATAACTCACCCTCGGAACTTTAACCCCACCCTATCCACCAGTCCATGGGGGAATTTTCACTTTGGCCGGAGTTGCGACGATGGTGATTTACTTAATGAGGACTGCCAAAGAAAAGAGAGAGAGAGGAGAGAAGGAGAGAGAGAAAGAAAGGAAGAGAGAGAAAGAGAGAGAAAGGAAGAGAGGAAGATGGAAGAGTTAAGGAATCGAGTCGAGGTACGCATTGTCTTCCTTACAAACAGCGAAGGGTGAGAGAAAGTGTGTCGAAAAACAATGGGGGTTGCGTTATACCCTTGCGAGCATAAGATAGAAAGAGAAAAAGAGTCGAAGTCAAACCAGCCCCCACTCTCCATCGCCTTCATGAAAACGTGACCCAGTATAATTCTTACGGCGTGTAGGTACGACCTTTGAGCTACCCGGAAAGAAAACTCACCCCCTCGAGAACTACTCTCTCTCTCTCTCTCTCTCTCTCTCTCTCTCTCTCTCTTTCTTCCGCTATATATTCTTCGGGGAGAAGAGGCTTGGTAGTAGTAGTGTTGGCGATTCTCTACGTCTCTTCGTAAGAAGACAATAACTTTTTACCATTTTGTTTACCTCCCTTCTGACAGTTCCTTCCTTCTCAAGCTAACCCCTTCCATTCGACCGCTTTGTATTTAGCAATTTTGAGAAATCTTGTCTCAGCAAGAAAGATTCCCAACTCGTAAATTCAGATCTCAATAAATATCTCTTTAGAAATATTGAATAAGATGTTAATAAGCAAGGAATAATTACTGATTCTGCTATAGAAAGGATAGTCTTGATAAGGTTTTTCAATAGTTTTGAGAAATGGTGAGAAAATGGAAATAAGTGTTTTTTATCTATCAAGGAAAGAAGAAACGATATTAAGAAAACGACGATAATATCTTCCAAGATTTAATCGAAGAAGCTTCTTTACGTCGGTCCTACTTTATTGGCAAACAGTACGAAGTGACAAATTTTTCTCAGCATACCTAATGCAATTTCGCTAAAACCCGCATAACGTGAATCCCCGAATTGAACTAACGCGAAAGTCTAAAGTCTTCCTTCCTTTCTTCGTAACTTATACAAGTTATTGAAAGTTTGTCCATCAGAATGCACTACATTGTAAACAATTCCGAATAGTAAGAATTAGAACAGAAGGAAGGATCGTTGGTACCAAGTAGCACGGATCAATTTATTCCTTGATTTATGTTTCTTTAAAGACCCTCATGCTACACCCTCCTCCTCCTCCTCCTCCTCCTCCTCCCCCCTCTACTTCTTTCTCTTCTCCACCCACCTCATCGTTATTTACGACATGTCGTGATAGCATGTCCGCGTGCCGTGGTTAGGATTAACGTCATGCCCTTAATTCATCGCCGAAGCATAGCTTTGTTTCTCCCTCGAAGACCTTTTTAACTATTCAGGTGTACCTACCACCCAACCCCACCCATCGCCACCAACGACCTTTTCTTTCAAGAATAATGTCCTACCTTATAGTTTCCTTGGGAACAAAAAGTACAGTAACGAGGAAGAACTCTGCTTAAAATGCTATAAGACGGAAGTATTCTATCGCATTTTATTCTATCAATATATTTTCGTTGCGTGCTATAACGCCGTATATTGTAGTTTTTATGTGTTATTTAGAAAGATATCAGGGACAAAATTATCAATTATAAATTCAAAAACAATAATATATTAAAAGATATTAAAAGCGTATTAAAAATCTTTCAATGAGGTTACAATATCGTATATTTATATTAGGTTTATCATCATCGAGTTCACTATCGATAACTAGTTGCGATCTGTTCTTCGATCATTAACAACTTGCACTCGTAAAAATCAAAAGAGACGCAGTTAAAAAGAAAAGGGAAAACAAAGATAAAAATAAAAGGATGGATATAAAAGCAGAGTGGAAAAGAGAAACTCTTGTATGCGATTCATTGGCTCGCGAGCGATCCTCGCGAAAGAGATGCGTACTCGCTCGCTAGCTCGCGTCGACGGCTTTCCCTACGTTTCGAGCCCGTTCGAGAGTGTCTTTCGAAGGGTTGTAGAACATTCCCACTAAAATATAAAGTGGCTTTCGGGGTGGCATAGCAATGGGGTGCCTATCGCATGCATTCAGCCGGGGAGGAAAAGCGGGAGGAGGGAGGGCTATTGATCGAGTGTAGAGCCCAGTCAACCCTCTCACTGTTCGCCTATACCTACACGCAAATCTTGTATATAAAATCATATGTGTAAGTGTGTAAGCACTTGCATGCATCTTTGTATCTGTGTTATGTGTATCTATGCCTCTTGCGGTTTGTATGTACAAACGAATGCCTTGGGATAAAGGCTTAATTTCTAACTTTTGTCGGCTCGCGCATTAAGAATACAACTTTTTGTTCTTACGTGTTACTTTATTCATAAAGTATTTCTTTGAAATGAGTCTATGATTTTCTCTTAAGAATTAACAAAAGAATTATTTTTTATAATGCTTTAAAAATTCTATTATCTATCGTCTTATATTTAATATCAGGTACATGAATAAGGGCAATTTTTTTTTTTTTTTTTTTTTTTTTTTTCCTATAGATAGATAAGCCATTAAATCATGTAAATATAACTATAGCTCGTCTGTCAAATTATTAGTTTCAAACATTTATGCGTAATTTAATATGCCTAAATCAGATATTGATATAGTATATTTGTTAAGTAAACTTAATTACCAATTATCTGCAATATTACTTATTATTGATATTCATGAAGTACCAATGACATATATATATGTATACCATAGACTATAATTTTAAATACATTTCGTAATTTACAATATTATAGGAGAAATAATATTGTTCATATAATGGCTTTATTTTATTTATGATTATATTTAATTTGTCTAAAACTAGCAATTTGTTCAACGAATCTAATTTTTCAACGTTATTGTCGCTTTTAGGGAATCTAAATAGATAAATGAACAACTACAGCGTTTAGATGTTATTTGAAATTGTTTGAAGATACGACAATTTGAATGGCGATTTTTGTGAGGGAACAATTTATTACGCGACGACATAACGAATCTGTGCAGGCACGGAAGCAAGTTGCAAACGCGAGAGAGAAGGACGAGGAAGGTTGGAGGGTAATGAAATTGCACTCATCGTGTGAAATTTAATATTAATCTCGGATGTAATATGAGATGATGCAGCGGTGCTCAAGCGTCGCGAAAACAAGTTCCAGCTTTGTGAACCTTGTTGATGGACGAGGAACGAACGGGTCGATTCGTTTATCCCATTAACGTTCAAATGGCAATCTGTAAAGCAATTATTGCGTGATCGTATTGCTTAATTATTGCCATCCGTTGCTATTTGATCACCATTGAAGCGTACTGTCATTTTCTGATAATAATAGGAATAATCATTAGCTAGTAGAAAAGCTAATATATATTTTCTTTTTAATAAATTCATCGTAAATATGTAACTATAAATATTCTTCTTATTGCAAGGTTGTTACAAGTTTAAATATTCTTTAACTGTATAAAAATATTCGTAAGTTAAAATTTGGCGCGTAAATTTGCATCAAATCGTTGAACATACAATTCCTCTTCTTTTAATGTAAAAATAAAGCAAGTTGGGCACCATCGCCACGTTCAAATGATAAGCGTCCGTTAAAATATTAATACTCGACTTTTAATGAGAGCTGCTCATCTTCTCCCTTATAGAGTGCCACTGCCCTCTACCCTTCCCCCTTATCATTCTCTCGTCCTTCGACCTTTTCCCTTCCAGTTTTCTCCAATAAACGCTACGTAAAGAATCTTGAGTCGTGACTTTCTTGTCTCATATTTTCTTTGTACATGAATGTCATCGGCCGATGGAAGTTAAGTACAATTAAATAAAATATCAGATATTCGTACAATGTTCTTTGTATATGTTCGATTAAATTCTTAGTCCATCTATGGTTACTTCGAAGAATGATTTCAACGTGG
The DNA here is from genome assembly GCF_050613455.1 of Vespa mandarinia. Lineage (NCBI taxonomy): Eukaryota > Metazoa > Arthropoda > Insecta > Hymenoptera > Vespidae > Vespa > Vespa mandarinia. Next base: position 3,252,460 of record NC_140820.1, read on the forward strand.
ATTGTATTGAAAAAAAAAAAAAAAAAAAAAAGAAAAAAAAAATTCTTACAACTATATGCGATCGAAAGATATTTAAACGTTTTATAGGCCTTGACATATAGTAAGAAACACGTCAAGCAAAGATTAATATGTGTCACATATAACCAATTAAATAGGCTTTCTTATAAGTCTCTTAAAAAGTAGTATCCATCAATCAAGCCTTGTACGAAACACGAACATACTTTCACGAAAATTTTGAAATCCATGGGATCGAAAGAGGAAGACCTTTACAATCTGCAAAATCACCATGAAAGGAAGGAAGAAAGAGAAAGAAATGAAGAAATGAAGAAATAAAGAAACAAAGAAAAAAAGAAAGAAAGGAAGAAAGAAAGAGAGAGAGAGAGAACGTCCTTGTTGATAGAATCTCAACAGTCTTAAAAGTAGTTTCGGACGATGTGATAATGCGCTCCATCGAATGATCCAGGCATATCCTGTATCTTTGTTCCGCGCACGTTCAAGGACTGTGCGCGACTATGCTATACACAACTATATATATATACACACACTCAACACACATACATAAATATATATATATATATATATATATATACGTGCTATACTCGCATTCTTCCTTCTCTTCTCCTTTCTCCTCTCTCACTCTCTCTTTCTCTTTCTCTCTCTCTCTCTCTCTCTTTCTCTTTCCCTCTCTCTCTCTTTGTTCGCGTGTAGAGCCGCCGCCACCGGCATAGCCATCACCAGTGGCGGCATCGTCGCCAACTGTTAGTCCTGTGCCACCTTCTAGCGTACTCTGTACGCCTGATTATGCCAGGACGTTTCCGCGCCTTCATGGCTCGCCGCTGGCGCCGACTCCATAAATCCCCCTTTTCATAGGGATGCTCAATAATACATTCTCTATGTGCATCATCTTGTGAATTATAGTTAAACTCGATGATATTATTGTACATTTTACTGATTTCTCTTTTCTTTTTTCTTTTTATTTTTTTGTTTTTTCTTTTTTTTTTCTTTCTTTTTTTTTCTTCTTTTTTTTTTTTTTTTTTTTTTTTTTTTTTTCATTGGACATTTACTATTTTTCAAAATGAAGGAAATTAATTGTTTGGAATGTTTTAATATTTTGATATATAACGTGACAGGTCAGACATTTATTTGCTGTAGAACGACGATCGATTAAAATTTTCTACATTAACGATATTTTTTTATTCGCATCACTTGTGAAAGGCATTAAATTTTCTGCATACATTCACTATGACGGTCAATGATAACTGCTTGTTTCCATCCATTTATCACGTATATCATATAAATGCAAACATACTACGAAACTCATCAATCACGTTTTTAATTATATCTTAAAATTATTATTAGCGATAATTATATTTTTAAATACATAATATCTATTTATAAGCTATAAGCATAAGGAAATGTTTATGAAGTAAATTGAAATAAGTATTCTGTGGAAAAAAAAAAGAAAAAGAAAAAATAGGTTATAATACTTAGAAAATGTTAAGGCAACTATTCAATGACTTTGGATAAAATCAATAAAGTAAAATCGCATTTCAATTAATCTGTACTCTAAAGATAAAGAACGATTTCAAATCTACAACTTTTAAGTCATCTATTTATCTATTTATCTAATTGTAGTGTGTAATTTATTAGAAACAAAGGTCACAATTAGAGATCAGTTACATAATTAAATATATGAGCGAAGACAATGTAATTATGTTGAGTAACGAACGATTAACTACGAAGTATATTTTTAGAAAATGAGGGTATGAAAAAGATCAATTAAGTTACAATTACAAATGACTTGATTCGTGTCACTTGTTCCTTTTCTCGTACATATGCTTTTTACATATTTCCTACAAATGACAAAGAGCTGTCTTTTGCGATATATTATATTTAATTAACATACTTTTAATAAAATGATCTCATCACGTATTATAATCTATTTGATATCACGAATGTCTCAATGTCTTGTAAGCATAATGATTAAGAAAGAGTGCGAGCATGTATACGTAGAAGAGTGAATGAATGAGAGAAAGAGAGAGAGAAAGAGAGAGAGAGAGAGAAAGAGAGAGAGAGAGAGAAAGAGAGAGAGAGAGAGAGAGAGAGATATACACAACATACCTATATATACTACAATCGCACGCGCGTTGACATATACACACACGCGTAAGGACACGGACAGGACACACGTTCTGTATATTACAGACAAGATAGGTCGAACAATGGCTTCCATTACGGCTAAAGGCTGCCTGAGTTAATGGGCAAATTGTCTGCTAAGTCATTTAAAGGCCTAAGCTCGCCGTACGAGAGAAGCCTTGGTTCCAACCTCTTTACGCGGTTTGCTGACAATCGATGCAATTAGATCGATGCCTTCTCATTAATGTCTAATACGATCGTTAAGAGAAATCTAATTGAACACGAAGACAATGACGATGTCTCTTGAAGGAAAATATTTCTTTTCAATTCTCCTTCATCATTTCATTAACAACCTTTCTTTCTTTCTTTTTATCTTTATTTTGATTTCTTTGATTTTTTTTATATTATTGAGAATAATTTTCATACATATGTATAATACATTAAGATTACCAAGAAATTTACGTAAACTATTTCTTATCTTTCTATTAATGAATTTTTAATATTAATGTTCTCTTCTATAAAATATATACATATATGTATATATATATATATATATATATATATATATATATATATATGAAAGTTATCTATGTTTACATACAGCACGAGTATTTCGTTGATATCCAACGTACATAAACAAAAACATTAAAACTTTACCATTTAAATCATTTAAATTGATTAATAATATATGACTTACGAAACTCGTTTAATAAAATATAATGAATAAAATTGTAAATTCTTTCCTTATAGATATCTGCTAAATCATATATTAGAAATTAATTGTTAATGAATTGTACTTACTGTATCAGCTTAAAAGATCTAGATCTAAAAGTTGAAAGATCCAGAAGATTCCTTATGACACGGAGTCCTTAAACGTTCGATCGTTTTTATTCTATTCTTTTAAATTCTTCTCCGTCTCTTTATTTTATATTGAGTTCTTTTCACAATACACCACTTATAACGACACGGTATGAGAGCACGTGGTCGATTGCAACCAATCACCGGCACGTTTCGAACGAAGAAGCCCGCCTTTTTTTTTAACGTAGCTTTCGAAAAGTATAACTATTATAAAATTTTTTCAATTTTAAACATAAAACGAAAAGAATAACATTGATTTGAGAAAACAAAAGCCAATAATATTTACGATCTCTTAAGTTAGATCGATTAACCTACGAGTGATCACATTCATCTTTGTACATATATACATATATATATTAACATGTATGTATGTGTATTTGACGGATGAGATATGAGTATATATGAATCACATTTATATTAAAAAAATTCGTGATAAATAGCAAGGAAGAAGAGAATGAATACACATGACTCCGCACGATGCCAGCTCGCGGCTAACTGACGTCGAGAGAATCGAGGAGCCGGGCGTGCGCCTCTCTCATATCCCCAGGGACCGACTGACTCGAGCCACGAGTGCGCAAAGGGCGAACTCTCGCTCTCGTTTTCTCTTCTGCTTTCCCTTTAATACTAATCTTTCTCTCTTTCTCTCTCTTGTGACTATATCATTGAGGTTGTCTTTAGAAGAATAATATTTTTGTTTTTCTTTATTTTCGATCGTGCGAATGTTAAATTTGAAATTAAATATATATATGTATATATATATATATATATATATAGAGAGAGAGAGAGAGAGAGAGAGAGAGAGAGAGAGATAAACAATAAATTTAGAAATTATTATGTGATAATATAAAAGGAAAATGATTGTTGAACGTCGAAGAAACGTGTTCTCTCGTTTTATTATTGGCTGTTGCTTGTGGCGGGCTCTCTCACCCAGAAAAGACAACCTTACGGTCGAAGCGCCGCAACGCGACTGCCAAGGCAACGTGCAAAGAAAACGCAATGCCATCTATCGACGTCTGATAGAACGAATTCAGTCTTACTAGTTTTCTGTAGGCGACAGAATGAGAAATCATAAGCCTATATAGGATGTATAGAAAATCTAAAAGAAAAATAATAAATTATGTTGGAATTGTAATTATGATTTCAAATTTAAGAAAAAAAAAAAAGAAAAAAATGCACGATTTAATGAGGTTAAGATGATACGATATAATTTTCTCGATATCAAGCTTTCACGGATATAGTAAATTTTATTACTTTCGTTCCTTTCTATTATGTTTATTTTCATTGATAAAAATGTATTACAAATTGAAGATTAAATTTTAATAGATAATCTTATTACATTTTCAATACCATGTAACAACATTTCTATAAATAAATATTATATTTTCTAACATATACGAAAGTTTAATAATTATTTAAAAATGTTGTTTATAAAATTATCTAACTTATTTGTAAACGAAAGCAAATTTTAATCTATGAAAAAAAAAAGATGCATTCATTTTTTTAAGAATCATAATATATCACCGCAAACAATGTAATTATATCTAATAGTTTTGACGTAATAAAACATTTTTAGTAATCAAATAAAACATAAAAGAACAAAACAAATAGAAAAAGTAAAAATAAAAAATTTATAGTAAAAATTACAAAAATTTTTATACCTGGGATTTCGCTAAGTCGTAGAAATTTTAACAAAAATCGAAGTATCTTTGTAAATACGTACATACACGTATAGGAAAGAATTATGAGTAATCCTTCCAATTGGCCGATCAGCCGAACATCGAAAGAAAACGAACACGGAAGGTCATAAGAGTCAAACGTAAAAGCCGCAGGTGCATGTGGGCGGGACATGCAGCGCAAGCGCAGGTGCAAACCACACCTCCAAAAGCTCGTATAGGGAGGAGCAAGACACGAAAACGTGCAACGACTAGTACGCCATTGGGTGATCCTGTTCACCTGCTTGGCCCCATATTTTTGCCACGTTCGAGTCTCTCCTCCTACGAGTACTACCCTTTCGTTCTGTCTCTCTCTCTATCTCTCTTTTTCAGTCGAGAAGGGACCTATTAATACACCTGCATGACGTCAGTAATCACCTTTCCCCACGCTGAGTTCTCGTTCTCCTACTTCTTCCATCTTTGCAATGTCTCTCTCTCTCTCTCTCTCTCTCTCTCTCTCTCCCTCTCACTCTTTCTCTCTTACATCTTTCATCACGTATCTCTTCTTTAGAAATGCCTTCCTGATTCACGTGTCATGTATGATTTGGCTACATTTTAATTTTTAATTATTTCCAAAATATTCAATTGATTCGTATATAAATTTGATATTTAAATTATTTTCTTTTGGAGATGCCTCTTTCGAAAGTGAACAGTTAGATTGAATTTGTAACTTAATGAACATCCGAGGTAACAATGATGTATATACATAGCTATGATACCTACTGTGGAATTTATGAGCGAATTAATTAACCACGAAGCCACGTAAAGCACTTTGATGTTTCGACAGGCTTCCCACAGAATACGTAAGGTTCGAGATAATAAACGCTACTACTATAACCACACAATGAAATACTTGGGCTTATTGTTGGAACAATGCATATCTTACGTTATTACAAAATTGTATATATTATTAGAAAAAAATAAATGTCATCATTTAATTATGATCTAGCATTAAGACAAACGGATCTTATAGATATAACAGTAGCCACTGTATAATTTTAATTTTGTAATTAGCGAGAAAGAAATTTCTATTGCCGAGATAGGGCATATAAAATTTATGAAATATTGTAATTATTTTGAAAACAAAAATATTGCGAGACAATTCAGATTAAAATTTGACGCGGAAGAAAAGAAAATAAAAAAAAAAAAAAATAAAAAAGAAAAAAAAAATATCATATACAAAGTCGAATAAGGAAAATGGTTTTCTCCTACTACTTGCACAAAGTCTAGAGAACGGGATAAGAGTGGCGCTTGAAAAGACATTTACAAAACAACAAGACAAAAGCTTCGAGAGCTTTTTCTTCTGGCTGTTCGAAGTTTCTTTTGTGACGTGTTGTCAATCCCGTCTCGAATGCTTGAGTTTATTGTACTTCATCATCCGAGCGCAACTCACCGCACATTTCATCTTGTGGAACACAGCGGATGAACGTTTTGTCTTTCACATGATTTTAAAAACATCCTATGCACTTGGCTGAAAGAATGAAGGAAAAATGCAGGAAAATATGAGAATTTTTTGTTTTTTAGCAATTTTATTTTCTTATAGAGTTGAAGAGATACTCATTAGAAATAACTATTCAGTCGTTGAATGACTAAATCTTAGCTAATGTATTATCCGTGATTAAATTCTTCAAAAAAAAATTTTTTTTTTCAACTAACATCTGAACGTTCCTCATTCTGATCTTCGATAGCAGCTGCATGTAAAACTCTACAATTCTGTAATTTGAAAGTACGTTGAAAAAAATGCAACGCATAAATGTGCATCTTCTTAACTGCAATGAAGAGATTAAAAATGAAATAAATATTATTTCGAAAAATAATTGATTTTACATCGAAAAACATGTATGCAAATCGGAATTACTTAAAAAAAAAAAAAAAAAAAAAAAAAAAAAAAAAAAAAAAAAAAAAGAAGAAATGAAATATAGGAAGTAAGGGATAAACAAATGCGGAAGTTTCTCAAGAGAGATAATATCTGACATTAAGCAACTTCAATAGTAATCTCGTTAACGACGTCTTTGCGGTGAAGCCTGTGCATGTCTCTTTCATGTAACACATAAAAACACATATACGCAAACGTTTACATCTTATCTCTGTTTCCGTCGTTAGTCCTCTCGTTATCGTCGAATCGCTCGTAAATCGAGCGAACAGAAGGGGCAGAGGGTTCCATTCCGCTCGTTCACTTCACGAGCAATCGATTCCGACTCTGTGTCTACTCTAAATCGCAAGGAGAGATCACTTGAAAGCCTTTCGAGAGGAATCGTTCGAAATCACGCATCTCTCTTTTCCCTTTGAGATCCTCCTTGTAATGTCGATCGATGGATATACTTTTGGACCGAGGAGATTTTCTGTACAAACTGCAATATCACTACTAGCAAGAATACCGATATATAAAAAGAATCCAGAGCGGATATATTTGATAATCGAGTTACTTATTCAAGTTCAATTTCTCTATGTTTTTCAAGCAAAATTATGAGAAGAAGATGGGACAGTTTAAGTGTCGCTTAAAAAAGACAAAAAATAGAAGGACAATGCTTCGAGAGCAGAAAACCCCTGGGTTAGCCCTGTTCGAGGAAAAGGCAATGAAGAACATTATGGATCGAGCATGAACGGTGGATACGAAGTTGGTCGGGGGTTTAAAAATAAAAGGAGAAACTTTAGCCTTCCCATTCTCGACGTTATCGCGATTATCATTGTCGGGAGCCGTGTGCCACGGCTTATTAGAATAATACGCTTCCAGTATGTCGTGGAACGGGACGATGGCCAGCTAAATACGGAGGTAATTGTTCAAGGGATTGTTGTTCCAGGTTATTCTTATGTAAATCTTGACCAAGCACGGTACTCGCCACTGCGAGAGTGGGTATACTCTCTCTTTCTCTCATTCTACGCCTCTGTCTTTGTTAACTGTATCTGCTTCTATACGTTTGGAGTGTGCGAGAAAGAGAAAGAGAAAGATATAGAGGGCGTCACTGCCGTAAGCGTCTACGAATATTTGCACGGGGTAATTATTTCGTCCCTCGAGGAAAAGCCGGATTTCCGTCAGGGAGTTTTCCACGTGTTATTTCACGCCGAGCTGCGCTCCGCTTCTCGTTATAACAGCTATTGTTCTTTCCTTCAGTAGAACCTATTGCCCACGTAGACGGCGAGGAAGACGATAACGATGAAGAAAACGACTTTACGATGTCCAAAAATTCGTAAGATCGTCATTTTTGATTCTGCTGGATAAATAATATCGATTGAAGAAGTTTAGAGACTTTATAAAATTTTTCAATTAAAAATGAACATATTAATTAATCAGCTTCTTTATTTTATCGAATTACTTTTAAATCGACGAACCGAGCAATCTCTTTTCCTGCCTGTAAGTTAGATACAAGATAATAAAAGAACAAAAAAACGAGAACGAGACAATTGCGCAGCCAAGCAGTAACGAAAATACAACGGCCACGTTTTCAAACTACCGATGTCGAACGAGAACGAACAAAAAAGAAACAGCTAAAAAGTGACAAAAAACAAAAAAAAAAAAAGCAAAAAAAAAACAAAAAAAAAAGAAAGAAAAAAACAAGAGGCTAGAAGAGAGGAAATCGTCGAGGCAGGATTCGAGCGCGAATTTGACAATAAAGCACACTGGGCTAAGCAGAAAAAAGAGAGAGACAGTGCGAGATGAAGACGAGGGGATAGGTGGTAGGAGGGATCGAGGATTAACGTCGCGAAATATTGCAAAAATATGTAAATATATCGAGAGACGGGCAGTCGACACAGGTAGAAGAGGGATGAAGTTTCGATAGGGTTTTACAGAATCGCTCGAGAGTCGAGAGAGAATAAAAAGGAGAGAAAGAGAGATAGATTTCGAGAGCAGAGGAGCCCCATTGAAAGATTAAAAAACTCGCTCGTATACTCCATGTCGAATCTATACTCACGTCTCTCCTTCGTCCCTCCGTTCGCTCCCCCTTTTTTTTTTTTTTTTATCCCTGGACGTACAAGTACGCGCGTAAACGGACCGTCCCGAGGAAAAGTGTAGAAGAGTATGAGGAGTAGAGAGAGGTGGTGGGTGGTTGGGTGGTTGGGTAGTAGTTGGGAGGGAAGAGGAGGGTAAAGAGAAAGAGCCTCAGGTATTTAACTACGAAAATGTTCCGGAAAAAGCCACCATTCTGATCTCAGGCATAACCTAAGCTTCGCTCCCATTCGGTTACGTGGACGTCGTGAAAATACATATACATATACATGGACATAGGTACATACATGTGTGCTCTAACGGAGAAGGGAAAAAGCAGACGGCGTAGGTAGAGGGTCGGGAACGTTTTACTTCATTTTATTCCCCGGAACTCTCGGTTCAGTAGGTACGTATACTAGTAGGTAGGTTGTAGGTACCGCAGCATCGCATAAAATCTGCCCATTGTTCTTCCTTTCCGCGAAAGAAGAGCCACGTAGTAAAGAGAAGGCTTAGTTCTCTCTCTCTCTCTCTCTCTTTCTTTCTCTCTCTCTCTCTCTCTCTCTCTCTCTCACTCTCTCTCTCACTCTCTCTCTCTCTCTCTTTATTTCTCTTTATCTGTATCTGCCTAAATATTTCTATCTCTCTTATTCGCATTCGAGTACCGATCTATTCGTCTCTCTCTCTCTCTCTCTCTCTCTCTCGTACTCTTATTTTCCGTATTTTGCTAGGTCGTTTTAGAAAACGCTTAATACGACCGCCATGATCCAAACCGGCGTAGAATTATAGCGCAAAGCGTCTCGCGTCGGGAAATATCCGAGTTGCCGCTTTTTGCCGAACGTTAAGACCATGCTTGAAAAGGGGAAAAAAATAGAAGAACTGGTAGATAGGTGCATTGCCGGGATGCTGTCTTCTTAAGGCGCGCGCGCGCGCACGTGCCGCGTTTCCACGATTGGAAGGGGTCGAGGCCTCTTACTTTTTTTCCCTCTTTCTTGTGCGTACTTCCTTTTTTTCCTTTTTTCCTTTACTTTTTATTTTCAATTTATTTTTATGCCGGTGGATCCACTTTTTATTTCGTCTTTCAGACACGCCGACGAACTCATTCGCTCGCATTTTTCGTTGCGGCTCTATCATTTATTTCAGTCCGTTTCCACCGTTTCTACGGTTCTTGAATGAGGCAAAGAAAGAAAGAGGGGAAAAAGAGAGAGAGAAAGAGAGAAAGAGAGAGAGAGAGAGAAAGAGAGAGAGAGAGAGAGAGAAAGAGAGAGAGAGAGAAGAGAAGTTTATCCTCGTGAAAGTACAGATTCGGCAGAGATTAAGAATACGGTGAAATTTAATAAAGATAGACTTGTTAAAATAATGACAGGAACAATTAAGCAAATGACTGAGAATGATCGAAAAATTTATATTTTTCTTTTCATCTGAAAAAGTTATTTATCTATAAAGTATATTATTGTGTTATTTCATTTATTAGGAACGCTCGTTACTGTTTATTCGTTTACAAAGAAAACAACTTTTCTAATTATTTACCATCATTCGAGCGCGTTAATGATATGTGTACATAAACGTAATGAAACGTTGTTTATGAAGAAACAACGACTACGTGTTGTTTCGAAAAAAGTTACCTGGTTAACGGGAAAACAAGAGAGGAGAAGGAAAAAAAGTATTCTATGAGAATCGCAGGAAAAGGGAATGAAAGAGAAATAAAGAGAGAGAGAGAGAGAGAGAGAGAGTGAAAGAGAGAAAGAGAGAAAGGGAGGGAGGAGGGAGATGGAAAATGATTCGATAACGCAATCAATCGTATCAGACAGATCGTTCGTTAGGTTCTACGTTACCATCGCCTCTCGAATTGCAAATAATCAAAGTCAGGGAAAAACGTGTTTGAAATATAATATCGCGCGCGAGTTTGTTCGCATAGTCCACCCTTTGGCGAGTGCAGGGGTGTCAAAGTGAGCCCCTCGAGCATTTTTTCCTATATTCTGTTCAATTTTTCTTTATTCGCTCTATATTTCACGTGCGAAAACGGGCGCGCGCGCGCGCGCGCACTTCCATCCATCCAAACTTCTACCACATCTCCTCTCACCAAGCTATATGGTTTGAAATACCGATCCGCGAAATTTTTAGCATCGCACTTTGTGCGCGCGCGAGAGATTTAATAGGATAGAAGGCAATGGGATCGGTTTATCGAATGACTATGAGCGTACGTGTGCCGATCGTGTATTCTACGCTTTGCTTTTAAAATTGTGTTTTTTAAACTATATAGTTTTTAAAACTATGTTTTTTTTTTCTTTTTAATTTTGAATAAATAAAAACTTTATTTCCCGTATAAAAAGTTTACTTAAAAGTTGCAAGACAGAGATGGATTAAAATTTAATGGAAGAATGGTAGAATGGTAAAGGTAAGAGAAGAACGGAACGTCGAAGGGCAATACCGCGAGGTACATAATTACGGTTCGACGCTTGCGTCAGAAATCTCGGACTGGAGAGAAGCTATGTTATGTGTGTGCCGGTGTGTTAGTATGGACTTCAGTCTCTCTGTTTCTCAGCACAGCCCTGCCCGAAGGGACGATTTCGATCTCTCCGACTATCATCCACGACGTATAACCTCAGTTCTCTCTCTCTCACTCTCTCTCTCTCTCTCTCTATCTTTCTCCCTCTATCTTTTTCTCTCTCCTCTGCATGTATATATATATATATATATATATATCTATAGATGTATGTGTATGTGTGTGTGTGTGTGTGTATATAACATCACCTCATCCCTTCTCAGAGTCTCTTTCCCAACATCACTACCAACATAGTCACGCGTAATAACCGCGAACGATTCGTTCCAGGCATTCCGTCGATCAGATTAGAGAATCCCAAGCTATACGTGCGTTCGCGTATTAGATCCTCGTGAGTGCGGCTTACCCAGATCTTATCGAGACGATCCCGAAGAGAAAACGCTTTCCACATGGTCCCCGACCACTATTCGTTACCAATGTCCTCCCCAACTACACAATAAGTTGGAATTTTGGTATACCCATAAGCTTTCGAACCTGTCGGATATGTACTACAATATTTCCTGTTTCATTTTTACTGATATTAGTCAAGAGAATTCATATTCCATATAATATTATGGGTAATAAAATATATCAGAAATTAGATAGAAAGTGTTACATGAATCATTCATGATATAGAATGATTTTTGAAAAAGTTTTGAGAACTTAAAAATTTATATGATAAGACCGTAAAAAATAATATTCTACTTGTTTTTAACCATTATAATTGAAGGACGAAAAACTATATGTGCTGTTCATCGTACATCGGTTTCTGAATATGAACGAGATGAAGGAACAGGATGAGAGAGACAGACAGAGAGAGAGGGAGAGAGAGAGAGAGGGAAAGGGAGAGAGAGAGAGAGAGGCGGAGGATAGTTGGTTGGTGCGTTCCTCGCGTATGGTATGCGCAAGGAGGGCATAAACCGAGACAATAGTCGCCTTAGGGCATTCGAGATGACCGCCATTAGGCGCACGTCCCTCACCTCCTTCGCTTCCCTCATCTCCCTGATCTCCTTCCGCCCTCCCATCTCCACCTTTACTACTCGTCCTTTACCTTACGAACGTAACCACCAGAAAGGACAAACTCTCCTTCTGCTTGTTGGAATTTCATCCTGGTACGTCCACTCATACTCTATCTATTTTCCTCGTAGTAAGTTATTACAATCACAAGGATGGACAAAGCATTTTAATAATTCACGGTTGTTATCATTGTTTATCCAATTTTCGAGTCAAGTATTTCAGTAGGAACTCAGTAAATGGATCTCATCAATTACAGGATCATTCGATGCAATCAGTACGAACGATCCTGCCTAATCTACCTACAAATCACTAATCGTTAGTAAGTACATACTCACCGGAAGCTTAGAAAGCAGAGATTACGAAGGTAGTTTCGACGCGTGAAACTTTGCCCACAGAGAACACATTATTCTCGGATGCGATAATCGGCATATTCATTCTCTCTCTGTCTCTCTCTCTCTCTCCCTCTATCTCTACCTATCTATCTATCTCTCTCTTTCTTTCATGAAGAGGTAGAAAGGGATGTTACGATCTCGAGTCCGTTTTCAACGTGTTCCTTTCGAACGAGAATAGAGGAGGAGTTTCGGAGTCTCAGGGCCGAAGGGAGGTTTCCGTGCGATATATGAAAGTGAGGCTAACAGGATGGTGGAAGGAAGTTGCAACGAGAATCTACTTCTCTGTATCTATCTCTTTCTCGCTCTTACCACAAGTGAGTAATAAGTACCTGCCCGCCTTGAAAGCAGAGACTTGATTCATTTCGCGGTAAGTACAGAGCACGGCACACCGGCATGACGCCTTAGGCTCTCTCTTTCCTTCTTACTTGTTTTATGTTTCTTTCTTTGTTTTCACTTCGTGCCGTCCGTCCCACAGAAACGTAGTTATTCCCTTCCGAAGCGTACAACTCGGCACTTCGGAGGTGGAACCGCGTATTTCTTAGATCTTGGTATGCTAATGCTGTGTGCTTAAAAAAAAATTCTTTATGCGTGGAGATCTTATACTCTTGCAAGCACTGTTAACTTTTTCTGATATTTTACCAGAAAGCATGAATCCTACGAGGATATATACGATTAATTATACTATTGTTTCATTATCAATAGATCGATGTTAAATTCATTACAGATTGTATTATCGTTAAATCAAAGATTCCTAAAGTAACAGGATCACGAAACAGTCGATAAAAATTCTCTTTCTTTTCTCTAAGCCATTTTCTAAACGATCAGCTATTTGGAGTGATCACGTAGTAACATTTTGACGTTCCTTGATATGATTTTGCCAAAGAGAAAAAACATGAAAACGTGAAAAACGAACGTAGAGAGAGAGAAAAAAACAGATAGAACGAGGCGGAAATATAAAGAAATAAAGAGGGAAAAAGACAGGGAGAAAACAAGGGTAAAAGAAGGGCAATGTAGCAAAAAGGGGGTTTGCGGGGTAGGTGAAGGTAATTCGATTATGGCAGGTAGACGGACTACGATCGTACGTAGAGAGTTCGCGAAACTCGAATATGTGTGAGTGGGAGAACGTGCTAGAGAGAAGGACAGTCAGATGAGTAGCGAAAAGAGAAAGAGAGGAAGAGAGAAGAGCGTTGGAGGAGTACACGTAAAGTGGTCTGAAACGAGGTTATCATTTTCTCTGGGAAAAGCCGTCAGTCGAGGACCTGCGGGGATAGGATGCCGTTAGATGCACTGAAACTCGATGGGAGAAACGTTTGACGGACGAATATACCAAGTTTTCACGTTGGGGAAAACGTATACGCCGATATCCATGAATTAGGAATGAATCTCTTCTATCCTGTATCTCTTTTTCTCTTTTTCTCACATGCCATGGACCTCGAAGAGTGAAAAGTAAAGATGTTGGTGGTAGAGATAGAGAGAATGCTAGTCTCGTTGTTGAAACTATCATAGCTTTTGCTCCTTCATAGTTTCTTTTCTACGCTCGTGTTTCCTTTTCTTCTGTCGCATATAAAAGAAAAGACGAGTAAGATTTTAATAAATGTGTAACATTTTTTTTTCTTTTCTTTTTTTCTCTTTTTTTTTCTTTTTTTTTTTCTTTTTTTAGCAGGTGAAAATTTAAACGAATGATTAAGCACAATCATATTGTTTTCTCATCGTATCCTAACAAAAGAAAAAGGGAAAGAACGAGGTACTTTGAAGAAAAACAGTATCGTCAGATTTTTATTATTACAGTTTACCCTCGCATAAAGTGTTCTCAAAACTACTTGGAAAAAGACAATAATGGTGGGAGTAGTAAAAGGTAAGACAAACCGTTATGGATTGGAGCGTTTGCTTTTGGCGAAAGTACGCGATAAAGGCTTTCTCAGCCGAACGTATACCTTTCCCGATCGTTTCGCGAAATCGTGAAATATTCTAGAGTTTTGGGTAAGCCAGCTGCTCCTACGAGTAAAGTCGTAGCCAAAGCCGAGTAGGAGTTACATGCGCGATCGTCCTGGTCGTTTAGTACTCGCGAGACTCCAAGCGTGTAAAAGAAGAAAGAGAGAGAGAGAGAGAGAGAGAGAGAGAGAGAGAGAGAGAGGGAGAGAGATAAAGGAAAGGAGAAAAGTTTTGAATTTTACAAAATATACCAGCAATAAAGTTTTCAAATATGTCGCACTGTGAGCTTCTTAGAACGTTAAAAGAAATGCTTCGTTTCTTTTAGCAACGTCGGTACGGTAAGGTTCCACTTTTAAAAATATAGCGAACGATAGACAAAATGGAAATCTTCCTTTATATATTTTGGTTAATAAGATAATAGATAATAAAACTGTATCTCTGTATAAAAGATAAGAAAATATTCAAGTAGAATTTTCCTTTAGACGAAAAAGTTAAAGAAATCTTAAGTAGTACGTAGATCGTTATTAATGGTGGTCGCCTCTTTTCGTGGCAGAAAACTTAAGCGAAGTTTTACTGCCGTAAACGAAAATAAAGCCTCTCTCCTTCTTGAAGAGTTTCGAACGAAATATTCGTAGAAACGCAGACGGAAAGATAAGAACATCTCGAAGAGAAACACGAAACATTTAACACAGCGTACTCGGTACCGTGGCCAAGAACGAAGGTATATACGATGCGCGATAGTGGGGATAAAGTGGCGGGAAACGGTAGTAAGTACGAAAGTGATGGAAAAGTGAGTCTCGCGTTTCTCCAGTTTTCTTCAATGTGATGAAAGAGCAAGGAGCGTACCCGCAACATTTCCCAATGAAAATTCGCTGGTTTTATATACAAAAGCAATAGCCATCTTTTCCGGCGTGTATAATTTTCCAACACTCCAGAGACGAGCGCGTTGTTGTTTTCGCACTACGTAGCCCTAATAGCTGGAAGCCCTGGCAACTCTGGGATTTTTATGAGGATAATTTGACACTTGTTTTATCTCGGCGTTTGGTGAACGAGGCGTTCCGAAGAGCTTTTGAAGCGCGATACGCGAACGGCCGAACGTTTGCGACGAAGGTTTACGAGCGTACGTGTGTACACGTTAAGTGTGTGTTCGTATACGTAGAGAACGGCGACCCGCACGAAAACCCTTCTTTTTATTTTATCGTCTTTTGTCCGCATGTAGGGTATATAGCGCGACGACAAAGCACGCAGTTTGCCGTGCGCATTACGCTCGTTATACCTTCCACTATAGCTCGTTAATCTCACGATAATGTTTTTCATCTCGCTTTCTGCGCTCGCGCTCGCTAATTTTCTAAAATAACGTCTGTCGAGGGTTTTTTTTTTTTTTTTTTTTTTTTTTTTTTTTTTTTTTTTTTTTTTAATATCCTTTTCCCGTTATTTTAATTTTCCAGGAAGAGATTGTTTATCGAAATCTATTCAGGCTTATAATTTTCTTATAAGTTATCTTTGTTTTTATATCTGTTGATTTTTATTGGAATTAGATCTTTCATCAATCCATTGATATTACGTATTTCTTTAAGTCATCAAAGTAGTCACGTTAATCGGAATAAGAAAGAAAATAAAATAAAACCATAAACGAATTCGATGTTTGCGTTAAATGCTTGCCGGCCAATACCTAGGAAAATACTAAAAGACGTATCAATAATTAACGATTTGACATCTTCTCTGAAGTACGTGACAGCGTATCTTTCCCCTTGAGGGACGAAGAAATTCCTGACGAGTCTCCGAAATGGTCTGAATAAAGAAGAAGAAACGCGTGAGGTTCTGGTATACGGTGCCAGTTTCTCGAGACCTCACCATACACCTCGTATATTTTTAATACACACCTCCTGTAACTCATGATACTAGGAAAAACCGCGAAAATATTTACGGGAAAGAGCAGATCGTTTTTTATTATTACTGCTGCGATGATGAATCGCGTAAATAACAAAACAAGATCAAAAAAAAAAAAAAGAAAAGAAGAGAAAAAAGAAAAAGAATAAGATCATAAAAAGACTTTTATCGTTTCATTTGAAAAAAGATAAGACAGAAAAATGAATCGATTGTTTTAAATTTGTATAATATAATTTCGCTCTAAAGTTTCGCTCTAAGTGCGTTTTTTAAAATCAGCTTATTAGCTTTATCTGGACAAGAGTACGATATTTTAAAATTATTTTTAGTTAATGACCTACTACTTCGAATTTTATGAATACAATGATCAGCGATCAACAAAGCAAAAAAAAAAAAAAAGAAAAAAAAAAAAAGAGAAAAAGAGAGATTATAAACCTGGACCAGAGACAGGTCAATATTAATAGCAAAACGGTTCGTTCGAATGATTCGATCAAATCGCACGAAAGAGACTTGTATAGATGTTTGAAAATACATATGCATATATGTATAAACGCGAGCATATACATTCGTACGAAAGCAGGTAGTATGAGTGAAAAAGCTGCCGGCGGGCGTGATAAGAGAAAGAGAGAGATAAAGAGAGGTAGAGAGAACTCAACCCCGTGAGGCTGATCGAACAGGAGGATCAGAGAATGAGAGAGAGAGAGAGAGAGAGAGAGAGAGAGAGGGAGAGAGAGAGAGAGAGACAGAGTACGAGTGATAGAGGGGTGGGGATTGGGTAAAGGGAATTGATTTTAGCATCGGGCTTTGTGAAATGAAACCTGGCCGAGCCATCGCCATTAACAACGATAAAAATAATCCAATCCGACATTTGTTTGATCTATCAACGCCTATACCTTGCGTTCACTCTATTCGACCAATTGCGATCGTTTTCTATATCTTTTTCTCTCTCTCTCTCTCTCTCTCTCTTTTGATGAAAATATGTATGTATGTAGGTGGTATATAGGAAAAATATTGAATCAGATATGGTCGATCGTGTATTTTAAGATTTTATCAATCCAAAGAATGTGATAATGTTAAGAGTCTACAAATTTTTCGCAATACAATTGCTGAAGATTAAAATTGGTTAACCTCATCCCTCCTTTT